>NC_043700.1:13609228-13650914 GCF_006229205.1 Suricata suricatta
CACGCACGCGCTCCCGCGGTGTGGCCGTCACAGCCCGCGGCGGCCGCGACACGCGCGTTCCCGCCGCCGGCAAGCCGCCGGGCCGCGGTTCCCGGAGAGGCCCCCGCTGCGTTCCCGAAGCTGGACGCACAATGCCTCCCAGGGACTTTGCAAAGCGCACTTAGGACGTGAAGCGGTGTCCCGTCGACCTTTTCTTCCCGGGAGGCAGCACGGTCCGGGAAGACGCTTCTGGCTCGGGCCACCACCCTCTCTCCAGCCGCCCCGGGTCCCAATCCCCGCCCCTCACCGCACGCCCCCTCGCCCCCCACCCGCCTCCGAAGCCCCACGGCAGCGGCAGCGAAGTGAGAAAGTCCGCTTCCCAGAGCACAGCGTCGAGTGTCTAGAAAGGGAGGCCAGGGCTGGAGAGCCCGGGCGGGGGGCAAGGCCTCCTGGCGGACCCAGGAAGGTGCAGCTGGGAGTCGCGCTCCCAGAGGGGAGAGCGTCTGCGATGCTGGTGCCAAGCGGTGCCCCCCACCCCCCAGGCCTCCTTCCTCCTTCCGGTGTGTGGGTTTCGCCAGATCTGGGCGCCCACTCCAGCGCGGCCCGAGCCTCGACCCACAAACCCTTGGGAAACCACCTGTCTTCCGGATAGATAGGTCTGGTCCTGGAGAAATACCTAGTAGCAGGGGAAAACCGGCACTCCGTATCATTGAGGAAGAGAGCCAGCCACAGAACATACGATCCTGTTTGAGAGGACAAAACCAACATGGCGCACACATACCCAGAGCGGTCCGAGTGACCGGAAGTACACACACCAAACTAAGAGTTTGGGGATACTGGATTATAGGTGATTTAATTGTCTTTATCTGTTATTCTGATGTGTTTTCAACAGTAAATGTGGGTTTTCTAACAAGAATAAATGATAAATGTTATTTTTAAAGGGAAAGTATCACAGCTGCCAGTGGGAAGAGAGTCAGTGGCCGGATCCTGGCCGTGACCTTGCTCCTTTGTGACCCACGACAGTCCCCTTGGAGGTAAGGTGTGTGCGGGGCCGAGTGATATTCGAGGATGAGGATGTGATTAAGCAGTTTATATGCCCACTCACAGCTCTCTCTTCCTATTTGAGAAGGTCTCACAGGAGTAGTAGGTGGATCTTGGCCGTATGATTTTGGGAAAAGGTAAAAGGTTCTATATGTCTAAATCTAACCCTGAAATTCCCTTTGGGTGAAAGAATGGTTAGGTGTCTGAGACATGAAACATTCTACTCAAGTTGGAGGCACAGACATGTCTGCTTGTGAGCTGTGATCGCAGACCACCCCCTGAGAAGCACCGTGCCTAGAGGTACAGGCCTGCCCAGAGGGGCCCGCTGGGGGCAAAGCATGAAGGGAGGGAGACCAGCAAGGTAAAACACAAAGATACATTAAAAAACATTTTTTTAATGTTTATTTAGTTTTGAGAGAGGAGAGAGGATGGGTGGGGGGAGGGGCGAGAGGGAGGGAGACAGAAAGGATGCAGGCTCCGAGAGAGCTCTGAGCTGACAGCACGGAGCCTGATGCAGGGTTGGAACCTATGATCCGTGAGACCACGACCTGAGCTGAAGTCAAATGCTCAAATGAGTGAGCCACCCAGGCACCCCCAAAAGGATACATTTTTGAAGGGTCATTATTTCCCTCTTCAAGCTAAGCCTGGAATGTTCATTCCCACATTTCAGTGGCCAGCGGAAGTAAGGAAATGTCATCTCCCGGGCTGCCCAGGGAGTGGCGTTGGTGTGGTAGACAGAGGGTCATATCTGCCACAGGGATCCTTCAAGTCGCAGCTGCATCTCGCCCTCTCCACAGTCTTCATGGTCCTTCTGTTGCCCTCCAGAACCCTCTAGCATTTTCACCTTTTTCCTCTCCAGAGGGAGTTTGACACAGTCATGAATGGCCAGGAGGTGACTAAGATGCTCAGCAGTGTTTTACTTACACTGTCCTTGCACATTACTAAGAACCGTAATGTGGATGAAATACCAAAGTTAACCCATTGCTTGTTACTCAGGTTACTGAACTGGATACAGAGAAGAAAGATAATCCAGAACTGAGGCCAGCTGCCTTATCGGTTTGGTCAGGAGGGAGAAAGTTCTCTCCACCAGAGCAGCCTGGAAGTCCAGCTCGCTGCCTTCAGGAACTTCATCCTGGAAAGTGGTAGGTCAACACCTACTATTACTTTTTTTTTTTGAAGTTTGAACAAGGATTTATTTACTGTTCAGACTATTTTTTTTAAATGTGTGCTTCCTAAGAATGGAATTAAAGCACCTGACGCTTGTAGAAATTGCTTATTCCATTTCTAAAGATCTTGTCTTCAGTGTAAAGATGAGTTCAGAACATTTCGTCATACCAGAAGCTGGGGAATAACCAAATCTTGCTAGAGTCATGCCAAAATGACCTTGGAGCCAACTGACAGAGGCTCCGATAGATCTATAAACTCACAGTGGCACTCAGATAAAAGAAACAAAGAAACTTCATAGACTATGTTGGAAGATGTTTAAGAATCATCTTAATTTGCTTTTTGTTTTTTAAAGTTTACTTATTGAGAGAGCGAGAGAGGGAGTGCGAGCAGGGGAGGGGCAGAGAGAGAGAGAGGATCCCAAACAGTCTCCATACTAACGCTAACGCAGGGCTCAGTCCCACAAACCGTGAGATCATGACCTGAGCTGAAACCAAGAACAGATGCTTAACCTACTGAGCCACCAGGTGCCCCAAAACTGATAAAGAAAAAGAAAAAAAAAATCAAGTGTTTGTTTTGCTGTTGCTAAATGAATTGTACTTTACGGTAACCAAATAGTTGATAGAATGATTTCTCCTATGGGAGCATGCCAGCTAGTAATGACTCTTACTTGTCAATAGCTGTGACCTGTCAAAAAGAGAGGCAACTTGAAACTATATGCCTCCTGATGGAAATACACAGTTCAGTGAAGTAATTTTGCCCAAAACTTGATCCTGATTCTGATAGTGCTTCTAGATATAACTACCATATTCGGAAAGTACGGTGAAGTATTAAGTAACCTGAGGTTCTTGGTAAGTGGCAAGTGAAATGAGATTGACTTTGAACTAATCATCGAAGTTGAACGATGGGCACATTGGCACTTCAGTGTGTATTTTGATTTTTTTTGTAAGATATTTTTAGTATAAAAAAGGCAGCTAGATTATTAGTGATTTCTTAAAAATTTTTTTAAATGTTTATTCATTTATGAGAGAGAGAGAGAGAGAGAGAGAGAGAGACAGATCATGAGTAGGATGAGTAGGGGAGAGGCAGAGAGAAAGGGAGACACAATATAAAGCAGGCTCCAGGCTCTGAGCTGTCAGCACAGGCCCCAACACGAGGCTTGAACCCACAACCGTGAGGTCATAACCTGATCTGAAGTCAGACACTTAAGCCACTCCGGCACCCCCATTTTTGCATTTTGCTACCTGTTGTCCCTGGGGGGCAAAGTGCCTCATGGAAAGAGATTATTTTCTTCCCCCTCATTCTACTCTACCCTGCATGAATGTGGTGGGTGAATATTGGTCACAAGTCAGTAGGCAAGCACCTGGGTGGCTCAGTAGGTTAAGTGTCTGACTCCTGATTTCAGCTCAGGTCACGATCTCACAGTCAGGAGAGAGAGCTCTGCGGCAGGCTCTGATAGGGCGTGGAGCCTGCTTGGGATTCTCTCTCTCCCTCTCCCCCTGCCTCTCCCTCACCTCAAAGACAAAACAAAACAAAACAAAAAATAAAACACTGTAAAGTGTGCTACCTAGAAGGAATTTAACCTAATGCTATGAGAGGGTCAGGATTTGATTTGCCTTTTTCTCTTGTAACAAGAATTGGCAGAGATCTTGGACCTTACGAGAGTTTAATGTTTAAGGGCATGTTCTGGATTCAGCCAATGCTGAGAAAGCTATTTGGCCATGTAGTAGTGGATCCAGTCTTTTGCCTCACCGTTTACGGGATTCCATTCAGTCCACGGGGCGTGGTAGAAATGAATGTGTCTGAACTGTGTGTCGGAGGGAGGATGTCCCTTTCTGTCTAGGTACTCCGTGAGTGACCGCAGTCTGGTCATTCGTTGGTCTCTCAGTCCAGCACACGCCCCACGGGGACGGGTGGGAACTTGGTGGAGCAAGCTCGTAGGAGAATCACAAGAAACAAGTGCTCTTTACTTCAAGGGCAACTTCCCTGGATATGGACGCGGTGCTTTATCTACTCAGGCTTTCCTTACCACGCCTCGGAAGACAAGTTAAGAAACCTACTGGGTATTTCTGGCCATCTCAGCCTAGAGTCCTGATTGCCTGTGAATAGAGACTGTGGATAGAGATTTTTTTATTATACCCTGAGTTGTTCATTCATCCATGTAACAGATGCTTACTGAACACTAACCATGTGTCAGGTGCTCCTTTAGGCCAGCTCAGGTGCATCAGTGAGTGAAATACACCAAGATTCCTGCCCTCGTGGGTCTTAATAGGAGTACAGATAATAAACTATAAACATAAGAAGTAAATTGTAAGGTATTTTCGAAGGTGATAAATGCTCTGGAAAATGGAAGAGTACAGTAAGTCATTGAGGGGCTGCGGTGGGGCTGAAGTTTTAAACAGGAAGTTACAGTGGGCTTCACTGAGAAAGGAACATTTAAGCAGACTTGAGGTGGAAGAGGAGGTTGGCAATGAGCTAGTTGTAGAGACTGTGTTCCAGGCTCAGAGAGGAAAGGAAATAGGGGGGGGGGAAGGGGAGGAAGAGAAGAGGAAGAAGAGCTAATTCCAGTATTCTGCAGCAGGAGCACACCACAGTTTCAAAAAGTGTCGGAATAGCGTAGAGAGCAAGGTGGACAAGGGCTTGAGTAGTAGGAGATGAGATCAGGAGCAGGAGATTTCGATCTTGTAGAACCTTCCAGGTCATTGCACAGACTTGGCTTTTCCTCTGAATGAAACAGGAACCAGTGGGGAGATGCAGCAAAACAGTGACAAGACCTGAGACTTTGCAGGGTTGTCCCCGCTGCCGCGTTGATCCTAGACCATTGGGATATGGAGATAAGGATGAGAAGCAGATGTCGCAATGGTCCCAGTGGCCGGAGAGATGGTGAGAAGGTATCAGATTCAGGGTAGAATGGAAGGGACTTGCCCAAGATCACATGGCTGGTTGGCAGAGCCAGGTGAGAGCCCGTTTCCCCCAAACTACACGCTCATGCTTGCCACACTGCTCCTCCCCTAGGTTCTCTTGGTCTCACCGCCGTGTAGGAACACAGGCTTCTGCACGTGATTGTTCGTCACCTTGGAACCATCAGCGCATATTAGTACTTACCTGGCTCCTACTCGCAGCACCGTTCCCTCGGCAATGCTCTGGGGCAAGAAGGGAGTACGGCAGGTGTCTGCTCGTTGCCAGCTGCCGACGTGGTGATTTCTAAGTAATTGTTACAAAGCTTCTGGGGCAAAATCTGCTTTTCAAAGGAATGCCTAGGAACGCGATACCGGTGTGCCCCGTGTGGATTCCATGCGGAGATTCTGCCCTGAGCACGATAAGCATCTGCTCCTGCCCCATGGCTGCTGGAGGAGGAAGCCGATGAGCCACCACTGTAATTACAATCACGATGCTTTCCTCTTACCCAGAAGGTTTCTGAGGAGGTGGTGACTCTGATCTGTTGCTTGGCAACCTACTCACTGAGTCGTTCTCTTTCCCAATTTCCAGTGCTATCAGGCCGGGGAGAATTCTCCTAGCAGACACTCTGCTGAATCTTGGCTTTTAGATTGTAAGAGGCAGATCTGGATTCAGATCTCTGACCTAAGGGATGATGTCAGGGGACCTGAAAAGCTTCAAAGTTTTAAGTATACGGGACACAGTCGCTTAAGCCTTGGCATGACTTCCTAAGTGGCCCTCCCGGCAGGACCCCGAGCATGTAAGTGCCAGAAAGGCATGTTTGATCCACTGCTCTGTCTCTAGCTCCCAGGACCGTCCTTGACACATCAGAAGGGACTGGGGAATGTTTATTGCATATATATAGGTAAACTATAGATGTACTCTTTGGAAATGTTTATCTCCCAGTATGTCAGATTTCTTTTTCCTGTTCTTTCTTATTTTCTTGTCTTTTCTTCCTCCCCTTCTCCTCCTCCTCCTTTCTCACTTTTATACCTACTCTTGAGAACTCCTCCCTCCCCCCACCTCTGCCCATTTGTCGTTTGCCTGCTATCATTCTAGTCATTCATTCAAGAATTGGCCCATCCGAATGACAACTGAAACCACAAGCCACAACCATGTACGATTCCTGGAAGCTTCCCAGTCCCAACACACAATGTCTTGAAGCATTTAAGAGGAGAAACCAGAACCCAAGTGATTCCAGCTGTGCCCTTCACTTTCATTTCCAGCTCCATAGAAATTTGGGATTGACTGGAACACAGGGTAATGTGCGTTAGTGATACCAATGGTTTTGTCAACACACAAGAATGAGGTCTTACCAGACGCCATAGGCACATGGGCCTGTGTGATCTGTGTAATTCAGCCACCACAGGCTGACGGGCCCTCTTTCCCTTTGCAGCAATCTTTTTGTCTTTCACCAAGTTCTATGTCCTGTGCCCCAGTGAAAACTCCAGACAGCATTTTCCAAGTCAAATCGAGTGATCAAGGGATGCCTGGGTGGCTCGGTTGGCTAAATGACCAACTCTTGATTTCAGCTCAGATCATGATCTCATGGTTTCGGGAGTTCAAGACCTGCATCACGCTCTGTGTGCCAACCCCCAGAGGTGCTTGGGATTCTCTCTCTCCCTCTTTCTCTTTGCTCCTCCCCCCACCCAAGTTCTGTCTCTCTCAAAATAAGTAATTTTTAAAAAATCAAGTGATCCATATTGAAGTATACATACATTTATTTGCTAAAAATGCTTAAGCTGAGTTAGTAGGTTGTCAAAATCTAGGACAACATTCAAATCTCTGACCTCTCCTGGACTAAATGTCCGAATGCTTGAGTGAATTGTTTCATTAGTCGTCCTCACACTGGACCAACTTCTCTCCTTAGCCTCTCCATTTCTGTCAGCTGTATTGTGCTCTTGTGGGCTCTCAAGCTCCCAGCTGGGAAGAAGGGAAGACGTGTTTCCTCCGTATTGTAACTCAGGAATGCCAGAAAGTTGTCTTCCCTTTCCCTCATCTTCTCCAGGCAGATTCTTCCTGGTTCACTGATGACTGAAATTTCGTAATTTATTGTTTTGGCTTAAATCCAGGAGGAGGAGGAAAAAGGTGTAAGTTTCTTCTTTTCTAGTGCTGACTGTGCCAGGTACAATCTTACTTATGCCTTAGTCCCTTTCATAAATGAGGGAAGTTACGTGATTTTTTTCAGGGTCACAAAGCTGGTAAATAGAAGAGATTATAGTTAAACCCGAGTTGGGTTGACTCTAGAATCTAATTTATCTACCATTCCAGAGTAATATTTCTGTGAGCCTAGCACTGTATTTGTCTTATTAGATATATGTTCTCAAAGTAAATAATTTGATTAGTTGCTGATGGAAGCGCCCCCCCCCCCATGCTTCCTTACAGTTTATCATTGAGGTACACTCCGCAGGATTTGTGATGCCTGAGGTCTTTCTTTGGGTGCAGAGCCTGTCTTCCCAGAGATGTTAGTGTAGCAGACTAAGAGTTCAAAATAAACCCCTCACCCCAACCCGAGCCATCCTCAATCAGTGACTGACTGAAATGGTGTACTAAGACCGAAGTCCCCTCGCCCCAGAGGTGGGTTAACCCTCCCCCACGTCTCTCCTCTGGCCTTAAACTCCAGTTGTCTACAAAGAGATGTGCTTTATAATACATCTTTTATTGGCTGCCATTCTTTTCCTTTCTTGGTTCCTAAATGACCCATAGATGTTTCCTGGGATCCTTTCCAGAATAAACAATCTGCACTTGAATAGTTTTCTCAGGATTCTCAGGGTCTGCTTCTTCAGAACCTAAACTAAGGCAGTTGGTAACTGTCTGGTTTTTGTTTTTTTTGTTTTTTTGGTTTTTTTTATTTGAAAGAGAGCACACATGGGGCAGAGAGGGAGATGGAGAATCTCAAGCAAGGTCTGGACTGTGAGCACAGAGTCCAACGTGGGGCTTGAACTTTCAAGCTATGAGATCATGACCTGGGCCGAAATCGAGAGTCAGACACTGAACTGAGTCACGCAGACAGCCCTGTACCTTTCTATGTACAGATTTTCAGGAGAAGAAGAATCAGCAGACATTGAGATCATCAAACATTAGCGGGGGATAAGAAGAACCCGTCAACTCTCATTTGTTTCCAAATAGCTTTTACTAAGTCAGCTGTTCATTCCTTATCTCATTAGCTGTAGCCAGGGAGATGAAGTCATGTATTTGTCTATGAACAAATATCATTCCAGTTACAGGGAACAGGGATAAAGCAGTGCACTCAGGGCACTAAAATGCCTTACCCTTATGGAGGCTGTATTCTAGTGGCTGCAAGAATATAGGCAAATAGAAAAAGAGCCAAAATAGATCTCTTGGAATTAAATAATACATATTTGATATAAAACATTTATTTGATACACTTAGCAGAAGAAAGGATCAGTGAATTTGAAGACAGATGGATAGAAGTCATTCAAGCTGAAGCAAATAGAATAAAAAGATTTGAAAAACAAAGGCTCAGTGATTGTGGGACAGTTCTAACATGGGCTCCCAGAAGAAGAGGAGAGAGAGGAAATATAGCAGAACAGTTATTTGAAAAAAAATAATGGTCCCACATTTCCAAATTTGATAAAAAGTATTTCAACCTATATACCTAAGAAGCTCAGCATATCCCAAGCAGGATACATTCAAAGAAAACTATCATTAGGTAAATCATCAGCACACTGCTAAAAAACCAAAGATAAGCAGCCAAAGAAAAAAAGGCAGATTGCATATGGAAGAATAATAATGAGAAACAGCGGAGGTAGAAGATAATGGAAAAACATCTTAATAATGTTTAAGGGGGAAAAAGCTTTCAACTTAGAATTTCATATCCAGTACAAATATCCTAATCATCCAAGATGAAGCCGAGTGAGTTATCTGGATACTTTACAATGTGAAAACAATGGATTTGGTTGATTTAATCTCCAAAGTACATCATATATGCAGTAGAAGATGATTCTGGAACCAATATGCCTGAGTATAACTTCATTTTTTAAAATTTTATTTATTTTTATTTTTAATTTTTTTAAACTTTTTTTTACTGTTTTTCTTTATTTTAGAGAGAGAGAGGGAGAGAGAGCATGAACATGGGAGGGTCAGAGAGAGAGGGAGACACAGAGTCTGAAGACAGGCTCCAGGCTCTCAGCTGTCAGCACAGAGCCTGATGCGGGGCTCAAACCCACGAACCATGAGATCATGACCTGAGCTGAAGCCGGATGCTTAACTGACTGAGCCACCCAGGCGCCCCTTTTTTGTTTCTAAAAACTGTTTAATTTTGAGAGAGAGAGACAGAGTGCAAGCAGGGGAAGGGCAGAGAGAGAAGGAGACACAGAATCTGAAGCAGGTTCTAGGCTCTGAGCTGTCAGCACGGAGCCCAGTGCAGGGCTTGAACTCAGGGACTGTGAGATCATGACCTGAGATGAAGTCAAATGCTTAACCAGCTGAGCCACCCTGGTGCCCCTGCCAACTTCTTCGTCCAACATTCACGAGCTGAGAGAACTTGAACAAGGTCCTTAGTTTCTTCCTGTCTCGTTTTCCCATCTGTAGCTATGTAGCTTCAAACTACATGGAACGTGTCTTGTAGCAATAGTATCCACCTCCGAGGGTTATTGTAAAGATTAGATGCCTTGACCCAGGCACCATGCTTAGCATGATGTCTGGAAAATGGTACTCGCTCAACGAACAACGTGTATTGATTTAAAAAGCAACTGTCTAAACCGACTGAATGAACCAGGCGGAACAGGACCTTGCGCTAGTTACCTAGGGCTGCCAAAACTAAGTACCACTAACTGGGTGGTTTTACACGGCAGAAATGTGGTGTTGTCTCGCAGCTCCGGAGACTGGAAGCCAGCGGTTCAGGTGCGCACAGAGCCGTGCTCTCTCTGAAGGCTCTGGGGGAGGACCCTTCCTTGCCTCTTTCAGCTCCTGGTGTCTATTGGCACTTCTCGGTGGGCCTTGGCTTGTGGCATTATTGCCATCTCAACCTTGGTTGTCACATGGCCCTCTTCCCTTGTGTGTCTATTCCCAAATTTCTCTCTTTTTCTAAGGATAGCAGTCATTGGATTAGAGCCCACCCAAATCCAGTGTGACCTCATTTTAGCTTGGTTATATCTGCAAATATTCTCTTTCAAAATAAGGTCATATTTACAGGTTCTGGGCAGACAAGAATTTTGGGGAGACTCTATTCAACTGAGTATAGACCTCAATTGTCTGCATCTCTTGACAACTTGCTGTGTATAGGTCAGTTTCTATTTTTCTTAAGCCCCTTTAGGCAAAATATTTTAAAATTCTTCTGCTTACTTTTCAACATTTTCAAATCAGATGTACTGATTCCAATTGTGCTTTTCTTTTTCTGGCAGGCTTACGCCATCAAATGTGTGTCACGGGGGTCTGTAATGAGGTTTGAAGTCTGCTAAGCTCTCTGGTAGTTGGGTTGCCACTGGAGAGTTTGTCTTTTTTCTTTTCCTTTATTTGTTTTTTACCTGTCACTTCTTGCTGATGTTAGCATTTGTGTGTGGGTAAATAAATCCTCTGTCATTTCTAATTTCTGTGAGTTAGAAAGCCAGAACTCCCAAGTTTGCCATAACTGTAGAATTTAGCCTTAAACGGTCTCAGTAACAGGCTGAAGGGCTTCCCTTGAACAGAATAAATTATATTGAATGCAAGTGTTGCATTCAGCACACCGGAAAATAAGCCAGAATTCCAAAGGTTTAACTAACTTGGCACTTGTTGAGAAAGCTTGAAATCAATGAGACAATATTATAGCTCATTTAGACAGGAATAGAGTCAGTTGTGGGCACTGAGAATGCGTTCCTATTCCTTGTGATTCGAGGTCAGCTGGTAACATTTTGGCCTCACAGCTAAGGGCAGAGTCCCTGTCCCAGAGCACATGCTCTCTTTGCATTGTCCTTATGTCTGCCTCTTCTTTTCTGTGTTGAGTTTTTCCTTTTTATTATTATTTTTTAAGGCTTGTACCACTAACCATGGCTCGGTCCCTTTGTTCAAAGCTAAGTCTTGAAGCAGACAAGTTTCATTAATTGATTTCTTTAGAAAACCTTGCTTCTCTCCAATATAGTCTACAAAATGTGGGCTGCCTGCTTCGCGGGTTAAGAGAAATGGCTGCACTGAGCTCTGTTGGTCTGTCCCTTTGTCCCTCTCTCTCTACCTCAAGCATTATATCTGGTGCCTATAATCTCTACTCTATCAGAAGGCCCTTTCCTGCTTTCCTGGTTCCCATTTATGCATTTGCGGTATAATTGGGTTGTAGATGAGTGAGGCGTTACTGTATTTATTCAGTCTGATAATGTGTAGAGGCTCAAGTGATAATGGAGTGCACAGTTCTTGTGTCACTGGGCCTCGGATTCCCAAGTCCATTAACCTCTGGCCCCTTTCTACCAGGATTCAACAAAGAAGTCAGAAGTTTAATTCCCGAGTAGGAGAAAATTGCCTGCGTAAATGTAGATTCTTCTAGGCATTAAAATGAAAGCTCAAATACTGACCCCATTGTGTCCTGCAATGGTCTCTTCTGAGAAGAGGATCAGTAGGCTGTTTCCACTGAGCATATTTTTAGACACTCGGCCATTGAATCTAGTTTGGCAGGTTCGCGCCTGGCTCTGGGTACAACATGGCCACGTTTGACTTTGCTGCCTTTGCAGCTGCCGTCTGATTCCTCTGCCTGCTGATAGTCCCTTCTCTGCCCCAGGTTCCCCGCTGGAGCCGCTTCTGTAGGCAGCGCCTAATGCTCCAGAACTTCCCACTTCTAGAAGCATAGGCCTGTCCTATGTTCTGCTTCCTCAGGGTTGAGCTAGGTACTGATACAGTGCAGAGTCCTGGAATGTTCGAGCTAGAGGAACTCTAGAGGTAAATTAGATGGGTTAATTTTGGTTAAGAACCAACAAAGGATATATGTATATGTGTATATATATGTATGGGGGTAGGCAGGTGCGTGTGTGTGTATGTACACATATATACACCCACAGATACACTAGAAGGATGACGTAGTGCTGGCGTGCTGTGGGGGAGCCTTCCCAGTGATTCCACATCAAAGATTTCCTCTCTCAGAAGACCTGCCCAGTAAGTGATACACAGCTGAAATGATCTCTCTTTGGTTCATTGAACCACCCAAGACATAGCATTATACCAAACAGGAGACATTAGTGAGCCATTATCTTCCTAGAGAATTTTGCTATGAGAATTCCCTCTTTATTTATGAGGGCGCAAGTCTCCTTAAAATCTTGGAATTCAGTAATTTTTTTAAATGAGAATTTTTATTTTGGCTAATGAGCTAATCACATACAGTGCAAGAAACGCATTCAGTACTTTTAAGTAACGATTTCACAATGCCTTACATACTGTAGGCGTGCTCAGTATGTAATGATTGATGGATACATTGATAAAACAACTATTCGTGCCTTACAAGAGGTCTCTTGGGAGAAATATGTTCAGAAGTTACTGGGCCCAGGGATAGAGAGTGAGTCCCCTGGGCATGCAGTGGCTTTCTGTTTTGTTTCTCATACATTTCTCATGTTTAGGGTAGTTTGGTTTGTTCCCACGCATGCAGTGCGCACCTACTCTCACTGTGTTTTGCTGTTGTTAGTGAACGTGAGGAACTCTAACCTGTGAAATGCTAGTGTTCTCTTCACTGCGTTGGTTGCGGGGAGAGGAAACTGAGGCATGCAGTGGCCGGGAGCCCCAGGGGCTGGACAGCTGCGCCTCTCTGAAGGCCACGGGCGTCTTTGGGGGGCGCGGCTCCCACGAACAGCCAGGCTCACAGGTCCCTCTCCCCCAGCATGAAAGGAGCATCACTCCGCTTGGACCAGGCTCACCCACAGTGGATTCTATTTATCATTCTTTCCTCTCCCTTTAGGGTCCTGCCGGGCAGGAATGCTGCCTTGGCCCCCCCGGCTGCAAAGAACAACAGCTTGCTCTCAGGGAACCATAAATATTTGGAATTTAAAGTGCACTGGGAACTTAGAGAAGAAAAGAAAACAACATCTTACAAAACTAAAGTTTGAGAACAAGTTAGCCAAACCCTGGATTCCTTGAAATGCATTTGATAAGCATTGCATTAAAGTGACCTTTTTGCAAGAGTTCCTGGAGAGTGATGGTTAGTGGTTCTTTTTTTTTTTCTTTTAATGTGATAAAAATTCACTCTGCCAGCTGAGCATGTACTTTGGGGTGAGAGTGGGTTCCTTTCTCTGTGGGAGACAGAAGTGTTGGAGTGAGGCCCTCTGGGGGAGTTCTTGCTGCTGGCTGCAGCTTTGATGAAGGCTTAAGCTGAAAGATACATCAAGTTTGAAATACATATTTTACAAGTGGGGGGCGTGGGCCGGCGCGCTGGTTCCATCAGGCATGCACCGAGCATCCTGTCACGCAAGGCGGGAGAGGGGGGTTGGGCTTACTGCTCAAATCCCTGAAGGGACGAGGTCCCCTCACTTACCCTTAGGAGCAAAGTCACACAGCTGCTGAGATCTGTCTAAGCCAGGAAAATAAAATTGTCTAATTCTGAGGAAGGCAAAGAGGAACGTTGCACAAAGAAAGAACAAAATAATCATTTGGCTGAATTGTTTGGTGAAGTTTTAGTGCTTCCTCCTCCGTAGTCCTAAACAGGATCTCCAGGAGCCGCGGTTCACGGGGCACAGACCAGAGATCTCCAGGCCAAGGGCACGACAGACTGTCAGGGTCAGAGGCAGGAGCTTGTACCCAAAGTCGCCACATCCTTGGGCGGAAGGAGTCAGGGCTGGGGCTGGGGGCTAGGAAGCGGGGAGAGAGCAGTGGCAGCCAACCAGTCCCTTCAGATGCCTGCCTGCCGTGGGACTGTTTTCACGCCCCAGCCCTCCTCCCGCCCAAGACCGCTGTCACTGGCCGTGGGGCTAGCCCGAATTTCAGCCTGCGGGTTAATATCCCTGTGTTCGTTATCCTTCCTCTCCACCTCTCACAGAGGGAAAAATCTGGTGATAACCAACCTCAAGGGGAGCGCTAGAAGGAAAGAGGGACAGAAAGCATCACCGAAGGCCCAGAGACGTGGGAGGCAGACACTCCGCTCTGGCTCCCCTTGCCCTTGTGGGATGGCTGGCTCCGGCCCTTTTTACCACCGACTGGAGCCCCAGCTCTTTCTCCCCTTTGTGCCTCCGACCTCTGCCAGCTGCTCCACCAACCGCCCCCAATCCTGTCACCTGGAGCACAGTTCTGATCCCAGGTCTCCACATCCAGAGTGGCAAATTCTGGGAGTCTACAGGAGATGTGAGAATTGGATAGCATATTCCAGGGATCAGTTTGGATCAGAGTCTGATAGTAAAGAGCAGTTTTTTTTTTTACCTTACATTAGGCAAAATGGTTCTATTTCATATTGCCTTATGATTAGTGTTGCCAGATGTAGAAATAAAAATACAGACGCACTGACATATGCTACAACGTGGATGGACCTTGAAATCAGGCTAGTGAAGATGCCAGTCACGGAAGACCACGAGTCATATGAGTCCGTGAAGGTCACGTGTCCAGCATGGGCAGCTCTGCAAAGACGGAAAGTGAATTCGGGGTTGCCTAGGGCTGCAGAATAAGGGGACCCTGGGGATGAGGAGTGACTGAAATGGCTACAGGGTTTCTTTTTGGGGTGACAAAATGTCTTAAAATTAGGTTGTAATAATGGCCGCACAATTCCATGGTATGCTAAAGTCTGTTGCCTTGTAGAAGTAAAACAGTGGAATGATACATGAATATCTTAATAAAGCTGTTTTAAAAAGTATAAGATGGCAATTAAATTTGAATTTCAGGTAAACTATGAAAATAAATTTAGCACAAGTATATGCTATGTAATATCTGGGACATATTCTAAAGAATTTTTGTTATTTACTTGAAATTCACATTTAACTGGATATCATATATCTTAGTTGGCAATCCTACTTAGGATTAAATGTCTCAGAAGGCACCAATAAGCAGCAAAAGTAAGAAGAAATAGTTCATGAGATGTCATTTAAATGAGATTGATGGGGACCCAGCACACTTTGGGGCATCAGAATGCTTAACAATTAACCAAGGCCAAGAACGTCTTGATTTAATGGTACTTATTTTTAAAAAGTCTAATTGTAGCTGCCATTGCAGAGAAATCCAGGAAGAAAAGAAATACTTTTGAAATTTCTACACTAAAAATTTCTTTTTTTTATTTAAAAAAATTTTTTTTAATGTTTTATTTATTTTTGATACAAAGAGAGACAGAGCATGAGAGGGGGAGGGGCAGAGAGAAGGAGACACAGAACCGGAAGCAGGCTCCAGGCCCTGAGCTAGCTGTCAGCACAGAGCCTGACGCGGGGCTGGAACCCACGAACCTGAGATCTGACCTGAGCCGAAGTCGGAGGCTTAACTGACTGAGCCACCCAGGCGCCCCAACACTGAAAAGTTCTAAAAATTATAGAAAATGTTTAGAAGTGAGACGAGCTGGATATTTTATAAGCGCCTTCTGATCTTTACATTTAATGAGCGCCACTGAATCAGAAACATCTTGGGGGAGCGCGTTCCTGACCTGTTCAAGTAGATGAAAGATTATTATACATATTTACTGTACAGGTGTTCTTACGCAGTGAGACTTGCTATAAAGTGAATATCGTCATGCTTATGGGATTAAATGAAGGCAGCACCTCTGAAGGTGTTACATGCATGTATCACACACAGGCATATGTGTATACAGGTGATACTTGTAGATATCATATACATGCATGTGCACACACGTGTACGCACATATGTATACAGGTGATGCATGTGTACATGTATATCATACACACACCCACTCACTGTACATACGCATTCCTGCATGTTTTGTATTATTTTAAGGAGACGTCTCAGGTTGCCAGTTCAGGTACGCGGAATTGTTTACGTTTGCACTCGCATAATGGCCGTCTCTACAGAATGACTGCGTCCCTGCTTTGATCCTGGAAAATCTAGCATAAAATTGCTCCAGCGCATAAATCAGCTCCAGATTAGGTAGCAATTATTAGCAAGCTGTGCTTGCAAAACTCTTACTCAGGCTCTTAGGCCAGTGATAACGGCAGCCAGTGTTGTTTTTCTTATCTTACAGTTGGGAGAACAGAAAACTGCAGTACATTTTTCTGAATTTACTAACTTTATAAACTGAAATTCAAATATGTTGGGGTTACATGGTATGGCATATAACCAAACCTTAGATTTTTTATTACATATTTTGAATAAATAATAGGCGTTGAGTTAATTCCTTATACTGTGAAAGGCCAACTTTCCCAGTGATATTGGTGAGATAAAGGATACCATTTTTTAAATAAAAATTATAGATTAAAATATTAAAATTAAATTGGCAAGTTCTATGTAAATTCAGTGGAAGAGACCGTCTTGCCCCTTGAATAATTTCAAGGAGCATAAATGATAGCGGCATCAGTGATGGATGTTACACGCCGTCTCAACTGTGGGGGATGGGTGTTCAGAACGCTTTTCCTCTCCCAACTATGCCTGGAGTTTTAAAAAATAATTCATGTAGATCGGACATTGAGAATGAGATTCCTAAGAAGCCACTGCATAATTGTTCTCTTTTAAAAAGTTCCTTTTAAGGGCTGAGGTCTTTCTATAAGAAAGAGATTTCAAAAAGAGAGTGTATTTTTTTTTTGAAATAAGAAGCAAAATTTAAGAGTATAAAGAGCATTTGGGGATTGAATCTGTTTAAAAGAAGAAAAATTCAGGCAGCGTATACTGTTCCTTAGATTCATGAGGGTGCTTCCTGCTGAAGCTCTCCAGGACTGGGAGTTTGTGGGGACGGGGCGGGGAGAATGCTCCCCCCACCTGCACTCTATCCAGGCATCCCCTTTTTCCTCCTTGGATTCTGGCCCCAGCCATGATAATTAAAGCCACAATACAAGTGAAGAAGTTCAAACTTCTCCAAAGATAGGAAGTATTGGGTCATAACGGAAAAGTCACAGAACCAGTGGACTCGATAGCCCGTGTAAGTGGAGAGTGTGCACACTAGATTCAACCAAAGGGACTGATACTACAGGAGAAGGAGCAGCTGGAAAGAGGAAGGTTTTGTGCTTGCATGGCTAAATGATTTAATTAGAATCTCTCATTAAAATTAACCACATCTCCCAGACTTTATTTAGAAGGCAAGAATATTTGCATATCACAGTGGTACACAAGACTGGGGAAAATATGATCCATGATGTTCCCACTTGGGATTCTTATAAAAAGCAGAGAGAGATGAACTTCAAAAGAGCTGGAGCTCTTAGACGTGAATAACAAGATAACCCATTCCTTTTCACTCATTCCTAAAGACAGAACATATTTGAAATCGGTACTTCTGTTTCTTATTTTCTTTTCACCCTGTAGCAGAAGCTTTCTGTGCTATTTCGTTAAAGTTTTAGTGTCACTACCTTTGGGTCGAGGTAACCAAGTTACCAGGTTTCAGTCAACCAAATAAGGAAAGTGCTAGAGTCACTACCTGCCACTGAGCTAGCACACTGAACACAGAACACAATTTATATTATGCCAACACACATTACTATATATTTCCATAAACAAACTCAACCCAGTTCAACATTGTGTTCCTTCTACTATGATCCAACACGCTTATTGTACTCACAAGCATGCCCTCCAAGTTTCTAAGATTTGTAAAATCTTGCAGTTCTTCTGGAATGTATGGCCTGGGTCATATGTTGTACCTGGTGGGGCCTGTTGGAATTTGGATCTGGTCTAGAAGGAGTAAGTTCACCCTGAGGATGGTCACCGGTCTCTGTTTAAAGCCTTGGAAGAGACCATGTCAGGATCTTCAAGCACAGGGATGAAAGCTTTCTTAGACATCAGAGAACAAATTTCTCCTACTGGCAAAGAAGACCCGGCAGAACTTGGGGACTCAACGTCCTTAGTTGCGTTGACCTCCTATATGTCCCCTTCCCAGTTTTTAGGCTCCTCCTTCTTCCCGATTATTGCCTTTACTTTGGCAAAAGAGATCCTTTAAAGTTGGAAATTCCATTGGATTGGACTTTGGGTTTGGCTTTCAGAAATCTTGGCCCCATAGCTATGGGAAAAAGGTTTGGTTTGGGGGCTAAAAGGCATAGATTTCTTGTCCGTTAGAACTTGAGTTAGGAATTTAAAGCCCAGAGCGTGTCATTTCCCCCCCAAATTCTCCAGAATGACACCAAACAACCCCACTACATATATGAAGTTTTTTATGGGAGAAACCACTCGATCACCCAAAGCTTTGTTTGTTATAGACATTTGATTGCCGGTAACCATTAAAGTAACTTTTGCTGTGCATCTCACAGACTACCATTATCAATTATAATTAATGATCCTGGCCATTAATGCCTTTCAGTTGAATCAGATCAGAGAACCAATTTCAGATTACCTAGAACTGGTTCAGAGAACACAGTCTCTGGGACCACTTCTGACACCAGTTTCCCCCTATGTCCAAGTTCAGTCAGAAAAGCCAGATCGCTGTAAGTGATGCAGAATAATGGAATTATTTTAGGAATCAGACCTTACACAATTGTAGAAGCTGCGGCTCTATCTGGTGATCATCCCGAAGTCTCTATAGGTAACCTAGACCAACTCGTGGGGAAGGAAAGCTAGATGTGAAATGGCATCGTCAAGAGCAGATTGTGACCCAGGAGAAGGAACCAGAACCCGTCCATCGGTTCCTGCTCTAACCCTGATAACACAGGGAACCTGTAGGAGGAGCTGGCGGTCTTCACCATGGACTGTGCGCACGCCTGGCCGGGGACTCCGAGAAGCTGAGAAAGGAATCTGGTAGGAAGTGGAGGAGTCGCCTGGCCCCTGCCCCTGCACCGGGGGAGCCCGCAGATCCCCCGCCCCCCTGGCTCCTGCCCCTGCCCCTGCACCGGGGGAGCCCTGACCTTCAGAGTGTAAAATATGGCAGGCGCTTCCCTCCTGACTTCCAGATGATCGCACAAGCTTCTCCATGCCGAGAATATGCAGGGAAGAGAATGCTGGAAGTGTAGTTTCCGTTTCGCTAAGTTGATACCAGACAGTCACCATAGCAGCAAATAATCATTATTTCCCATTACCATGCAGTTTATATTCTAGTGTGAAAATACATTAAAAAATAAATATGTATATACACACACAGCTATGGGTGTGTTTGTGTGTGTGTTCCTTATTACAACCTTCTGACGTAAGTGCTTGTATTCTCTCCATCTTCCAGATGAGGAAACTAAGCCAGAAAAGGCTAAATATTTTGCCCTTCAGCCCCAAGTATTAGTCCTACAGCTACTAGGTACCAGATCCAAGTTCCCAGTCACAACCCATGGCAGGAGTGCTACTCTGTTCTGTTGATTCTGCACGAAGCCTGCGCCAAGCCCTCACACTGCGCGCTGCCTTGGGGGTCCCACACACGGCAGCGGTTCACTGCATTCATACCGGTTCGTCCTGGGACTTACTATCGCACTTATCGATGATCATCCCCGGCCGGACATAAAGCCGAGAGAGACAGTGTGACTTCCAGCGTCGCGTGCGGGCGCCGCCGCTAGCCGCCTGCACCGAGCAGGCCCCGTAACTTCTCGCTGGGCTCCTCCATGCCTCCCATGGCCGGAGCGAGGCGCGGGCACCCGTGGCCTGCGCAGCACTGAGTCCGAAAGAAACCTTTTCTCAACGGCTTTTGTCAGTTCTTTGAAACGTGCCGAAGAAAAGAGAAAACAGGGCTCCTTCGGGGGTCCCCTGCGTGCCGGACTCGTGATGATCACGTAATCCAGACAAGCAGGGGCAAGAGAGCAGCTGGGAAGAAGGGGCCCACGCGGAAGCCGGTCAGACGGCGCTCGCGCTTCGACCTTCCAGGAAGGAGGACCACGCCGCAGGATTATTAAGTGGATTCCTGCAGTTCGCTCAGCCGATGGGAGGCCTCAGGGGCTTGAATCTTCAGGACCAGGCCCTGCAGTTGTGTATGTCCCCGAATGAAAAGGGCTCTTGTTGGCTCCCGTTTGGATTGATTTAACAGTCGGCCCCCAGAAAACGGAAGGGGGTGCATGACATTGAGGGGAAAGGGGCCCCCGCCCAGCTCCCATCACTTCGGGCATCGGCTGTTACTGGCTCCCATGAAAACACTGGGAGGGAAGTTGTTTTGTGGTCAGGTTTCCTTTTTAACATCATCACGGTTATATCTGCAGTATTTCCTCAAATATGTGAGGGGAAGGGAGCGGTGACTTCCTAAAGGAAAGTATTTATATTTTTAGACTGAAATGTGCTTTCATAAAGCTTTTCTTAAAAAAATACATTTAAAAAGGTCTGAATAACAAGAAAATACCTCTTAAACCATAGTTAAGGCAGTGTGGCCTGTAAAATACAGTTTAGTGGGGAAAAGCTGAGCAGTTTTGTTTTATTTCAGAGGACGAGCAGCAAGGAAAGGCTCCTGGATTGTGGGATTTCGGCCTCCACCCCACTTTGCTTTGAGTTCTCTTGCTTTAGGCTCACAGGCCGGCAGAGTCAGGAGAGCCGTTCGCTTTGGGGTGATAGGATCCAGCTCCCGCTGTGAGTTATAGAGGGGGTGTGAGGGGGGAAGTGGGGGAAGCCTGGAAGGGCGCTCTCTTGTGAGGACACAACCCACACTGCTATAAACGTCCATGGATCTTAGCTCGGGACGATCCTAGAGGGCGTCCATCCCGTCCAGTGTTAGGCCTGTTGTTAGTCACGTCTACCACAGGGTGGCGCCCTGGCGCCCACACGCTTCATGCGCCACCCTGGGGAGCCAGTCCAGCACCCATTGGTGCCGTAGCCTCGTTTCACAAATGAGCAGTCTGTGGTCTAGAGAGGTAATGGGACCCAGAACAGCAGCCAGTGTAAAGCAGAACCCACTTGAGACATGTGGCTTAAAGAGGGACACTGTGCTGTGCAAGCGTGGGTGTAGACGGGCCGACAGAGCTTCTTGGTATGCTTTACAGGGCTCTGGGAAGACAGCCGCCCTGGCCCTCCAAACCTCTCTTAGTTGCCTATCCTGAAGTCCTTTAAAGAAGATACAAAATTTTGGGGTGCTTGTGTGGCTCCGTTGGTTAAGCATCTGACTCTTGATTTCAGCTCAGGTCATGATCTCATGGTTCTTGAGTTGGAGCCCCACCTCAGGCTCTGTGCTGACAGCATGATGCTGCTTGGGACTCTCTGTCTCCCTCTTTACCTCTCTCTCTCAAAAATAAATAAATAAACATTTAAAAAAATCTTTGTCTCAGAGTAACATATGAATGCTCTTTTAAAAAGTAAGAACTAAGCGTAAATATGCCCAAAGCTGAGGAGATGTGGTAATGCGTAACTGTCCATTTCTGAGCAGATTTGTACGTGAGAAGAAGATGTGACGTGAAATTTCCTGGGACCAGAAAGTGTGCCCCGAATAGAGAGAACATCACAGGTCACAGATGGAAGACTCTGGAAGGTAGGGATTTTGTTCCTTAAAACTTTTGTTATGAAAGTTTCAAACATTCATAAAAATTAAAAGAATAATATAGTGGTCATCCAGATAACTACCATTTTTATTTAAAATTTTAAAACTTTATCCCCCCAACGTTTGTATCACCTATCCATGCATATACATCTGTGTGTGTGTGTGTGCGTGTGCGTGTGCGTGTGCGTGCGCTCAGTGATGAACATTTGTCTAAGAATATGGAGGGAAGACAGGAAAATACCAGGATGCACTGCGGAGACATTTAGAAGTTACTCCGGGTCACGGAGTCAGAGGAAGGAACTAGACCCAAGATTTCTGGGATGTCAGAGTCCGCTCTTTCCTCCGTACAAACCATGCTGTTCTTAATCACGATGATTCATACCCACTGCTCTGGTCACAGGTGGGAGCCCTCCGGTTGCTGTCACAGAAGGCACGGCATGTCCACTGCCACTCTACCTGGTGTTACGGAAAGAGGGAAATGCCAGGGGAAGAGGGCGACACAGGACGCTAAGTGTCCTGAAAGCCCAGGTCTTTCCAAGGAGTTACAGCTCAAAAGATGAGGTGCCGTGTTTTCGCTTGCTGGTTCTTTGGAAGTTTCGAGCAGGAAAAGTTGGAAACACTAGCTGGAGCTGTCAGTGTGTGAGGGAGAGCCGGAGAACCAGGCGGTGACGCTGTGTGGCACCTGTCTCTCCTCGAGGCTTCTCAGCGGGGGCTGCCTCTTTCTGGGGTTCCCTTCTTGCCGCCTTTCCAGCTGGGTGGGGAGCCCCTCACCCCCACCCCGGGCTTGCTCCTCTGCTTGCATTTTCACTCGGGGCCATGGCTTCCTGTTTATTTATTTGTTTCCCCCGCCGCACCACAGATGTCACAATGGCTGAAACTGTGTCCTCATCGGCTTTATCAAGCTCCATCCCTGCCACCGGCAGCCGTGCAGTAACGTTTGTTGAGCAAATGACCAGAGACCATAAATGTGCAGAGGCTTGGACTTTAACTCAGTGCCGTCAGGCTTAACTGCACATGGGCTAACGGGGAGCAGGCTTTGTTTTCATTTCATTTTACGTTTTATTTTCCAAGAGTGAGAGGCTAGTGAAGAGCTGGACGGACACCT
Organism: Suricata suricatta; assembly: GCF_006229205.1. Taxonomy (NCBI): domain Eukaryota; kingdom Metazoa; phylum Chordata; class Mammalia; order Carnivora; family Herpestidae; genus Suricata; species Suricata suricatta. Next base: position 13,631,857 of record NC_043700.1, read on the forward strand.
GAGGGAGAGACAGGGGCTCGAGCAGGGTGGCAGGTGGCCCACGAGAATATTTGAGGAGCTAAAGCCAGAAAGATATGGATTTCTTCCAAAGAGTTTACTGAGTCCTGTGCTGTAGGCACCAGGGATGGAGGGTGCACACCGCAAGCTGGGGAAAATGCCAGCGGCAAGAGAAGGACATGGGTGCGGCCACAGCACCCTTCCCCTCCCCCGCCAGCAGCCACGACATTGCTGGGTTTTAACAAAGGGCAAAGGTGATTGGTTCAAAATAAGCTCAAACGCACCCTCAGCAGGCCTTTTCTAGTCGCCAAAGGAAGAGGTTTAAGTTTCCAGAACAATTTTTAATATAGGGGCACCTGGGGGGCTCAGTCGGTCAAGTATCAGACTTCGGCTCAGGTCGTGATCTCAGTTTGTGGGTTCCAGCTGCGTGCGCGTCGGGCTCTGTGCTGACAGCTCGGAGCCTGGAGCCTGCTTCGGATTCTTCTCTCTCTCTCTCTGCCGCTCTTCTGCTTGTGCTCCATTTCTTTCTCAAAAATAAGTAAACATTTAAAACATACATAATATAAAATGTATTATTTTAACCCTTTAAAGTGTTTTAAAAATTGTGGTAAAATGCACATGCCATAAATGTACCATGTTCATCATCGTAAAGCATATAGTTCAGTGGCAGTAAGTACTTTCACGCTGTCGTGCGGCCAACATTGCCATTTCTCCCCGAACCCTGGTCGTCTTCCCCAGCTTCGTACCCAGAACAGTAACTTCCCGCTCAGCCCTCTCCCCAGCGCCTGGCCGCCCCGTTCTGCTGCATCTACCTCGATAGTGACTGTCACAGTAACTCTAACTGCTGGGGCTCCCGCGTCTCTGAGTTTGACTCCTTCCGGTGCACGTGTAAGTGGAGTCAGACAGTCTCTGTCCTTTCGTGACTGCCTTATTTCACTTAACCAGTAATGTCTTCCAGCCTCATCGGTGTGGTAGCACGTGTCAGAATTTCCCTGCACATTTTTAAGGCCACATGATGGAATAATAGTCCCCTGTGTGTACAGACCACGTTCTGTTTACTCATTTGTCTGCCGATGGACCCTGGGTTGCTTTTTGGCTCTTGTGAATAATGCTTCTGTGAACACGGATGTACAAACGTCCCTCTGAGAACCTTGGGGCGTACACCCGGAAGGGAAATTGATGGATTCCGTGGGCTTCTATGTTTGATTTTTTGAGGAACCACCATACTGTTTGTTTACAGTGGTTGCACCGTTTTACATGCCACCAGCAGAGCACAAGGGCCAATCTTTCCACGCCCTCACCAACCCTTCTGGTTTTCATATTGTTGTTGTTGTTGCTGATTTGTTTGTTTTGTTTTTGATGATAGCCACCCGAATGAATGAGTGTGAAGTGGTATTTCACTGTGGCTTTGATTTGAATTTCCCTGGTGATTAGTGATGTTAAGCATCTTTTCATGTGCCTGTTGGCCATCTGTATGTCTTCTTTGGAGAGATGTCTATTCAAGTTCACTCGTTTATAAATCAGAGTGTTTTTTTTTTTTTATGTTATTGTTTAGTTGCAGGAGTTCTTTGTATTCTGGACACTAAATTCCCACAAGTTTTAACCAATGTCCTCTTAGTATCAGCCAAGGGTTGATCCTAATCACACATACTCATTTCTCCTTTTTCTCATGGACGAGTCTGGATCCATCAGGGGGACAGATTAGGTCCTCCATGCACACTCTGGTTCTGCCAGCTCCCACACATTCACCCACTCCCTGGACCTCAGCACGACCCCCTGCACTCTTCAAGATCCATCTCAAAGGCATGTCTTCCCAACCTCCATTTAAAACGAATAGTTTCTTTTTTAATTTCTAGAGTAGTTGGTCTTCAAACTTTCCAGTCAAAAGATTTTGGAAGACTGCTTAGCCCTTATCAGATGATCAAGCTGAGGGGCGCCTGGGTGGCTCAGTCAGTTAGGTGCCTCACTCGGTTTTGGCTCAGGTCATCATCTCACGGTTGTGAGACGGAGCCCTGCATTGGGCTCCGCGCTGACTACTCAGAGCCTGCGTGGGGCTCTCTCTCTTCCTCTCTCTCTCTTCCCTCCCTTGCTTGCACTCACTCTCTTTCAAAATAATAAATAAACTGAAAAGAAAAAAATCAAGCTGATGATACTCCCAGCTTTTTAAATTGTAAGTTTTAATAGATATAAGTGAGATTTAATTTCCAGAGTGTTATAAAATTGACAGTTTAAAATACAATTGTTGTGTTTCTCTTTTAGATGTATCTGGGGGTACAGCATTCCCGCTGAAGGCTCCTTCTGGGCCGGGTCCCAGAGCGTCCTGCGTGCGTGCACACTGTCTGCTCCTTTCGCCTCCACCCTTAGCCATTAAAAAACATACAAGAACAGGCTTTTTCCTAGTAAGAGTGGAATGAACGTGCCAGAAGGCAGTGAGACTGTAGATGTCGGTGGGGTCCAGAAGGACGAGCGCCCCGCTCCCCCAAGCAGAATGTAGAGACAACCTCCGGTAAAGGGTAGAATGAGATTTCGTTTCTACCACTCTGATGTAATGGTGGCCTGAAAGGTAAAGTACTGTGAGTCAAAGGAAACTAGAGCTGTATTTCTTACTGATCTGGGGGCGCAGGAAAAATGTACTGAGATACAGACTAGCGACAAATGTATAGAACATAGTCTTCTTACTCCTCTCATTAGACATGGGCTCTGAGAATGGAGATTGTGTCCACCTTACGTTAAGTGTTTGCACACTTGTGCTTGTGGAACAAGTGTGTGTGTGTGTGATGGTTAGGGCGACTGTGATGTGTGAAGAAGAACCTTCCTGATTCCAGACAACTCAATCAGTATTTCCACCATTTGATTTGATTGATTTACGCCTTTTTTTGGGTCCTATTTTGGAATCACAAAGTCTTTCATGAGTGTTGGGAAGAAAGCATTTTCACTGAGGAAGAAAATGAACTTAGGGAGCAAATGAATAGGAAAAAGCAGAGGGCACTTGGGTGGCTCAGTCAGTTAAGTGTCTGACTTCAGCTCAGGTCATGATTTCATGGTTTGTGGGTTCGATCCCCACGTTGGGCTCTGTGCTGACAGCTAGCTCAGAGCCTGGAGGCTGTCTTCTGATTCTGTGTCTCCCTCTCTCTCTCTGTCCCTCCCCTGTTCATGCTCTCTCTCTCTCTCTCTCAAAAATAAGTAAAACATTTAAAAAAAAAGAAAAAGCAGAAATTGGAGAAGGTAGAAAAGTACTGATAAGAATGAAGGAAATTGTGAGAAGAATTTCTACCCACTGGGGAACCAGAAGGAAGCAAGAGGTCAGGTCGAATTCACTGGGCCATCAGACAGCAGCCCAAGGGGGCCTCCAACTAAGCACAGGATGGCAGTCTAAGGCTCTCAGATTTAAATCCATTTCATAAATGGGCTTTCAAATCCAGTTAAATGGGGCCAGAATTATAATAGCTTAAGTTAAGCTGTTAGCTGAAAGCTGAGGCCTGGAAGTTTACTTATTCCTGTACTTTTGATCAGAGCATCAGTAGTTGGTTAGACATGGCAAAAGCAACAGTGAAGCAATTTTTTATCTTCAGAATGCGTGAGCAGGTGAGCTTGCTGTTTATAACACACCAACCTGTGCCGTTTGTTCTCTTAGGTTAGTTCTGAAAGGGTGCTGTGCTGCCGTGCCTGGGTGGCTCAGTCTGTTGAGCATCTGACTTCGGCTTGGGTCATGATCTCGCTGTTTGTGGATTCAAGCCCCACGTCAGGCTCAATGCTGACGGCTCAGAGCCTGGGGCCTGCTTCAGAGGGCCGTCTGTGTCTCTCTCTCTCTCTGCCCCTCCCCTGTTCATGCTCTGTCTCTCTTTGTCTCTCAAAAAAATAAATAAAATGTAAATAAGAAAAAAGAATGAAAAAGAAAAAAGGGCGCTGTGCAAAATTGCCATGTTCCAGCCTTGAAATTAGGGCTTAGATTAATAAGGTGCCTTGTGTTGGAAAAATGCGTGGGCAACGTAAGCACCACGAGAACATACATCACGGCCTTGACCTTCCAAGGTCACTGGGGAAGGGAAGCTGGTTAAGAGTTTTCCTTCACTGGGAGAGGTGAGGTCCTTGAAAGAGATAAGTACTCGGATGGGAAGCATGTTACAAAAAAGAGGTACCCTTGTGTGCATGTGCATTTAGTCACCGAAGCAACACCTACTCACTGTTAAATATATACAAACAATTACACGACGGGAGAAAATAAAACGTTAAACCGTTTATCAACTCCTCCGAATTCCACTCACCAGAGCTGACTCCTTCATTGCTTGGATCGTGGCAGGAAACAGATGGCGCTCCCAAAAGCGGTCACTGAAGAAAGTCTTCCGGGGGCACATTAACAAAGGAGCGCGAGGGTTAAGGGACTCTAACAAGGGTAGAGGAGCATCCTGGGCCCACCGCACGGACTCTGCCGCTCTGTCCCAGGCCTGAGGAGCGGCGTAAGGCAGTGGCTGTCAGCCCAGCAAGACCCGCCATTGTAGCCAAGGCCCTGGAGAGGCACTTGGGTGGAGGACCACGCTGGGCTCCTGCCACCTGCCTCCCCAGCTGTGTGCCAGGAGGAGCGGGGGAGATAGATCCCCCACTGTCCCCCTCCCCAGCCTCCCGTGTCCTTACCCACTTCTGTTCGTCGGCCCGACACCTGGAAGTAGGAGGCCAAGAGAGCCTGTTGGCGGAGTGCATGGCATCCATGTCTCCTGGCAGGGGCCGGAGAGGGGGAGAGGGAGAGGGAGTCTGGAGCCGAAGTGGAGAAGAACCAGCACGCAGCGTGCCCACAGCCTCGGTGAGTCCCAGCCTCCAGAAGTCTCTGCACAGCCCACGCACGTGCACATTTCCCTGGGCTTCCCCTTAGGACAGAGGCACCCTCTTCGGAGGCTGAGCCCTTAGAGAGGGGGGCTGTCAGGGAGGGGAAGAGCCGGGGACCCGAACCCCCCACACGGCGAGGGTCTCCAGCCACGAAAGGGCAGATCTGAGCAACAGACATGGCCTGCGGTGTTTTAGTGTTTAGAGTCTGACTCATCAAATCCAGGTGGTAATCACTTAGCTCCTCGGGCCACCGAGCAAGGAGTTATGAAGAGCACCCTGCTCTAAATTAACCCATGACAAAATGCAGAAGCATTTTCCCTTTCTGCGATTACAGTGCCTGGGCTGGTCTGACCGTACTTACCAGCACGGTACTGCTTCTGTTGAGACGCAGTGCCTTCCTTCCCCGGCTCGCACTCTGTTGTTCTATTAGAGACGTTGGGCCATTCTGTATAGATGATGAATTCTATCAAAATAATGACTAAGTGAGCTATTTTTATTTTCAATATGTTGTACTTTAATTTACCCCTGGCATTGATTAGGATAGATTTAAGGGGGATAATGATGTGTAAAATGGACCGTAAATTGAGCACTAGGAGTAAGGAGCTGTGGCTCAGAGGAACATTTATCGGTGAGTTTCACTGAATGTGAATTGAAGATGAGGCTAGGGGAGGCTTCCGTGATAGGAACCTTCTAGAGAAAATGGGGAGTCAATTGTAACATGTTCTCCGCGGAGTGACTAGCAGAACTGTGGAGGGGAAAGAGAACCCTACGTACTTGAGGGTGGTAAGGTCTAATGTAGCCTCCATTAGCATGACTAGAACATTCTAAGTCCCCACTCTCTCTGGCATGGTTGTCAAGCTAGTCACCTACTTCGTGGGGCTTGGCTCCTAGTGTGAACACAGCACTGTGTGCCTACTCTCGCTAGTGACAATGACAGGCTGTCCCTAACACAAACGGAGACTCACTGCCCATTTATAGTCTATAGTTTTAAGTCAACCTAACAAACCATTCAAATATGTTCTGGGAAATTGGGATGCCTGGGTGGCTCAGTCAGTTGAGCGTCCAACTCTTGGTTTTGGCTCAGGTCATGATTCCTGGGTCATGGGATCAAGCCTCACGTCAGGCTCCATGCTGACAGCGTGGAGTCTGCTTAAGACTCTCTCTCTGCCCCTCTCCCCTGCCTGTGCACATTCTCTCTCTCTCTCTCTGAAATAAAATTTAAAAAACATGTTCTGAGAATATACTTCATTTGATTAATTGATTATCTTTACTTTGTTTTTAATTTTAACTGCTTTATTGAGATATAATTTATGTAGCACGACATTCACTCCTATTACGTATACAATTCAAAGAATTTTTGTACACTTAGAGATGTACACTTACTACCACGATCTGACTTGAGAACATTTCCATCACCCCTAAAAAGAAACCTACTGTCCATTAGCAATCACTCCCCATTTCTACCCCAGCCCTAGAGAACCACCAATCTACTTTTTTTTCTCTATAAAGTTATCTTTTTTGGACATTTCATCCAAATAAAAACATACAGCCTGGGATATTTTATGTCTGGCTTGCTTCACTGAGCATCACGGTTTTGAGATTCTCCCACTGTTTAGCGTGTGTTAGTACGTCATTCCTTTTTATTGCCAAATACTGTTCCACTGCATGGATATGTGATATTTTGTTTTCTGTTTAGCAGTTCTTGGACCCTTGGCTTGTTTCCACTTTTTGGCTATTATGAATAATGCTGGTATGACCATTGTGTACAAGTCTTTGTGTAGATACATGTTTTCATTTCATTTCTTTGGGGTAGACAGCAAGAAGTGGAGTTGCTAGTCACATGTAAGTCTGTGTTTCAGTTTTTGAAACACTGCTAGCCTGTTTCCGAAGTGGCTACACCATTCGACGTTCCCCCCAGCACTGATGAGGGCTCTGATTTGTCCACATCCTGGACAACACTTGTTACTGGCCACCTTTTTCCTCATGACCACTGAGTAGGTAAGAAGTGGTAGCTCCCTGTGGATTTGTCATGTTGACGGTGTGCATTTTCCTAATGACGAATCATGTCGAGCACCTTCTCTTGTTTTATAAAATTGTTTAATGTTTATTTATTTTTGAGGGAGAATGAGACAGAGTGTGAACAAGGGGGTGGGCAGAGAGAGAAGGAGAATCCAAAGCAGACTCTAGTCTCTGAGCTGTCAGCACAGAGCCTGACTTGGGGCTCGAACTCAAGAACCACGAGATCATGACCTGAGCTGATGTCGGATGCTTAACTGACTGAGCCACCCAGGTGCTCTACATCTTTTCTTTTTAAAAAATTTATTTATTTATTTTGAGAGAGAGAGAGGGAGAGAGAGCAAGAGTGGGAATGGGCAGAGAGAGAGGAAGAGAGAGGATCTCCACACTGATAGTGTGAAGCCGGATGTGGGGCTCTACCTCACTAAACCAAGAGATCATGACCTTTACCAAAATCAGGAGTCAGAAGCTTAGCTGACTGAGCCACCCAGGTGTCCCTGAGCATCTTTTTATGTGCCCATTGGCCATTTGTACATCTTCTTTGGAGAAACATCAATTGAAATGATTTGCCTTTTAAAAAAATTGAGGTATAATTGACGTACAACATTATATTAGTCTGAGGTGTACTACATACACCTGTTCTTAACTGAAATTTTTATTGAGATAAATGGAGATTCATGGGCGTATGTAGGAGAAACCTCAGACCCTTCACACCCTTGCCCAGTCCCCTCCACCCCCCACCCCCCCCCGGTAACATATCATAGACTATGATAACCAGGATATTGACATCAATATAATCCACTGATCTTACTCAGATCTCTCATTTTATTTGCACTTGTGTGTGTACATGCGTGTACCTAGTTCTGTACATTTTTATCATCGCTGTAGGTTTGGGTACCCACCACCACTGTCAAAATCCGAACAAAATTATCCCTGCCGGGACATGTGGTTCTTTACAACCCTATCCACGTCCCTACCCCCACCATTCCTAACCTCTGGCATCTGCTGATCCGCTCTCTGTTTCCACAGCTTGTTATTTCAAGAATGTCACATAATGGGATCCTAGAGTATGCGACCTTTGGAGACTAGCCTTCTCTCACTTAGCATAATTCTCTGGGGATTCCTTCAAGCTGCTGCCTGGGTCAGTGGTTCATTCGTTTTTATCCCTACGTGGTGGTCCAATGGTTTAGCCATTCCCCTGGTGAAGGGCATTGAGCTGTTTTGTTTTTCACTATTGTGAAGAAAGCCTCTATGAACATTTATGTACAAACGTTTGTGTGACTGGGGTTCTCATTGCTCTGACATAAATGCCCAAGGGTGCCGTGGCCGGGATGCATGGTAACTGCGTGTTTACACTTAGAAGAAACCGCCAAACGATTTCCCAGGGTGCCTGTACCATTTTGCATTCCTCCGAGCAAGGTATAGTGATACAATTTCTCTGCGTCCTCATCAGCATTTGGTGGTGTCACTATTTTATTTTATTTTTTATTTTTTTTCTCCATAATATTTTATTGTCACATTGTTTTCCATACCACACCCAGTGCTCTTCCCCTTAAGTGCCCTCCTCCATCACCACCACCTCTTCAACTCTCAGTTCATTTTCAGCATTCAATAGTCTCTCAAGTTCTGCATCCCTCTCTCTCCCCAACTCTCTCTCTCTCTCTTCCGTTCCCCCTGGTTCTCCATTAGGTCTCTCTTGTTTTCCTGCTAGACCTATGAGTGCAAACATATGGTTTCTGTCCTTCTCTGCCTGGCTTACTTCACTCAGCATGTGGTGTCACTATTTTAAATTTTAGCCATTCTGATGGGTGTATGATGATAGCTTATTGTGGTTTTAATTTACACTTTCCTGATGGGTAATGATGTTGAATACCTTTTCATGTGCTTTCGTGATTCCTGTATATCCTCGTCTGTGAAATATCTCATGTCTTTTGCTGATTTCGTAATTGGGCTACTTATCTTTTTGCCATCGAAGTATGAAGGTTATTTATATATTCTGGATACAAGTTCCTTATCAGATACATGATTTGCAAATATTTTCTCCCAATGTATAAGTGGTTTATTTTCTTGATAGTATCTTGTGATATACACAAGCTTTTAATTTTGATTAAGTCTAATTTATCATTTAAAAAAAATTGCATGTGTTTCTGGTGTCATACGTAAGGAGTCACTGCCTAACCCGAGATCATGAAGATTCATTCCCATTCCATCTAGGACATTTACAGTTGTAGCTCTTACATTTCAGTCTATGATATTTTTGAGTAAATTTTTTATATGATATGAAGTGGTTTTGGTTTGTGAGTATCCAGTTGTCCCAGCACTATTTGTTGGTAAGGATATTTCTTTCTTTTTATTTCTTTTATTTTGCGGGGGAGAGAGAGAGAGAATATCTTAAGCAGACTCCCTGCTCAGCTTGGAGTCTGACATGGGGCTCAATGCCACAGCCCTGGGATCATGACCTGAGCCAAAATAGAGTCAAATGCTCAACTGACTGAGCCGCCCAGGTGCCCCAAGGATTCGTCTTTCTTACCGCATTTTTGGGGCGTGCTTACTGAAAACCAGTTAACTGTAGTGTAAGCATTTATTTCTGGACTCTTAATTCTTGTCATTGACCTACATGCCTGTCCACATGCTGGTACCACACTGTTTTGATTCCTATAGTACATATCTTTATTTTGATCAATACACAGTTACAATCTCCTGTAAATTCAGGTTCTAATTTAGAGCTTTTTGATTCCTTGGCATTCTACACGAGGACATTCAAAGACAGGCCCTTGCTCCCAGCCTGTCCCTTCGCCCTTCTCTTGGCACCCCCAGCTCTGTCTCATGGTGCTAGCGTCTTCTGTACCCATGTTCAGATGCCGCAACCCTGGGACGTTTTAGTGAGTGCTAGTTCTGTGCCTGTCTGTGCGGGACACCCTGGCCCGCAGGCCTCTCCCGCACGCTGGCACATGCGCTCGCTTGTCCCGGAGCTCCCGTGCCGCCCTGGAGTGGGCTCACCACATGCGCTCCGGAAGGAACCCGAGCAGCCTGTAGTCCGGGCTGCAGCTCGGGCACCGCTCGCTTCACGTCGGCCTCCCCCCTTCACATCCCGATGTGTCCTAAGGCTTTCAGCCCACAGCCTGATGTGTGTCTGGGCCCTCCCCCCGCAGATCAGGACCGCCAGTCTTTGTCTCATCTTTATACTGAGGCTGCCAAAAGCTTCACTTTGCTTTTCTGAGGGTTTCAGCCCAGGTTTTCTTCGTCCGGTCCTTTGCAGCTGTCGAAGAGAAAACTTCCTCATTGGAGGCCTTTCAGTTATGTCACTCCAGTGGCATAAAACTGGCACAGTCTGTTGGTTTCTCCATCAGCCAGGAGCAGCTCTTTCGTCAAAGACTGGATTTTCAGCTTACGGCTCGTGCCCAGGGACTGGGTTAACCAGTTTCCTTTGGGGAAAGTGGCGCAGAAGGTCAGCTCCTCCCTGCTTCATGGGTTTCCCCTCGGAAGTGTTGTTACTTTCTTTCCTTCTTGCTTCAGCAATTATGTGATGATTTAAGCAATGTTTGTATTAAAATTTTTTAAATATGTATTCTTGAGAGAGAGAGAGGGAGAGAGAGCAAGCACGAACAGGGGAGGGTCAGAGAGAGAGGGAGACACAGAATCCAAAGCAGGCACTAGGCTCTGAGCTGTCAGCACAGAGCCCAACATGGGGCTCGAACTCGCGAACCGTGAGATCATGACCGGAGCCAAAGTCATACGCTTAACTGACTAAGCCACCTCTGCCCCCGCAATGTTTGTATTTGGTATAGCTTTTCTGGGTTCCTGGCAAAATCATTGGTCTGAAGCAAGCAACTCCATCCGACTTAAAAGTGTAACGTCAGTGCTAGAGGTGGTATTTTTGATACACATCACTTTACCTGCTTGCACGGACAGAGTCTGAGGATATGTAGTGTGCTCCATTGCCAGAAATAGAAGGCCTGAAATGCTCTTTTTTTTCTTTTTAATCAATATGTTTTAAAATATGCCTTTGCTGTATGTATATATTTAATTCTTTTTTTAAAAATGTTTATTTATTTTGAAAGAGAGATTACGTGTTTTCGTGAGCAGGGAAGGGGCAGAGAGAGAGGAAGAGAGAGAATCCCAAACAGGCTCCATGCTGTCAGTGCGGAGCCTGCCGTGGGGCTCAATCTCATGAACCTTGAGATCATGATCTGAGCTGAGACCCAGAGTCAGACACTTACCCAACTGAGCCACCCAGGCGCCCTGTGTATATTTAATTGGGATATGTAATACAGTATTGAGACGTGGGATACTTATCTAATTGCTTTTCCAAAGTATATGTATACCTTTTAAGATATTTAAGTAGGACAAATAGGACAAACTGAAAGTGGTGAGCTGGAAAGACACCAAGATTTACACTCTCAGGTGGTGGACAGTTGTCACTGATGTGTCACTTATCTTGCGCTTCTAAATTGTCAAAACAATCCCCATTAAGAGCATAAAGGAAATTTGAACAAATTGCAAATAAAACTACTCTTTTTTTTTTCAGGAGGAGGTATCTCTATTTTTTTTTATCTATAATACATGGGTTAAATGTTTAGAAGTTAATAACAGTATCTTGAATCCTTAAGAATAACCAACTGCATTAAATATTGTTCTAATCCCTTTGGTTCGTCACATTTCTAAAGGAACTACGTATAAAAACAGCATACGAATCTAATTCCATTTATAATTGAATGCCCAAGAGACGTGGTTCTGAAATTCCACTTTTTTGGACAAATACAACATGAGTTAGATCACTAAGCGCTCTCTTGTGAATGACTCTGTTTCTGCCTTTTGAAATGTTTTGGTATCTGCATGTTTCAGATAGCCGTTATCTGATTAACCGCAGCATTTTCCTCAAACTGTCTATTTTTAGCTGGCCCTTCTCTTGCCTTTGGAGGCCTGCCATCCGCAGTGATGTCAGAGGAGGGGCGTTTACCGGGGGCAGCGTCCTCTGGGTGGCCTGGCAGCGGCCGGGCAGGTTACAGTTTCCACTGTTGGAGATCTCACACACGGAGCACTTTCCTCTTTGGAGGAGACATACTCAAGGGTAGAACTTGGCAGTTATATTAAAAAAAATCAACAGATAAGGAACCAACTGCGGTCTAATGAGGAGGAGAAAACATACAAAACTTGTGTTTGCTTTTTCATGTTGCTTTATTATTAATATTAGCTTTGTTATTTAATGAAATATCAACAAAGTGTTCTATATATTCATCTATATACTTATAAAATTAACGACACTATAAAATGCATCATAGCAGTACTTTGCCACGATTTTTTTCCTCCCACATCACAGCTTTTGTAGGAAATACCATTTATGTGAGGGTGACAGTCCCGTGGGAAAGCTGGTGAAAGGCACAAATCCTGGCAAAGTACTGGTCACGCCGCCCCTTTCTTGTCCTAGCTGAGGCGGCCTAGTAATTTGCAAGGGGATGAGAGTAAACCTATTGCTGGAGGAGCTCTGAATCTGCCCGAACTTATAAACAAATAGAAAGGAATCAAGCCCCAACTGATACTCCATTGTTAATAACCATTTTCTATCACACATTTCCTTGTGACAGAAACTCACTAGTAGATCATATCCCTTAGTTTGGAAAGAGTGTATGTAAATACATCAGCACCGTACAATAAACACTTCTCTTTCAGGTGTTAGCTCAGTGTTTTCAGGCTTCGTCCCTACTGTAGGAAGTGTCATTCTCAGTGTCACCCACTTAATGAAGTACTCCTTCATTTTGTTCCCCTCCCTCTATTCTGGTCCCATGTGATATATACATGTTTCTTCCATTGTACAAATAAGGCACAATTTCATTTTAGGCAGATTATTTGTCTGTTTCCTCTTACAAACTGTGAGTACCCTCCCCCCAAGTAAAGACTAGGTCTTATTTATTTTTCTGTGTCTAGTACTCAGCACACTGTCTAGAATACAATAGTTGCTTGATGTATGATTGTTAATGAATGGGAACAAGACTTAGTAACTCTCCATCACCCAGAGTTAAAGCCTGAGGCATGCATGGTAATGATGTGGACATCTAGGATTATAAAACATTTCATGAAAAAAGAAAACACATTAATTTGGTGTGAATGATGAAATTCTGTTCAAATGAAAATGATTTTCACATGAAATTTAGGATGTATTGAATTGGGTTTACAATAATAGGCAGGAAGATCATAAAATACTTTAATGGGGGGGAACATATTACTCTAGACTGATTTCTAGTCTTAATTGCTGCCCTGCACAGCTATAGGAATCGAACATGAATGAACGACTAATAGAAACGTAAGACAGAGAAAAATCCATTTTGTACACCGCCCTGCCACCGGAGCAGAGACGCCATGCCTGATGTTGCAGGAAAGGCAGAGAACGGAGGGGTCATGGCTAGGTGATTGTCAACAAAGGCACGATTCAGAAGTATCTCGAGAACCATCTAGGGATGGACCGTCTTAATGTTTAGGCTATACGAGTCTCTCAGTTATGGTGGCACGATTAAAGTTTGTCCTGGAAAAGATTAATTCTTTGGGGGAAAACTGAGTGGGGAATCAGAGTAGCATCTAGGAGCACTTTGAGCCATTTTGAGGTGTCTCAGGCAATGAAGAAGTCTTCCCCGTAAGGAAGATCAATGTAGGTCTTGACTAAGGTAAGAATCTTCGCTAGGTTTTGGGAGAAGTCAAGCATGTGTGTTACTTCTGCAGTCTTTTCAATATCAAATTAATTCTAAACCACAAAATATAGCCAATATCCTCAAGCAAGCGATTCACCCATGTGTGGCTAGGGTAACAAGATGATCACCCCACTCTTTGAAGAAGAGTGGAGGGGACCTTCTAGTAGAGTTGGCAAGAGCCCAGATGCTGGAACGAGACTGCCTGGATTTGAATCCTGACTTGACTTAGCAGCGGAGCCCTTGACCATGTTGCTTAACATCTCTGTGGATCTGTAAAAATAGAGTGACAATGGTATCTACCCCATAGGGTCATCATATGGATTTAGGGTCATCATATGGATTAAATGAATGAATATACCTAAAGCGCTTAGCAGGGGAAGTGATACACAGGAAGCACCATATAAATGTTAGTTATTTTTGTTATTAATCAGGGATGAGCAGTTATAGGCATGTAATTCAGGGCATCAATAATCAGCTTTCTTCTTTCCAGCTTGCAGGTAAGCACGTAGTCATAAGGGTCAAACAAAATCATTAATACTGCATAATTGGTGTGATACAATTAAGGGTATAGGTGGCTTACTCTTGAAAGAACTTCTTAGGAGGCTTTTTTTTTCCTTTTCAAGTGTATTTATTTTTTTAGTAATCTCTATACCCAGCGTGGGGCTCAAACTCATGACCCTGAGATCGAGAGTCACGTGCTAGCTAGCCAGGTACCCTCCTCTTTTTAAAAGGTTTATTCATTTATGAGGCTTTTGATGAGAACAAGCGGTGACCGCATGGTTATGGAGGCTCTGGGGAAAGTCTGGATCCTCTGCAGCAAGAGTTTATTAAGTGGTTTGTGGAGATGCCACTGTTTCTGACACATTAATTAACTGGTGCCTTAAATTATTACTCTAAATCCAACGACAACGCTTGTGACATAAAAATAACATAGCAGGACTTCCTTTCTCTTTATACAAGTTGACTTTCCTTAGATACCACACTCAGGCTGTCGTTGAAATATTGTTTCCTGCCTGGATTCTTACACATTTGAATTCCATAAGAAGGATGTGAATGCAGCGGGAGCCCACAGCGGTCCACTTGTCTCTTTTTTGTAACCAAGTACCTCAACGCCGGTGATGAAAAATGGCTGCCATTGTATTATGCTCCCAGTTCTGTGGGTCAGGCACCTGGTAGGGCTCAGTGGGGATGGCTCCCCTCTGCTACACTGAGCTGGAGGCTTCGGATGAGATGACTTAAATACCCAGAGACGTCTCCACTAGAGTGCAGTCTGGGGTCCCGGTTCTTCTAGATTTGGTGTCTGCAGGGGCTAGAATGTCTCCTTTACTCAAGAGTCCGGTGCCTGGGTGGGGACGGGAGATTGGCTGGGAGTTGGCTGGCGCCGCGCTCTCTCAGGCCATGCCGTCGTCACGTGACTAGCTTGACCGTCCTCACAACGTGACGACCTCAGGGTAGTTGCACATGGTGCCTGGCTTCCAAGAGGCAGGAGTGGGAACTGAGGCCAATGATGTCTATGACCAGAACTGGCACAGCATCAGCAGCTCTGTTCTATTGGTCAAAGCAATCACAGGGCCTGGCCAGAGTCAGCGGGGGACGGAGTGGGGGGTGGAGAGGGAGACAGAAAGAGAGGGGGAGAGAGAGAGACTCTATCCTGTGATGAAGGAGTGGCAAAATTATATTACATAAATGCACATACACGGGTAATATTGTGGCAGCCATCTTTAGAAAACACTAGCTGCCACCAACAGAAATTGCAAAGCAAAGGCCCTTAGGCTGGAATGCACCTCCCTGAGGGACGACTTGTCTGAGCCTCTGTTAATCCCGGTGGACAATCAGCAATTGATAAGCCTGGACAAGAGAACGTTTAGCAAAGCCCACTTTCCACACAAGAACGGCAGGCAAGGAGAAGAAATGCGGACAGAGAGTTCATTCACAGGCTCTTTCATCCTGCCCCAAAATCCCACTTTATCTTGAACTTTAGGACGGAGACAACTGAGACAAGTGTTCTCCCCATGTTTTTGGAGTTGGGTTTGGGGGCCTTATTTGATTAGTACTCAAACCATTCTTCATTGTTTTTCCTGAGTGTTTCCCAGTAAATTAGTGCGAGAATTTCTTCTGAATGAAGTAACGCTGTCTGTCTCCTGGGTTCTTAGTTCCCTTGGAGGCTGCAGTGAAAGCTGAGGAAGCATGGACTCTGGCGTCATGGACTCAGGTCTGGTTCAGATTTTGTGTGGATCGGGTATTAGTTGTTTGACCTTGGGCAAATGACGTAACATCTGTGAACTTCTCTCATTGGAAATATTGAAATAATCATTGTTCCTCCTTATTGAATTTTGTAAGAACGAGGCATTTGATCATTGTTGAACACCTTTCCTTGGAAAATAGCCAGGAAATCGTCATGCTATTTGGGTCAATATAAAGGTCCTGAACACTGAATCTAGCGAAGGAAATCATCCCTTTGTGATGACATGCACCCCCTTTGCAGGGGGTATAAGGCACAGCATGACATTTCTGGAGATACGACAGGTGTGATCACTGCTGTCTTGGCAAGTTGGGCTCCTTCTCAGCTTTGGAGCCTGAGTAATCCCTGCCTCTCCCCAGAGGCCTCCCCTAACCTGTTTGGTGTGGTGCTCCCTGTTTTCGTCACTACACCGTGTGCCGCTTTCAGGCCTTCAGTCTCCTGCTAGAATTATACTTGTGGTTGTTGCTTGGTTATTGCTTCCCCATCTCAACTTTCCCCCCTCAATTGGGTTTTTAGTTCATCTTCAGAACAGCATTGGCAGGAGTGTTCACTTCATATCTGTCTTAGCTCCCAGCTACTGAAGCAGCTGGCATTGGGGGCCGCAAGAAGAGACTGGGGCAGAGAGAGAGGAGGAGTGAGGAAGAGAAGAAAGCTATATTCTTGGGTGGATTTTGGCAAAGTGACATGGAGCAGAGACAATTGAGTTCATGGGTAACTGGGAACTGAGAATTATTGAAAATGAAAATATGTTTGATTACTGATTTAAGATATTATTGCCATGATAACTATCTGCTGAAAAAAATCACAATAATATCACCACATATAAAAAAGTTACTAGCACACTGCCTGGTATTTCGTGAGTAATCATAAATGGCAATAATGACCTTAATGAGATTGATATTCAGGTGATAACAGTGGTAAGAATCGATTAAGTAGCTCCTCATATTAATTCCACTGAGTTCTGGTGGTATATAGTCTCGTGTGGCCTACCTGTTCAGAGGCTCAAGCGTGTGTGTGTGTGTGTGTAAAGAGCTTGCCATCTGTATGTGAGAGGGAGCATTTATATTAGAAGTTACCCTTTTAATTTGTCACATTGTGACATATATTGCAAAAGTGGAACCTTTTCATTGGTTCATATTAAATGTTCTGGTAGATAGACTCTCAGAAGACCTCAAACAATCCCTACCTCTTGGTCTTCATACCTTTGTGTAATCGTGTCCCTTTGAGTTGGAATTTGGCTTTAGTGAATCGCTTATAGCAAACAGAATGCAGCAGATGTGATGGGATGCCACCTCTGAGATTAGATTGTGACCTCTGACTTGGGCGGGCCAAAGGAAGCCGCCTTACATAGATGTTCATATTGGAGCGGGTCTCCGGAGACCGAGGAACTGAATCCTCAAGGAACCGAGTCCTGCCAACAACTCTATGACTGAGCTTGGCAGTGACTCACACCCAGCTGAGCTTTCGGATGAGACCACAAGCCCTGGCTTGCTGTAACTTCATAAGACACCTTGAGCTAGAGGCATCCGGTGGGACTGTGCCTACATTTCTGACCCACAGAAAGTGTGATAATAATTGTTTTAGAATTTTTTAAATGTTTGAGAGAGAGAGAGAGAGAGAGAGAGAGAGAGAGAGAGAAAACGAACATGTATGAGGGGGAAGGGACAGAGAGGGAGAGAGAGAATCCCAGGCAGGCTCTGCACTGGCAGCACAGGACTCAGTCTCATGAACTGCGAGATCATGACCTGAGCCGAAAGCAAGAGTCAGATGCTCAACTGACTGAGCCGCCCAGGTGCCACAATGTTTGTTGTTTTCGGCTACTAAGTTTGGGGGCATTTTGTTAATGCTGCAATAGAAACCTAATACAAATGTCAAATACCATTTGTTCAAGAGGCACCATTGAAGGACTTTTCTGGAAAATTTTACCTGCCAGTGGTTGGTCAGTTAGATAGAACAGATGTAAAAGCATGAGGGTGAGCCTTAGAGACAGATCGTCTAGGTGTGGATCCCAGTTCTACCACTTCATGAGTGGGGAACCCTAAACAAATTACTTACATTCTTTTTGCCTTAGTTTCCTCATCCATAAAATGGGGATAGTCATATCTAACTCAAAGGGCTGTTGTAAGGATTAAAGGCCTTTGCATACTATAAGCACTGAATCAAGTTTAATCTCTTACTATTGTCAAGGGGATTGCTGCCCACAGAACACAATGACCCCGGGGGCTACATGTGGAAAGAGTATGTCGGCAGGACTTGCCCAGACCTCTCACGGCCTTGAGTTTGGAAAAGGGGGCTTTCTTTTTTGCAGATGCAAAGAGTCTTACTTTTTTTTTGTCTTACTCTTGTCTAAAACATGGCCGGAAGACCTTTGAACCTAGATAAGCGTAGCTGAGGATGGAAAGACTTATTTCAAAGCTTCAAGCAATTTTTCAAGAGGTAGCTATTTGATTATTCTGTTCCTTTGTATATTCTAAGAAACATTCTTTATTCTGGGAAAATCATTCACTCGGAGCATTAGCCCCTAATGCTTCTTCTGATTAGTCTCTCTAGACATATGACAACATAGTTTTTTCCTCAATGAAAAAAAAAATAAGCAAAACACAGTTTTACGTGGAAACAACCTTAATGAAGGTTTTTTTCCCCTTTTTCTTTTCTTTTCTTTTCTTTTTTTTTTTTAAAGCATAACTGTTACCTTTCCTAGGAATATCTGTATCCTCTTCATAAACGGATTTTTGTGTGGATAATACCGGGAATTACTGGCTTTCTTCTGTAGCAGGCCCACAGTACTTGATGGAGATATGACAGGAGAGTTCCAGAAGAGTTTGGGAGGAGGGACTGATGACACGTTTTCGTGGTTGACTAACTTTTTTAAAAAAGCCACCTACAAGGGCCCATCAACCAGTCAGCGAATCCACTTGTTCCAGCGGGGGTGGGGCGGGGGGTGGAGCGTGGGGAGGAGCGAGCCAGCTCGGGGATCCCCGCCTTCCCAGTGTGGCGGTGCGTGCCGTCCCCGCTCTGGGCCCTGCCACCTAAACGCACACCCCACCCGGGCCTCCTGGGCCACCTCGAAGACCTCCCACTCCGGACTCCTGGAGATTCCTCCAGCCCGAGTCCCGCCGAGGGCGTCCCCGACTCCGCGCGATCCGCCCTCCTCCTCCCGCGTCCCCGCCCCCTGCCGGGGCCGCGGGGCGCCGAGGGAGACGAGGGTGCCGCCTGTGGAAATGAGCGGTGCCCGGAGGCTGGCCCGGAGCTGCAGGTAACGCGAGCCGGAGCTCGGGCCCGAGCGGGCTCCGCGCACC
>NC_043700.1:13651014-13742351 GCF_006229205.1 Suricata suricatta
CCCACCTCCGTCCCCCGACGTCCTTTCCGCCCGCGACCACCCTGCCCCTCCGCGCGGCTCCGGGCTGCTTTCTACGGGGTGACCCGTCCCGCAGCCCTGGTGCAGGGTGGGGTCCGAGCGCCGAGGTTTCTGCACTTGACCGAGCTGTGGATTTCGTTTTAAATACCTTGCCACCCGTGCATCTTTCTGAAGTCGTTTTGTGTGTTTGAAGGAAGGAAGGAAGGGATACAAGGAAAACAGGGGAAAGTCTGATCCTCAACAAAAGAAGGTACTGGTGCCAGGGAAGAGAGGCCGGTAGGTGACGTTTGCCGCGCGCTCCCAGTGTTGCTCGACCTGCTGTTTGTTTGTTTGTTTGTTTTTAAATTGCACTCCCACGCCCACATTGCATCCCTTTCAGAATATACTTCTTAGTTTTGTACCTTGGGCCCAGTGGTTAAAAACGTATATAGTAAATAGTAGTGTTTTATGAAACGATTTCAAGAAAGAAAGCATTCTTTCTAGTACCACGGTTTAGAAATTCTTTCATGACGTTTTTTTGGGATGAGGTCAAAAGTTCAAACGCTGAAAGACTGTAAAGCCGCCTTTTTCGTTACCCACTGTTGCAATCAATGCCGCCTTCCTCAGAAGGATTAACTTATACCTGCCGATGTGTCTTCCTGTACGTGTATGGCGAATTCATAGCACTTTTTAATTTACTTGTCTGTTTTTGCACAGCAGAAATCTTTACAAAGATTCCTTTGAATAGAGCAGACAAAAACTAGGAAGGCCTGCACCTTGTGTGGTTTGTAACCTGTGCTAAATTTCAAAAGGTGCTTTAAATTTTTTTTTTTTTTTTTTTACTTTAGCAAAGACCTCAATGGATTACCTGTAATTAAGCTGCCTTGGTAAAGGGGCCATGATGAATGCCTCTGAGACTTGATCTCCTCTTGTATGTAGCGCTGCAACACATCAGGAAGCAGGGATACATGTGGTTATTTTCATATCCTGTGTAGTTTATAGCATTTTCATAATTTTCTTTTAAACTTGACTTTCTTTTTACTTTTCATTTTTAAGAATCTCAAACATGCAGAAATAGCATAACCCCAAAACGTTATATTGAATTCCCATGTACCTGTTACCCAACTTCGAAATTTCAGCACATGGCCAATCTTGTTTCATCTCTACCCATGCCCTCCGCATCCCCATTTTGAACTCCCAGATATGGCATCAATATCATTTGATTTGTAAATATTTCAGTTCGGGTTTTTTTTTTTTTTTTCATTTCAGCAGAATTTGTAAACTCATTGGAATTGACAGTCTATTCCCTATCAAAATAGAGAACCATTTTGGCAACTTAAAAGGTTCCGAAATGCCGTGGTTTGATGGACAGTTACCCTGATATGGCTGGGCGGCCGGGCTGCCTCAGGCTGACTGGTGACTGGTGGGCGGGGCGTCTGCTCTGCTCAGCCCTGAACTCTGCACGGTGATGGGGAGCCAGGGACCTCGGGCGGAGAGACCGCCTCCTGAAACAGGCATCAGGTGAAGGAGCCGGCCCCTGCCTGCTGGGATCCACGCGGTAGCTTTCTTTTGAACTACTTTGGGGGTTCAGACTTTCTACTAGAATTCCAACTGTGCTTCAGTAATGATAGTAAAATGCAGAATAGTTGGAGAGGGCGTATCTACTGTGAGAATTCTCTGTGGGAAGCTCAGGTCCGTGGCAGCCTGACCTGTGGAGTATAGAAGGTGCAAGCAATTCCAGACTTCTTTCCTTGTAATTCCAAAAGTATGTAAATTTCAGGGGCATGTTGGACAATGAGGAGATGATTGTGGATTCAACAAGAGGCAGGGAACTGAGCAACTCAGAGGAAGAGTTTTGACTGGGAATATTCAAATCTGTTCGTTAGAAGTTACCTACTCTGGGCATGTAGAAAAAAGTTCAGACTTTGGATTTCCAGGGCCCTTAAAAGGGATATGTGTGTTCAGGATTAGGAGCGTTTCAAAATGGTGCTGTACATTCTGAGTGAGTTAAATCCCGTACTTGTTCATCGAATCATACTAGTTCCAGCCCCTGTGTCTCTCCGGAGACTGTAAAGACTGGTGAGGCATGCAGTCATTTTGGGGAGACTCCCACAGAACTGGGAGGTGCTTCTTTGAAGGGAGCAAGGAGCTCCTGCTGCCTTGTGAGCTGGAAGAGAGGTTTCCCAGAGCTGGGGCCCCGAGCTACACCTTGTGCACATGTGGGCCGCAAGGGGCTCCTTCAGAACAGCACAGCTTTCCTACCCAGGCAAGAACATGAGCAAAGTCACAGGTTGGGGAGCTCATGACACTTTTGGAAACTGGCTGGCTTGGGGTGGGCGGGGAGAGGGGTGTGATCCTATGATTCAAAAGGTCGCTTGGCCCGGATGTGACGACTGAGAAGCCACTGGTGGCTTTTGAGCAGGGATAGGGGTGACATGATTTGGTGGTTGGTGTAAGGAGAATTCTGGGGCCAGTGGGAATGGGGAGGGGATTAGACCCGGGAGACCCAGCTAAGCCCACACAGGGACACAGCTGCGGGCAAGAGGTGATGTGAGCTGCAACAGAGCGTCAGTCTCCCAGGCACATCCCATGGCCAACGGTGGTTTTCTTAAGGGATATATCATTTTAGCAGGGCTGTGTCTGGAGGGTCTCCCAGCCCCAGCTTCTACCCTGCAGGGCTTGTATGGAGTCCACATACTCCTTCTCTGGGGGCTCATGGGGTTTTCCCGCCCGCCATGATCCAGTGGTTCACGCCATAGGGTTTCCTGACTTCATATCTCAGGGGGCACGGTCAGTTCTTTGTTCCTGCCAGTCATTCTTTATGTTTCCCCCGTTTTTCCTCCTGTATTCAAATACTTAGCACCAGTAGGCAGGACTTTGAGTAGATAATGAAAGAAAATGCAAAATGCTTATTTATTTATGATGTGGTTTCATCTTAGCTTGGGCAAAGCGTGCAGTATTTAATACGTAGTAGCAGAATATTTACTATTGAAGCTTGAAAAGATGTGAGTTCTTTGTGTGCAATCTTTCATTTATGCATGTGAGAGGGTTTTTGTTTTTTTAATATTTTTACATTGTAAAAAAAATTTCACCTTTATTAAAACTTAAAAAAAAAAGAAAACCAAAAAAACCCCAAATACTTAGCACCAAATATGCTTTTCCGACTTCAAATCAGAACTTATATTTGAATTATAAAATGGTTTAGAACTTATGGGCATTGAGATTTTACTCGATTTCACTATCTATTGGTTTTCCCAAAAGGAGTTACTTTCTTAAAGTGGTTTCTCCCAGGAGTAAAATTTTAAGACTGGATTTTTTTTTTTTAACCTCTTCTCCTGGAGCGAAACAGGAACCCTCTTGCACTGTTGGTGGGAATGCAAACTGGTGCAGCCGCTCTGGAAAACAATGTGGAGGTTGCTAAAAAAAAAAAAAAAAAATTAAAGATAGAACTATCCTACAACCCAGCAATAGTACTGCTAGGAATTTATCCAAAGGATATGGGAGTGCTGATTCGTAGGGACACATGCACCCCAAAGTTGATAGCAGTGTTTTCAACAATAGTCAAATCATGGAAAGAGCCCAGATGCCCATCAACTGATGAATGGATAAAGGAAGATGTGGTTTATTTATATACAATGTGATACTACTTGACAGTGAGAAAATGAAATCCTGTCATTTGCAACAACATGGATGGAACCAGAGGATATTATGCTGAGTGAATGAAGTAAGTCAGTCAGAGAAAGACATTTCAGATGCTTTCACTCATATGTGGAATTTGAGACAGAAGACTACGGGGAAAGGGAGGGAGAAAAGTAGTTACAAACAGAGAGGGAGGCAGACCATAAGAGACTATTAAATACAGAGAACAAACTGAGGGTTGATGGGAGGGCCAGGGGGCAGGGGAAATGGGTGATGGGATTGAGGAGGGCACTTGTTGGGATGAGCACTGGGTAAGTGATGAATCATGGGAATCTATTCCCAAAGCCAAGAACAACACACTGTATACACTATGTTAGCCAACCTGACAATAAATTACATTAAAAGAATGTCTTCTGGGTACCTGGCTGGCTCAGTTGGTAGAGCATGACTTTTGATCTTGCAGTTGTGAGTTCGAGCCCCACGTGTAGGGTAGAGTTTATTTAAAAATAAAACAAAAGAAAACAGAAAAACCAAACCAAAGCAGAAGAATATATTCTTTGAAAAATTTTGTGTATACTTTGTATATCCTCCAAAGGTTGATTTATTTAACTCAACTTAAAATAAAATAATATTCCTAGGTGGAGGGCTGGGATTAATGAATGAGTGTCATGAAGCTTTTGGAATGAGAGATAATGCTCCATTCCATGGCCGGAATGCCTGCTGTATTGTAGGATTTGTTCCGGGAACTGAAGTGGAGCTTCCATTCTAGTGGGGCAGCAAGGATTTCAAAAACTAAACAAAGAAATAAGAATTTCAGATAGTTACAAGTGCGGTAAAAGCTATGCAGGAGTTAGGAATAAAGGGTGATGAGGAGAAATGGGATAACGTTGACATTTATTGATCATTTATTATTTTCTAATGGCTTTATTTTGTTAACTAATTTAAAAAAATTAATGTTTATTTTTGAGAGAGAGATACAGAGTGAGAGTGAGGAAGGGGCTGAGAGGGAGAGGGAGACACAAAATCGGAAGCATGCTCCAGGCTCTGAGCTGTCAGCACAGAGCCCGGTGTGGGGCTTTGAACCCACGAGCCAAAAGATCATGCCCTGAGCCACAGTCAGATGCTTAACTGACCAAGCCACCCAGGCGCCCCACTAATCTTTTTTTTTTTTTTAGTTAAGTATAGTTGGCACACAGTGTTACATTAGTTTCAGGTGTACAGCGGGGTGATTTGACAAGTCTGTATGCTTTGCTGTGCGCGTCACAAATGTAGCTAAGATCTTGCATCAGGCAACACCGCAACACTGTTACAGTACCCTTGACGGGATTACCCACCATGCAGGTTTCATCCCCATGACTTGCTCATTCCGTAGCTGCGAGCCTGTGTCTCCCTCTCCCCTCCGCCGTTCTGCCCATTCTGCCCCCCTCCCCTCTAGCAACCATTGGTTTGTTTTCCATAT
This sequence comes from Suricata suricatta, assembly GCF_006229205.1. NCBI lineage: Eukaryota > Metazoa > Chordata > Mammalia > Carnivora > Herpestidae > Suricata > Suricata suricatta. The sequence goes on from NC_043700.1 coordinate 13,656,110, forward strand.
TCATGGATCCCCTTCTGCTTTTTGTTTATTTGTTTTGTTGTTTCGATTCCACATGAAAGTGAAATCCTATAGTATTTTCCTTTTTCTGTCTATTTCACTTAGCATTTTATTAACTAATCTTTAAGATAATTATCCTGTTTAGGTATCATGATTTTACCCATTTTACAAATGAAGAAAGTGAGTACTTATCCAAGGACACCTCGTTAGTAAGCGAAAGAGCTAGGATCTGAGTCCAGACACTGGGTTTTCTTTCCTTTCCTTTCCTTCTCTTCCCTCCCCTTCCCTCCCTTTGGTCAGGTTGTCCTGACCAAAATCTCCTTCCCAGTCCCTGGTACACACGCCCTCCCAACAATTTGGGGCCCGGTGGCCTAGTGGCAGCCGGTTTGGTCAGCAGTGGCCATGTTCTTTTCTCTCAAACATGGCGGAAGAGAGACATCAGTGCCAGGGTCCGGGAGGTTGCCTCAGACCATCGGTTTTGAGCTTCCTTTAGGCCAGACAGGTGGGTTCCTTGCTTTGAGTGCTCAATAATCTTTCTGCAGGGCTGGTGCTGATCAGGGCACATTCTTCACTAGTGCCCCTCGCCACCGGGGTCTTGAGTGACTGCCCTGTTGTACCTCTTGTCTCACGTCCACTTGACTGATGATCAGTCCGCTGACGGTGGATGAGCAGACGGAAATCGGCTTGACGGGTTTGGAGGAACGGAAAGAGCCATGAGGTGGGAGTTGGTGGAGCCGGGAGAGAATGCAAGGTGTGACAGGAGATGAGGTCCGAGGGGCTCCAGGCCATGCGGGGTCTCCTGGGATTGTATTCTGGAATTCTGTGGTGACAAGGCACCCAACATCCAGGAGGTCCAGGGCACTGGGTTGGGGTCTGTAGAGTATCCAGAAGAGTCTCACACCTGGGCCATGCTCTTAGAGAGCCTTGCCGCTCACGTGACAGTCTCAGGATGAAGTCTAAACAGCGAGCGATGATGTATTTCAAATTTTATTAATTTCTGCCTAGTCGTAAAAAATATTTTTATGAATCACCTCACTCTGGCTCAACGATATTTTCAGTAGAGGTGTGTCAGTTTCATTGTAATAAAGCGTTTAGAATGAACTTGTGAGACTCTTGGGCTTGCGGTGCTAACTGGGAGGCTTGGCAGGGATTTATGGATTTCATTTCTTGAAGGGGCTTAATTCTGATGTGAGCATGTGTTTTTTTCACTCTTTTATTACGAGGTAAATTTGCCGGTTACCACCAAGTTCTTTCTTTCTCCTCCCTCCCTTCCTTCTTTCCTTCCTTCCTCTCTCTCTCTCTCTCTCTCTCTCAAACTTTTATTTAAATTCTAGTTAGTTAACATAGAGTGTACTATTGGTCCAGGAGTGGAACTCAGTGATTCATCACTTACATACAACACCCAGTGCTCAGCACAAGTACCCTCCTTAGTATCCATCACCCATCTAGCCCTTCCCCCCCCACATCCCTATTGCCGAGTTCTTTTTATTTATAAAACATTTTTTAAGTTTATTTATTTATTTTGAGAGAGAGAGAGAGAGAGAGCACATGTGAACAGGGGAAGGGAGGGGGAGGGACAGAGAGGGGGAGAGAGAGAGAGTCCCAAGAGAGGAGGAACTTGATCCCGTGACCATGACCTGAGTCAAAATCAACAGTCAGATGCCTAACCAACTAAGCCACCTAGGTGCCCCCAAGTTCTTTTTAAAAAATTTTGAATGTTTATTTATTTTTGAGAGAAAGAGAGAGAGAGAATGTGAGTTGGCGGTGGGGGGCGGACAGAGAAGAGAGGGAGACACAGATCCGAAGCAGGCTGCAGGCTCTGAGCTGTCAGCACAGAGGCCAGCACGGGGCTCGAACCCACAAACAGTGAGATCATAACCTGAACTGAAGTAGGAAGCTTAACCGACTGAGCCACCCAGGCGCCTCTAAAGGGGCATAAAACTGGAAGGTTCTGGTCCTTGTCTCTTGAGCTGGAGCGAGAGCACTCAGGTGCTTGGGGGTAAAAAACCCAGAGAGGGTTGTTGTACACAGACCACTGGCTACAAATAGTTCTCAAGGCCTCATTCTGCCGCGAGTGTCTCACACAGTGACCTGTGGTCACAGGAGCAGGGCTGCGCTATAGTTGCTTGGAGTCTAAGATGTGCCTGTGTCATTCCTCTCAGTTTGCCCATTTGTAAAACGAGGTCTGCGCCCTCCCACTCCGTATTAGAGCTGTAGACATAATCCAGTCACATTCATTCTTTTGCTTGGGGAGACTAACGATCTGGTTTATCCGAATGGGGCGGTTAAGTAGATGTATTAGGTACAAGCTGGGAATGTAATCTATGAATATAGAAGTATGTTATATATATGCGTGTGCAGAAGGAAACTTACCTTTAAGAAGATTCCTTGCCAAGAACTTTGTAATCAGCTTGAATCACACTAGTATCAGAGGCTGTTTGAAGCAGCTCTTGATATTTTGATATCCATCAATCTCTTGAGAGCGACCAATGAACTAGGACACCGTCAAGGACCAGAGGGAGGGACTCTGAAGAATTTGACAGGTGACTTAGATAAAGGGGTGAAGAGGACCCGTCAGAGGCTTTTTGCGGTGAGGATGGAGGTAGACCCTCCTGGGAGGCCAGACCCAGCTAATCGGAGCGTCCACAGGCGTGCGCGGGCGCCCTGTGGGGCCGACCAGGTCTTAAGACGTTCCCAAGAGGTTACCAGTACGAAAGTGCATGTCTGTGCTGTCCGTTTTACTCTTTTTTTTTTTTTAAATCTTTTTATGTTTACTTATATTTGAGGGGTGGAGAGGGACACAGAGACAGAATTTGAAGCACGCTCCAGGCTCTGAGCTGTCAGCAAGCACAGGGCCTGATATGGGACTTGAACTCACGAGCCATGAGATCTTGACCTGAGCTGAAGTCAGCCGCTCAACTGACTGAGCCACCCAGGTGCCCCCGTTTTACTCTTAAGACACAAGGAAACACAAGAAAATCCCTGTTGTTCTTTTCAATTTCTCATCAAGGCCCTACAATATAATTTTCTAAAGCAAGAGCCCGTGGTGGATGCAAAATGACTTGTCCCTGAACCCCGGATGTCCCCTTCCCCGGTAGCAAACATGTGGGAAGCATATAAAGTCCCTCAGTGTGCGTGGCTGCTGGCTGCTAAGCGGTACCTCCAAAATAACCTTCTTCTCGTGCATCCGGAGGTCCTGGCGTCACCGGCGTCTTTAAGGGGTGCGGTGCGGTGGCATTCCATCTTCTTCCCGCCTGAGCTCGCTGCACCTGTGTCTTCACAGTCCCCCGAGGGTGCTGGAGGGGCTTCTGGCTCAGAGGGTGGCTGCCACTCTCCCGCCTTGTCACTTCCTGGGCGAAGTAGCTGTCTCTTAGCATTTTCCGGCTGTCCCTGCTGCCTTCCTCCAGTGCTGTGTCACACCCCCGCCCCCCTTGTCCCCCAGGGTCTGGGCAGTTTTTCTTTTCACACCTTTTCGAGCAAACGTTATGGTTACATCTCAGCCTTTCTAGGTGGTTCTTCCACCGCCCCCCTCCATTTTATTCTGGAGACTAAGGTTCCCCTTTTAGCTATCCATTTACGGGGCAATAGAGCTCAGCACCTGCTCTTCTAAGGAATGTTATCTTAAGAAATTCCAGGCTACTCCTTCCCTCCGGCCCCTCACTGCTGTGCTTCCCTTGAACGTGACCTTCTTGAATCTAAGATAGTTTTCTGACACCTTCAGGCTGGAAAAGAGCGAGAAGGGGCCACATATTTAACCCCTTAGGGGGTCGATAGGATTCTCAAGACAAAATCTTACGTGTTTGCAGATATTCCCAAACTTTGGCTCTTGCGGCGTTAGCCTGTGTTCTGCTCCTGGGACCATGCTTCGGTGCAGGGAAGCAGCCCCAGGTGGCTGGGGGGGGATTGAAGCCATCCCCGTGCCCCTTCTCTGTTCCTTCCCTCTTTGACTTCAGCTTGGTGCAGTCTGTGCTTCTTTTGTAAAGTCACAGACGCACCAACTTTCCAGCTCAGTTTCCTAACACTTCCGGCCTGTTTGGCGGTGGCCCTGGGTGGGCGGTGTGAGCCGGAGAAAGTACCTGAACCACGTGGGATGGGGTATGTGGGAGGGGGGAGTTGGGGGTGCAGGCGAGGACATGGGTCCATGACCGATGTGAAAAATGCATGGAGGGAGAAGGCAGAGGAAGAGGAGAAACCAGGCTCGGGGGACACGGGGGCCGCAGGACGGTTCAGGCTGGACAGTCTTGCTGTGAATGTGCAGCAGGCCCTCCTCCGGGAAGCCTTCCCTCAGGCTCTGCCAGGGCGGGTGGGGCCCGGGCTCTGTGCACCCCCCCCCCCCCCGGGCCATCTTGCCCAGGCTCCCAGGAGCCCCGTGGGGTGAGATGTGTGGCCTGCAGAGGACGTGTGTGTGAAAATGTGTGAAAAGAACTGTCCGGTCTAAACAGTTCACCTCCACGTTTTCCCTTCAACCTCTGCTTCTGGTTGGCAAACCACACACTTGTAGACCCCTCCCGAGGCCATGAAAGTCTGATACACCTCAGTGAACGCTGCCATCCTTCTGGAAAGACATTCCAGCTCTGGCTGATCTCACTGATTATGTATGCCGTGATCTCCTCTTAAGTCCTGTATTCACCCAGGCCCTCAGGCTCCTCCCTCCAGGCTGACCCCTGCCCTCCAGGCTGTGATGGTTCATTCCTTCCCCCCCTTGCCTGGTTCTCCTTTGGTCTTGCCCAGCACGGGAAGCCTTGGAAAGCCTGCTGACTTCAGAGTTAATACAGAATCTCAGGAGAGATGAGTGATTTTTTGTTACGGGGGACTTTGTGACCAGCACACTTTGTTTGGGTTGATCACTTTCTTTTCATCAGAGTCTGGTTATTAATTTGCTTAAAAAAATAAAAAGGTCTTAAGTTAGTAGACTGTGAAACACTAACTTAGACCAAAGAAATCCGTACTTTAACAACCGTGCCTCTGATGCTCCCACATAGTTGGGGGTTACTGGGGCATCTTCGCTGCCTTCCTGTGTCTTTAACATTTCCTCTTACGCTTGAAGAAGGAGCATTCTAGAAGACAATCTGTATGCCATATGCTCCTTCATTTTATTAAATGTTTACTGACTCTACTTCAGAGTTGATACTGTGGGTCAGGAATTGTTCGAGGCACTTTAATACACGGTCTCACTTAATTCTTACAGAGGTAGTGCTAACGTTATTTCCATTTTATAGAAGAGAAAATGGAGATTCAGAGAGTCACCGTGCACGAGCAAGTGATCTTAAATTTCCATCCAGTAATCTGATTCCAGAGTCTGAGCTGTCAACCCTTTAATTTATTAATTTATTTTTTAATTTTTTAGATGTTTATTTATTTTTGAGAGATAGAGAGCGCGCCCGCGCTCACACTTGTGGGGGAGGGGCAGAGAGAGAGGGAGACAGAATCTGAAGCAGGCTTCAGGCATCTGAGCTGTCAGCACAGAGCCTGACGTGGGGCTCGAACTCATGAGATCATGATGTGAGTTGACGTCAGACGCTTAACCGACTGAGCCACCCAGGAGCCCCAACCCTTTTATTTTTTTTAAACGTTTATTCATTTTGAGAGAGAAAGAGAGCACAAGTGGGGGAGGAGTGGAGAAAGACGGGGAGAGAGAGAATCCCAAGCAGGATGCATGCTGTCAGCACAGGACCTGATGGGGCGTTGGAGCCTGTGACTGTGGGATCATGACCTGAGCAGATAGACGCCAAGAGTCCGATGCTTAACCAGCTGAGCCCCCCAGGCTCCCCAGAGCTGTCAACCCTTTTAAAACCGACTGTCCTTTCTTTTCTTTCTCTTCTTTCTTTCTTTCCCCCTTCCTTCCTTCCTTCCTTCTTTCCTTTCCTTTCCTTTCCTTTCCTTTCCTTTCTTTCCTTTTCTCTCTCTCTCTCTCTCTCTCTCTCTTTCTCTTTCTTTCTTTCTTTCATCAGACTGTCTTAATTTCTTGAACTTTGGCTTTGTCGGGGGATGAGTGGAACTCATCACCAAGTCCGCCTTAGTAGAATGTCAGACGACTCTGCAGTTGGTTCCTAGTTCGTGAGTGTGAAGTTGGAATTGATGTTCTCAGCCCTGGAGACAGTCTCCAGATCGGTTTGCTGGCCCTGTAGGGACTGTTTCGATGGAGAGGCCATGTGGCAGCCCCGGCTTTCCCCACTTCCAATACAAGAGTCATAAAATCTTCCATGTCTTTGGAGAGGCTTGCAGAGTTTAAGACTACATCAAAGATGTGAAAGATGCAGGATAGAAATTTCTGTCTCATTCCCACTTAACTCTGAAGTATGACAGGTGCAAAATGACAGAGAATTGCAAGCTTAATGAAGCAGTGACGAATGTCATAGCTCCAGATCTGGATGTGGTCTTGGAACATGTCAGCACAGCCATGAGCACAGAGACCCCCAACTGGGTAAAACATCTAATTTGTGAAAGTGTCCAAATACAAACTGGTATACATAGAAAAATTTCCACATACAAAATACGTACACGAGTACATGCGTAATCACACTGAAACAAAACATATGCACCCGAGTCCCAGTCTAAGAGTGAAATGTCAGAAGAATCATCACAGTGTCTTTCGTGCCCCCTTCCGTAGTATCTCTCCTCTGTCTTCAAGAGATAATAGCTGCCCTGAAACTTCGGCTCCTCCTTCCCTTGATTTTCTTTCCTGAAGTTTACCCTGTGTGTGTTCCTGCCTATTTTGAGCTTCACATAGTGGAATCCGACAGAAAAACTGTCACTTCTGCCGGTCGAAGGTTTTGGCTTTGTTCACTATCATTGATAATTTTTTTCTCTTCTAGTGTAGTTTTTTACGAATGTTAAACGAAGTAGACTCATTTGTATCATGAATTGGGAAACATCCTTAGAACGTACACTGGTATCTCACCAAATAGGTGAAGCAGAGTTTTCACAGCAGTACTGTGGTCTTGATCTTTAAAATGCAGGATCAGGGCGCCTGGGTGGCTCAGTTGGTTGAGCGTCTGACTTCGGCTCAGGTCATGATCTCACAGTTGGTGGGTTTGAGCCCTGCATTGGGCTCTGTGCTGACTGCTAGCTCAGAGCCTAGAGCCTGCTTCTGATTCTGTGTCTCTTTCTCTCTCGCCCCTCCCCTGTTCATGCTCTCTCTCTGTCTCTCGAAAATAAGTAAATATAAAAAACTTAAAAATTAAAATGCAGGATCAAGAGATGGTTACAGGATGGGGCAGTATCCAATGTATTTTGAAAGGGTTACCAAACTGGAGGCCTAGGAAGTCATTAATGACAAAACTTTGCTACCAAGTGAGAGGTGTTCCTTTTTAAAACAATAAAAGGGCAGTATGTAAAAGGTATTCAGAAAATTGTTTTAATGGTAAAGTGGGATATGTGCCAGAATTTATCACGTTCTTCGCTGTTTTATTTATTTGTTTATCATTGTTTTATTAATTTTTAAATTCCAATTCCAGCAGAGTTAACATACACTGTTCTATTAGTTTCAGGCATAGAATATAGTGATTCTACAATCTATATATTATTCAGTGCTTATCATGGTAAGTATACAGTGTTTTATTTTTCTTATTTTTTTGAGGTTTCAGAATGAAATGGCATTCGTGTTTTCAGATTCTATAAGCAAATGATCAACTCTGTTTTACTTAATCGAATTTAAGAACCTTGCTTCTCCTAGTCAAGTACTTCTATTTTCCTAGTCAGGTATTTTTATTCTCTGCATAAGAAGTTATACTAACAGTTTTAGGTCTGAAAGAATTATTCCTTTTGAATCTTACTAGCTTAAAAATTAATTTGAAATGATAAAGTATAATCCAGTTACTTTTGGATATGGTGCCAGAACACTTTTTCTTCTTTTAAAAAAATTAACAACAGAGATGTAGATTCTGTGAGTGAATACATTGAGTAGTATGATTGATATCGTACATGTATGATTGTTAAATTATAGAGTTTAAGGCTATGAAATTGCTTTTGAGTACAGCTTTGGCTGTATCTCATAAGCTTTGATATATGATATTCTCATTGTTGTGATCATTTAAGTAGTCTATAATTAGTATTTTTATTTCTTTTTGACCCAGTAACTCTCTTGGAAAAGTTTTTTTTTCCTTTTTCCCTTGTGGAAATTGTGAGGTTTTTAAAAATTGCTGTGATTGCCTTCTCATATTATTTTATAGTTGTCAGAGTATCTACTCTATAATATGTATTTTTTTTCAAATTTGCTGACATTTTTATTGTTGCCTAGTACAGCTCAAGGTTATATGCCCCATACAAACTTGAAATAAGAAATTTTTTGTAGGAAATGTGAGTGTTATACTTTGTTACTAAATTTATATTATATTGTTTAACTCTTCTATATTCTCATTTTTTCATTTCTTTTATTTGTCAAAGATTCTGATAACTGTGCTTATATCAACTTTTCAAAATTCTGTGATTTTTTTCATTTTATTACTAACAGTTTAACTTTATGTATTTTGATATTTCAATATCCAACATGTATCTTTATTGTTAATATTTCTATATATACATAAATATACATATAATGATGTATTTATGCATATACATATAAGTGTGTATTTTTTTAAATATTTAATTTTGAGAGAAAGAGAGGAAGGGGGGGGGGCGGGGACAGAGACAGAGAATCCAAAGCGGACTCTGTGCTAACAGCAGAGAGCCTGATGTGAGTCTCAAACTCATGAACTGTGAAATCATGACCTGAACCAAAGTAAGATGCTTAACTGACTGAGCCACCAAGGCACCCCTGTGTATTACATGTAAATATGCATTTAACACAAAGGTGTCTCTCTTCCTTTTTTACATTGAAATCTTTTCCCAGAATTAATATTGCCACCTCTGCATTTTGCTTGGCATATCACTGCCACTTTTTTCTTTTTAATCTTTTGGATCCTTCTGTTTTAGTGTGTATTTTATAAGGAAGATGTAGTTAGAGTTTGAATTTTAACTCAATATGAAGCGTATTTTAGGTATATTGAACAATTAAATGTACTGTAGTAACTGTATGTTTGCTCTTGTTTGAAACTTTTTTTAGAATTTTTTTAATGTTTATTTATTTTTGACAAAGAGAGACAGAGAGAGAGTGAGAGAGACATAGAATCCGAAGCAGGCCCCAGGCTCTGAGCTGTCAGCCCACAGCCTGACACGGGGCTCAAACTCATTAGCCATGAGATCATGACCTGAGCCGAAGTCGGACGCTTAATCGATTGAGCCACCCAGGGGCCCCTCTTGTTTGAAACTTTTATATTTGTCTGGAAAGTCCTACAATATCAGCTCTTTAGAAATCGTTTGCCTGGTGCCGATGTGCTGCAGACTCTCAGGTGGTCACTGCCATTTGTACAAATGAAGGATTAAGTACCTTCTTCGGTGTTTTCCTGTTGTCCTCATTACTAGAGCAATGGTTTGCAAACCTGATCATTCTATAGATAAGTCAGCCCCGACTTCTCCACCGTCACAGACAGAGACCCCCAGCCGCTACCTGGCAGTGGCTGGCAAAGAGCCCATGTAGACGTGAGCTGGTAAACAGTCCCCTTCCTCGGATGGCTCTGACTTGGGCCAGAGCCAGCTGAGGACGCTCCGTCACCAGGACTCAGAGCCTGGGGGTGAGGGGTGCACAGGCAGGCGCGCCCATTCATTCTCAAAGGGCTGTATCGATGTCGTTTGGAAATTGGATATTTTGTTTTTGTCTTGTTTTGTTTGCCAGTTCTTACTATGCAAGTATCTTAAAATTTTTTAAATGTTTTTTATTTATTTTTTGAGAAAGGGAGAGACAGTCCGAGCAGGGGAAGGTCAGAGAGAGAGAGGAAGACACAGAATCCAAAGCAGGCTCCAGGCTCCGAGTTAGCTGTCAGCACAGAGCCCGACGCGGGGCTCGAACCCATGAACCGTAAGATCACGACCTGAGCCAGTCGGACGCTTAACCACCTGAGCCACTCAGGCGCCCCTGTGCAAGTATCTTAGATCCAGGATTCAAAGGCAGAAAAGCGAGAGATGTTGGTGTTGCTCTGTGTTAAGGTGGCTCGCCCAGCAAGCGGCTTTGTCGGGCATCTCTGGACAGAGCTTTCCAGAGGTCGGGAGCCCCAGCTGTCTGGTCCAGGCCCAGCGCAGGGAGCGTCAGGCTGTTGCTTTGAGTGACAGTTTTCGTTGTTGTCACTCTCCTCTGCTGTTTTAAATCTTCCATCTTTTTCATGTTTAAGACCTTGATTGAAACTACTTATGCCAAACAAGAAATAAATAAAGAACGGAAAGAGAATAGAAGCTTCTCTGTTCAGTTTGGAGAAGCCCACAAAGACGAAATCGGATGGAAATTACTGATGGCGTTAATTCAGCCTGTAAGACTTATGATGAAAGGTTTCCTGTACAGAAAAAGTTTAGTTTGATGATTTCTCCCCCTTTTTTCTTAAAAATGAACACTTTATACATCTCTTTGGTCATATGGGAGAAACAAGGCTCAGAAAACTGCAAAATGTCTTTGTTTTCTTAAAATATTACCACTTTCTTTTGTTCTCATGTAGGGTGACCACTCCTTAGAAAGTGACCAAAAGACAGAAAGCCTAGATTCTTTAAAGTTCAGCTGTAAGTAGCTATATTTGTCCTGAAAATGTAAAAGCAAATTTAGCCAGTGAATTTACATGTAGTTTGGATAAACTTGTATTTTAAATTTATAGGTACTCAAACTAATGACTAGTTGATAAAGTCACATTGCATAGTACCTTTTTAAAAATTATGTATTTTGAGAGGGAGAGTGCGTGTGCATGCATGAGTGGGAGAGGAGCAGAGAGAGAGGGGGAGAAAGGGAGAGAGAGGTAGAAAGGGAGAGAGAGAGGGGGAGAAAGGGAGAGAGACAGAATCCCAAGCAGGGTCAGTACTTGGAGCACAGATACGGGGCTCAATCCCACTAACCCTGAGATCATGACTTGAGCCGAGATCAAGAGTCAGACTCTTAACCCACTGAACCACCCGGGCACCCCTGTAATACATTTTAATGTGCCTAAACTTTTTAAATGACTTTAGATCCAAAAAAAAAAAAAAAAAGGAGCTTTGCTGAATTAAGCATTACATTGCTTTAAATGACTCCTCCCCCCATCCACCCCACCCCATCTCTTTCTCTCCCTTTGAAATTTCTGGAAATTTATTAGTAGAAGAGGGAGGGACCATTTCCATGTGAACAGAATGTGAATGGAAGTGATTTCTAAAGAACAGCTTGATGTGAATTGGTGAGTTCACATAATTTCAGTGACTGTAAGATTGCCTCCTCTGGTAGAGGTGAATCTGTATTGGCCAGTCTGAGGGTCAAAAGTGTGGTCTCTTCAGAAAACGCTTTTACTTTCAAGGGGAGGGCTTTAGGGGAGGTGCAGCACGAGTACTTTTCTCTAAGCCCCGGCCGTGGTCGCTCCATCTCTGCGTGCGCATGTAGCCCTCTGGAATGTTGTTAACGTAGTTCATTTTCCAAGTAGACGGGTCATCGTGCTAACTTTGTCCTCATGCCGGAGAGATTATCCAGGCATTTCAGTGAAGATACTGCCTTCTCGAGTCACAAAAGGTGCACATGATCACCATTTATGCCGTTACCTGTTCTAGAGGAATTAGCATTTGTGTTCTGCTTGCTTACATTACCATTTCACTGTGAATGTCTTTCCCATTAGGTTGTAATTTCTTTGAAGGCTGAGACTGTACACGGGAGTCTTATGCCCTCATCCAGTTCTCTATGTTATGTGGATTTGGAAGTGTCGTGTAAGTGTGCTCACAGGTGTAATGAATGCTGACGGGCAGTCTCTAAAGTACCATTTGATAAAATAGTTAAATAAGGAGCCATTAGATGGTGGAGGTAGGGGGGAGCTGTAGGGCCTTTGGTGGCCAGTGTAAACAGCTTAAATCCAGAGTCAACTAGATTTTCTCGAATCTGAGAAAACAGAACTCAAGAACACCTGTCATAAGAGCTGAATAAAGTGAGGCAAACATTTAAATCATGGCCACTTAAAGAATTGCTTTGCTTGGCTTCCTTGTCTGCTTTACAAATATTTCCACTCTAGCCTCCCCCGAGGGAGACCCCCAGTCACTTTTTGGTTTTGCTAGTGCCCAGTTGGAATTGTTTGCTCAGATAAATTTTAAAAAATATAATGTGTCTCCGTTCATCTTTTTATATGTTTTAACATTGGGGAAAAAACAACTCAGGTCTGGTACAGGCAAGATAAGTCTAATACCTGAATATATTGACAATGGTATTATAAATTGAAAAATAATGTTTTTGGAAAGCATCTTCTCAATATGTATTGAAAAGCTATCGAAATCCTCATATAGTTTGATGTAGTAATTCTACATTTGGGACTACATCCACGATAGTAATCCAAAACATGAAGAGCTATATGTAGGAAGCTATTCATTATGCAACTTTTTTTGAAGTTTATTTATTTGGTTATTTTGAGAGAGAGAGAGAGAATGTGTGCGTGGGTGGGGGAGGGATAGAGAGAGAGAGAGAGAGAGAGAGAGAGAGAGAGAATCCCAAGCAGCCTTTGCACTGTCAGCACAGAACCCGACGTGGGGCTTGAGATCATGACCTGAGCTGAAGTTGGATCCTTAACCGACTGAGCCACCCACATGCCCCTCGTTGTACAATTTTTAAGAAAGAAAGATTGTAAGTAACCCAAGTATCATGAGTAGAGAGTGAATTATAGTTCTGTTTACTGAGTGAATACTGTATAGCCATTAAAATCATTGTGATGGTTATGAAACCCACATGGGAAACTTCTTGTGATACATACTTTACTTGAAAGTGTGTGTGTGTGTGTGTGTGTGTGTGTGTGTGTGTGTGTGATTTCATAGCGATTAAATCAGAACAAAATCTCAAACCAGATGCAAAGGAAAAAATGGAAAAGAATAACCATAAATACTGTGTGCTGAATAATGACTATGTTTTGAGCACTGTCCCAAGTACATTTTCTCATTGAATTTTTTTTTTTGAAAGAGAGCACGAGTGAGTGTGGGTGGGGGATGGACAGAGGGAGAGAGAATCTCAAGCAGGTTCTATGGCCAGTGTGGAGCCCAGCTCGGGGCTCGATCCCTTGACTGCGGGATCATGACCTGAGCTGAAATCAAGAGTCGTCACTTAACCTGGCTGAGCCATCCAAGCTCCCTTGCATTGAATTTTTATAAATGGCTCTTTGTGAACCTATTTTGTGGATGAGGAACTGAGCTTTGAGAGGTTGGATACCTCTGCTCAGCCCTGTTAAGTGATGGGATCGGGTCTGGACCCAGGACTGTGGGATCAAAGTGTGTGTTTAAAACGTGATTCACAAAGTTGAGTGTGCATCAGAGTCATTGTGGAACCTTAAATAAATACATGAATTAATAAATGAATGAATACTGAATGCCTTACTCCAGCTCTCCTGATCAGGCTTACCAGCCAGACAGCCAGAAGCCTGTATTTCTTAAAAAAAAACAACGTTTTTTAATGTTTATTTATTATTGAGAGACAGAGACAGAGCATGAACATGGGAGAGGCAGAGACAGAGAGGGAGACACAGAATCTGAAGCAGGTGGTAAACACAGAACCCAACATGGGGCTTGAACTCACAAACCACAAGATCATGACCTAAGCTGAAGCCAGATGCTTAACCCACTGAGCTACCCAGGTGCCCCACAGGAACCTGTATTTCTAACACACAAGGTGGGCTCTGTGGCTGGCATTTAGAACCCTCTGCAAATTCTACTGTTTGTGCATAAAAATACACTAAATATTGATTTGTGAATATTAATGGTGGTTGAATTTAGGTAATAGGACTAAGGGTGATTTTATTTTTTCTCTCAGATTTTCTTTGGTGAGAAATGATATTACTTTGAGCATACTTCATTACTTAATGAAGAGAACGTTGAATAAAACACTTCTTTTATTTTTTTACATTTTTTTAAATGCTTTTATTTATTTTTGAGAGACAGAGAGAGACAGCACAAGCATGGGAGGGTCAGAGAGAGAGGGAGACACAGAATCTGAAACAGGCTCCAGGCTCTGAGCTAGCTGTCAGCACAGAGCCTGACATGGGGCTCGAACCCACGAACGTGAGATCATGACCTGCGCTGAAGCCGGACGCTTAACCAACTGAGCCACCCAGGTGCCCCAAAACACTTCTTTTAAAGAGTCTGCTCTTTTGGGGAAGGGTATTATGTGCTGCTTCTCTTTAAAAGTCCCTTCTGAGGGTGCCTAAATGAGGAAAATGGAATGATGTCCAAAAGAGACATAATTTTCACGGATATTACAAAATACATCAGTCTCATGATGATTACAGTTGACAGCATGTATTAAATTTGTTTGCGTTGTAACAGTGCCTTAGAAAATGACTTGTACTATAGATTAAAAAAATAACTTAGGTGGCATATTAATTATATTTTAACTAAAAAAAGAAAATAAATAAGTTGGATAATTAGACAAAGCCCCAGAGGAACTGATCTGTTTCGCCCTTTGACGAGCAAGAGAGAACCATGATCACAGAAAATTTTTGTTGTCAAGCGAAGGGAAAAGAGTTCTTTTCCTGATAGTTGGGAGGAAGGGGTGTGAAGTGATATCACAATTACAGGAAATAATGGACTCTATTGTTAGGGTACAGCCACGTGACCCTAGCGTCGGGGAGGTAAACACAGGGACTTTTTCGTCGGGTGTCTGTGACACCGCACGTTGCCATGTTGGGTGACCCTAAGGAAGGAATAACCATGTGGAACCTTAAATAAGATGAAAGCAGTGCCAGGCGCCTGGGTGGCTCAGTCAGTTAGGTGTCAGACTTCAGCTCAGGCCACAATCTCACGGTTCATGAGTTCACGTCCCCTGTCGGGCTGTGTGCTGACAGCACACGCCTTCTTGGGATATTCTGTCTCCCTCTGCCCTGCTCGCTTGCTCTCACTCTTTCTCTCTCTCTCTCTCTCTCTCTCTCTCTCTCTCTCTCTCTCTCACAAAATAAACATTTGTAAAAAAACAAACTCGAAAACAATGCTGGCAAGTTCCTGTTTTTTAGGAGGACAGAGAAAGATGTCAGAATTAGACACATCATATGAACATAGCCTAAAAAGGAAATGCTCAAAAAATTACAATTTTGTATTTATTAGGAGACATGAAATGAGAAAGTGTGCTTACCTGATTGGGTGCCAGGCTCCGGTGTGCAAGGTCAGCATCTCCCTTTACCAGCCTGGCTGAATGTTCTTCAGAATTCCTTGGTGAATTATAATTTAAGGAGTTATAAATCACGTATGGATTCATGAATGCATATTGTAAAGTGTAAGTTGCATCATGTCTATATTTTGAAAAGCTGAGTGATGATGTCCTTTAGCCTTAATTGTGAAAACCTTATTTAAAAAATGGCAAAGTTTTTTCTTCCTATGGAGCATTGGTTTTCTTCTACACAAGAGATTAGATGGAACTGGAATAAATAGATAACTAGAAATCCACAAAGACTGAAAGGTTTTTTTTTTAAATTAAAAAAGGTTTTTTTAGTGGTTATTTTTGAGAGAGAGAGAGAGAGAGCGCGCCAGAGCGCCAGAGCGCATGAGCTAGGGAGGGGCACAGAAAGAGAGAGAGACACAGAAAATGAAGCAGGCTCCAGGCTCTGAGCTGTCAGCATGGAGCCTGATGTGGGGCTTGAACTCAGGCTTGAGATCATGACCTGAGGTGAAGGTGGAGGCCTAGCTGATTGAGCCACCACTGAGAGTTTTGTATTAAGTAATTGCTTAATTGAAAAGAAAAAAATTAAGCTTCCCTTAAAGATCTTCCTGGGGTGCCTGGGTGGCTCAGTTGGTTAAGCATCCAACTCTTGGTTTTGGCTCAGGTCATGATCTGGCGGTTTTGTGAGTTGGAGCCCCGCCTCGGGCTCTGTGTTGGCAGCTTGGAGCTTGCTTGGGATTCTCCCTCTCCCTCTTTCTCTTTCCCTCCTCCCCCAGCCGCGCTGTCTCTGTCTGTCTCAAAATTAATACATAAAGTTAAAAAACTTCTCGTGAAAACTGGATTTTTACACGGGTCACAACTTCTTTGGGGGGGAGGGGCGAAGAAATCGCAGATGATGTGTGTGCATCGGCCGAACTGCTGACTCAGCCAAGCCTCCGAATTTCCAGGGGAGCCACAGCTCACACGTCGCTCTTGCTGTCTGCTGGGGTCATTGAAGTCGTGTTCACCTGGCCTGGGTGCGATGGATCCCTGAAGTCACAGTGAAGGACATGAAGGCCGTCCTGTTTGCTCAGGCGAAGGGACCCCCCCACTAAAGCTCTGAAATGGTGTCAACGTTCTTGCAAGGTAGTGAACCGAACCAGCACAAAAACCCTATTTTGGGGCTGAATTAGGAAAGAGTGGCCCTCAAAAGGGTTCAGCTTC
Source organism: Suricata suricatta (assembly GCF_006229205.1). NCBI lineage: Eukaryota > Metazoa > Chordata > Mammalia > Carnivora > Herpestidae > Suricata > Suricata suricatta. The sequence continues at coordinate 13,672,464 of NC_043700.1, forward strand.
CTAGGAGACCTCTGTCCACTGATTAGGTGGTTCCACACCTCCCCACCAGTGTGCTAACCCCCAGATGGCGCACCGTGCTTTGTAAGGCCTTGAGCACCAGGGTCCATCCTTTGCCGGGTCATCGCAGGGAAAAATGCTTGCCGGATTTGTGAGTAAGAATACGTAGTGGCCCTATTTGGAGGATTCCAGGGGAAAAGACCACCTTCTTTGCATTTCAGTTGGAGCCTTGTATGTTTGGTAGGGAAAAAAGGAAGCTCTGAGTACACAGAAATGGACGCTTCAAGGGTAAAGACCCCAACATTATAGTTCATTCATTCATGGCTGATTTTAAAAGTTAAGACCATCTTTTTCTTTTTTTATAATTTGATGACACCTTCAAGCTTCCTGTGAGTGATTTTTTTAATTTAAAAAAATTTTCTAAGTGTTTATTTTTGAGAGAGAGCAAGCATGAGCCAGTGAGTAGTGGAAGGGCAGAGAGAGAGAGAGAGAGAGAGAGAGAGGGAGGGAGACCCAGGGTCTAAAGCGCGCTCTAGGCTCTGAGCTGTCCGCACAGAGCCCACTGAGGGGGCTTGAACTCCCAAACCGCTAGATCATGACCTGAGCCACAGTCGGACATTCAACAACGGAGCCACCCACGCGCCCCTCCTGTGAGTGGTTGTTAAGTAGTGACAGCACATTTAGTCTGTCTGCTGGGCGAATGCAGGCAACGTACCCTGATCACTGGTGGAAAGTCACATTTGCCAGCTTTGGAAGGGAGACATTCTTGAAAAGAGGACTCCAAGAGGACTTGTGGAAAAGGGATTTGACTCGGGTATCAACATGCTTCACATCTCACTGTGGTGATCTCCTCATTTGTACAAAAACAAGTTTTTCCATGTATGATCTTAGGTCTTTCATTTGCATGCATTAGCTGGGCTGCTTTTCTCCCTCACGGCTGCGTCTGAAGGCAAGCAGAACGCTTTGATGATGCAGTGACCCGCTGGTCCTTTCGGTGACCAAGCATCCTCGTGGCTAAAAACATGTGAGATGAAGAAATAATATGCATATTTCAAGGCTCCTCTAAATATCTTTCTTCAAAAATATTATGTTCACATTGTTCATTGATCTAATTAGTTTTGAAACATCCGGTACAATTCAAAGAGAGCATGAGATTTCTTTCTGTTTACCGAAAGGAGGGGTGGGTGAGAAAGCGTGGCCATGCTAAAGCCCAAGTGGACTGCTCCTCCCGTTGGACTCGCTAGCTCTTGGGTTGTGTTTTTATTTGTGTATTTCCCCCCCATGTGAACTGCTCCTGGAAGAGAAGAGTGTGAGCAGATATTCTGCAAATAGTTAATACTATATAGTTGAGCATTAGGAGTGCTTAGAGAATGTAGCCTATGACATTACTAAGTATCAGAATTAAAGTTGCACCCCACTCAATATTAGCGGTTAAAAACCATTTGCATACTTCCGTCTTTAATCTGTTTTTGAGGTGTTTCCTAGTTGCACAGCGAATAAAATCTGAAAACCCTAGGTTATTTCTATTTTGTTCGTTAAACAGTGCTCTCTATCCAGGAGACTGACACCCGACTGTGCTTATCACGTCCCTCACTTTCTGCTTTTTTTAACCGTTAGTCTCAATTATTAGGGTAAGGAGGAGGGTCACGGCCCCTTATCCCAGCACCCTTTCCTGCCCTGCGTGGAAAGTGTTTGGGAGACCGCAGGCTGGCCGAGTCGCTCTCTGGGTTTGGGGCAGCTAAGCCTTCGTTGGGTGATAAGCCAGGATTTGGTGTCGAGAGATCTACGTGATTGGCGATTCTCGTCTTTGCTTTGAATTGGCCAGCGGTGGGACCTTGCACGAGTCACTGTTCTCCTGGAGGTTTGAAGGGAGTAAAAAAATACAAATGTAGCCATTTATTCCTTGTCCTTTCTTGTTTTATGGTCTGTCTGCATATTTATACACAACAGTGTATTCTTGAGTTCCGTATCTTGCAAAGGATGGAATTCATACCTGATTTCAAAGTGGGCTGGTTGAATTATAGGCTGTTGGTAGAATAAAATTTGACTGATTTCCATGGTTGTTTTTGAGAAGATCCAGGAAACCTTGAAATGAGAAAATACAAGAGAGAGAGAGAGAGAGGGAGGGAGGGAGGGAGGGAGGAAGGAAGGAAGGAAGGAAGGAAGGAAGGAAGGAAGGAAGGAAGGAAGAAAGAAAGAGAGAAAGAAAGCCACCTGGGTGGCTCAGTCAGTTAAGTATCCAACTTCAGTTCAGGTCATGATCTCATGGTTTGTGGGTTCGAGCCCCACGTCAGGCTCTGTGCTGACAGCTCAGAGCCTTGGGCCTGTCTTTGGATTCTGTGTCTCCCTCTTTCTCTGACCCTCCCCTGCTCACACTGTCTCTCTCTCTCTCAAAAATAAATTAAAAAAAAAAAAGAAAGAAAGAAAAGAGAAAGAATGAAGCCAGGGAGGTTTTTTTCCTGCTCACAGCTCTGTTGACTTCCTGGCGCTCCTTTCCTGACGCTAATCCAATATAGTGTGACGACTTTATTTTGCTTTTGAATCCCGTTTGGTTAGAATCGTCCCTTGGCTGCAAGCCCTCATGGAACCATACGGTCTTCACGGAACGCAGGTGACGGCTCATTGTCCCGTGTGCTGGAATGGGCGGGAGCCTGTGCAGCAGGTCGAGGCCTTCTATACAGAGTACACGCGAGAGCATCACACAGTATTACTCATGCCGGAGCACAGCAGACTCAGTCTGCTCAGAAATGGCGATTCTCTTCTTTCTGGACATTTCACGCAGGACCCACGCTCCCCTGCTTCTGACCTGGCCTCCCTTGTTCTCCTGGGGCCTTGTGGTGCTCTTGAAAGCTTATCCAATCAGCTTTTCCTTCCAGTGTGCATTTTACCCCAATCATCTTTTGAGGGTTCTCTTCCTTTTTAGAACTCCGTTCTCAGGAGGCCATGGCCAGAACTAGATGTACAAACCAAAGAGGTAGCGATGCCCAAAGGTGTTTACTGCCCCTCAAGTCCCATGGGTGGGGATGGGGGATGGGTAGGGGGTCAGCTTCAGCAGGAATGAAAACTTGCCTGATGAGCAGACCTTTCAATTCCAGCGACTTCCACAACTTTCCTGGGGTTTTACGTGGCTCTTTCCGTTGGTGCCTCCAGACCGTACATGCTCCGGGGCCCAGATTTTGCTCTTGGGCACATGTTACCTGTTGTAAAGTCGGTGTGTGCTGAACATTAAAAAAGACGTAACAACAATACAACCTCGTCCTTCAAACGCAGCCTCGGGCCCCGATCTTTTTCCCAGATATGCAGACGTGTATAGTCATGTACCTTGTAAAATCGGCTACCGTGCTTTTCATGCGAGGTGGTTTTTAACAAGATACATTTTGCTGTGTTCTTGCAAACTTGAGAAGTCATGAAGTGTTAAAGTAGTTTGGCAGTTTTATGTAATGGTTTTGTTTAGTTCATCCTGTAAGCTGCTATCTACTTGAAAATAATTTTGGGATTAAAACAATCTTGTGATAAATTTAGACTGGCCAGAAGAGGAGCATTTAAACAGGGATACTGTTATATTAAGCTTTACATTTTCACCCCCGTATCGCAAAGCTAATAAAGTATTTTTATGACTCCCAAGATTCCCCATATTTTAGTAATCATTATTTCTCACCTACATTCTACTTTCATTTTAAGCCTATTTTATTTTCCTAGGCCACGGGCCTTGGGTAATTTCTTTAGATACATTTCAGTTACATCTATATGAAAAACATACTAGAGAGAGTTAAATGGAACAGCCAACCAGCTTGTTAAACTTTAACAGCTTCTTGGGGTGCCTGTGTAGCCCAGTTGGTCGGGTGTCTAACTCTGATTCCGGCTCAGGTCATGATCTCATGGTTTGTGGGTTTGAGTCCTGTGTCGGGCCTGCACTGAAAGTGCTTGGGGTTCTCTTTCTCCCCCTCTCTCTCTGCTCCTCCCCCTCCCAAGCACGCTCTCCCTCTTTCTCTCAAAATAAGTAAATAAACTTAAAACTTCAACAGCTTCTCAAATAAACAATCACAAAAATATTATGTTGTGTGATTGTTAAAAAAAAATTCTTGATAGATTAGTTAACACAAACTTCATTTATTTGACTTGTGGGATAAACTTGAGAGGGAAGCAAAAAGAGGAAAATGTACATATTTTAAATATAACAGTATGTGGGGGCACCTGGGTGGCTCAGCCGGTTAAGAGTCTTACTTCGGCTCAGGTCATGACCTTGTGGTTTGTGAGTTCCAGCCCCGCATCAGGCTCTGTGCTGACATCTCAGAGCCTGGAGTCTGCTTCGGATTCTGTGTCTCTGTCTCTCTCTCTGCCCCTTCCCCACTTTCTCTTTCTCTCTCTTTCTCTCAAAAGTAAATAAACGTTAAAAAGTTTAAAAAAATAGCCATATTTTAACCAACTGAGCATTTATTTCATGCATATTATGCAGTACACAGGTACTGAGCACCGTAGGAGAAATGAAGGCACCATGTATTTGGCCCCGGCTCTCTGGGCTCCTGGCTTCGCTGTGAGCACACAGACTAGTAGACTGGCCGGTGGTGAAGAGCCCAGGATTGTTGCTGGGCAAGCTCCACGTGTTCATGGAAGGGGCTAGATCAGTGTAGCTGGATCGTATGGCCCTTACCTTGGACTATAAGTGTGGCTGTCCTCCTGGCCTGTACCTCAGAATGCCTTCCGGGTCCCCTTTCTCCTCATATGATCTCAGGCCTGGGGACGGGGGAGAAATGTGGTGGCTGGTCCTCAGTTCTTAGAGACTAAGGAGGATACCGTCAAAGAGGCAGAGTTGAACCGAGGGTCCAAGGTGACTCCATGGTGTCAGCAGGCCAGCGAGGGGAGGGCTAGGTAACCGGGACATTCTTGCAACTTGTTTTGCTTTGAAGATCCCGAGCTCATTATTCGTGGAGGAGCTGGAGCGGCTGCAGGTGAGAAAGGAGGGGGGCGTTCCAAGGTGGGAGAAGAACCTGGCACAGCGCCTCCCAGGCAGGAGGGAGCTAGGCCAGCCTCGCCGGCAATCAGAGGCCAACTGATGCCTCTGCCTGTGTGAAGCTTGTGTTGGGGCTGGTGGAGGTCAACCCCTGGCGTCTCGCAGCGACTGCAGGTCGGTGAACTGTGCACGCACTGGGCATCCTCACAGTGTTCAAATGGAGGGGGGTCTTCACCCCAGGCTGTATGCAGCCTTGGTGGCAGGAGTTGGTGCCAGATAAAAGCCTCCATTTGCAAATGCGTGGTTTGGAGGCTGCCACCCCACTCCCTTCCTCGCTGGGCCTCCCTGTAAAGCCGATGACTTGCTTCCATGGCTGTTCTCTACGGAGGCCTGGGGGTCTGAACCCAGTGGCACATTAAGGAGTGCCGGGAATTGGGAGGGATTTGGGGCCTGGCTTCCCTGGGGAGGGAAGCGAGCAGAGGAGCTCCAACCTGACGCCTCTGGGTGGACAGCTGCTGTGGGAGTGAGGAAAGCGGCGTTTGCAGAGGTTAGTCTGGCGGGAGGGGACAGGCGCTGGGCAGAGCGCTGGGGCCGCGACAGGTCAGTGCGGCGTGAGCTGAAAGTCGACATCGGCTTCCGTCACTGAACCGTCTGGGTCATCTTGGGCTTCTTCCTCTTCTGTTTCCTGTTTGTCTAACTGGAAGTTCTCAATTTTTAGTGTGTACCAGACTCACCCAGGGACCATATTAAAAATATAGATTCCTGGGGCACCCCCTGGTCCCCAGCCCCACCCGTTCGGGACCCAGTAGGCCAGGAGTGGGGCTGGGAATCTGCCTTTTTACTTTGCAGCCCACATGATTCTAGAGCAGTGGATCTGATGACCACCCTTAAGAAAACGGACCCTGTGGGTCGATGTTAGGTTCTCAGGTTTTGGTTTTGCTTTTCCATTCAGGCCCTCAGCTGCTCGCTCTCGCCTTGCCCTCCCTGTTCCCTTCAGTGAGCCCGTGCACTTAGCCCGGGGCATACCTCAGGGTCCATCTCATCCCTCTGGCTCAAAGGCCTCCTTGTCCCCTTTAGTGGCCATGGGGGCACAGCTCCTCTTTCCTCTTCCTGTGGAACCTTCTGCCGTGGCCTCCCCAGCTGAGTGATGGAGACCTCCTCTGACTTCTTACACACACTCCTTAATTATGATGAAGAGTAAGCCGCCAGCTTGTCGACAGAGCAAGGCTTGCATCAGCAGCCCTGTGACCCTGAGCAGGTCGCCATATTGCCCTCAAGTCCACTCTCCCTGGCTGCGGAACCTGCCCCATGAAGGCTGGTGGGGTGTAGACGAGAAGCTTCCTGGGAAGGGACTTCGCTCCATGCTTAGTACATCCTTAGTACATAGTACATAGATACGTAAGATCAGTGCTCTTTCTTCTGCTTTTGCTGATGCATCTGAATCCCCAGCTGGACCAAAACACCCTCAAAAGAGGAAGACTGTGCCTTATGTTGCTCTCGAGTCTCAGTACGGAGCTTACGGCTCACTCGGTGATGATGATGCAGAAAGTAGTCGTGGTGACGGTGATGGGAGTCGTAGCAATAGGACGTTGAGAAAATATGTGTGATACGCCAGGTGTCATCTTCCTGACGCAGCTCTGGGGTAGGTGCTATTATCAACACTGGATGAGGAAGCCGAGGCACAGAGTGATTAAGTGACTTGCTCAAGGTCGCCCAGCTGCTCTGTGGCAGAGCCAGTGTTTGAACTCAGAAAGTTCGGAGGCAACCTTTGTACTCTTACAGCACTTTTATTTGTTTTATTTTTTATAAATTAAAAAAAAATTTTTTTTAAGTTTATATAAGGGAGAGAGAGAGAGAGAGAGAGAGAGAGAGAGAGAGAGAGAGAGAGAGACTCCCAAGCAGGCTCTGCGACGTCAGGGCTGAGTATGACGTGGGGCTCCACTCACCAACCGTGACATGACTTGAGCCGAAACCAAGAGTTGGACACTCAACTGACTGGGCCACCCAGGCGCCCCTGCAGCACTTTTATTATTGTGAAAAATGTTAATCCTGTACTACAGAACTAGGAAGGATGATACAATGAATTCGTGTTCATGCAGCGTCAGTGATAATCCGCACATGGCCCCTCTTGTTTCGTCTCTCCCACCGCCTACCCCCTCTCCACTTTTGGAGCCTTTTGAAGCAAATCCCAGACATCATATAATTTCATTGTAAATACGCACGTATATAGGTCTAAAAGATGATTTTAAAAAACGTTTATTTTTGAGAGAGAGAGAGAGAAAGAGAAAGCCGGGAAGGGGCAGAGAGAGAGGGAGACACAGAATCTGAAGCGGGTTCCAGGCTCGGAGCTGTCAGCCCAGAGCCTGAGCGAGGCTCAAACTCCTAAGCAGCGAGATCACAACCTGCACTGAAGTCTGATGCTCATCCAGTGGAGCCACCCAGGTGCCCCTAAAAGCTGCCTTTTTTTAAAGGATAATTGCAATGCCGTATCACACTTAAAAATATGATCCGTTGTTCCTTCAGATCAACTATTCAGTTTGTGTTTAAATGTCTGTGATGGTCCTATTAACATTCTTCACAGTCCATTTGTTCCAATCGGGATTCAAAGGTAGCTTGTTTCTAACAATAGTTTTGGAACAGAGCACCTGGACGCTTGCACGTCTTGAGCTTCATTCAGCACATGTTTATCGCGCGTCTGCATTGGGCAAGGCCCGGCTTGAGGAGGATGAAAGGCATTTCCAAGGGGCTGTCGGTTGGCATGGTAACGGACTGGATTCAGAAAATGGCGCGGGGTACCTGCCTGTCTTGCCCCCAAGGTTGTCAGCTTGGATGAGTAGTGCAGGGGGAGAACTCTTGCAGAGATGGGGAAGGTGGAAGGAAGAAACAGCCTCAGGAAAATATGGGTTTGGCTTGTGGTTAGTATTTAGAATCTAAAATCGTATTCTGTCCCACAGGGATATTTCCTGCATTCCATTCTTTGTCTCTCTCTTTCCACCTGATCCTTCTTTCAAATGGCAACTGGAAAGTCGTTATGCTGACCTTTTTTTCCCCTTTAAAAAGTCGATAGAAATTTGGGGGATGAACTAACCAACAGGGTCTCTTTTAAAGTTAATAAATGTGGTAGGGTAAAGCCATGCATGTCAGTGGCATAATCCCAGTGGTGACGGATTTAAGTGTTTAGATATGCGCTTTTATTGTTCAGTCTGGCCCGAACAGACTGGAAAATGCCGTGTCAAATGAGCAAGCGTTCAGGGAACGGCAAAGATGAAATTCTGTGAAATATTTCTGTTTGCTTTGAAGTTACTCATTGTTTTGTTTTGGGGACCTTGCTAACTTCAAAGCAAAGTGTTGTGATTTACTTCCAGTTTGATGGGATTTTTTGTGTATTTAACCAACTACACTTTAAAAACTAGACAGAGAATCATGTGCCCACTCTAAAAATCTATGGCTGAAGCCGGCTGCTGACAGACATAGGAGTTTCATCAAGTAGATTTAAGTTGAAACAGGCATACAAAAAAAAGCAACTTGACTTTGGTGCCAACCAGGAGATTGGAATAGCAGTTTGGTTATGTCAGCCGTTTCATATAGTATTTATAAAGTTGACTAATTTCCTCCACAGATATTCTGCTAGCTAGCACTAAGAAACAAGAGATTTTAGAAATGAACTTTTGTTCTTGTATAAAGAGATGTTGTTCAGTTTTAAAAAATCGATTCTGTTTTTCTCTGGCTAGAGATATTATATTTGATGCTCGTCAGTAATTTTTCATACTCATTAAAAGTTAATTTTCGAAAGTGAATCATGAAACCACTAGATTTTTGGGTGAGCTCTTTGGGTCTATTTGCTATCTTTTGAGTTTAACTTCAGGCATACAAGTTCTTGTGTTTGAAATAGAAAAATGCTAATCTTTATGTTCAGTATGCCCTAAGGCTGCTGTGAGATTGTGAGTTGCAGTGGTGGCAGAGAGGAAAGAGGGGGAAACATGGAGAAGCCTGTTCCCTTCCTGTTCTGTTAACACTTTTAGTGCATTGTCATTTCATTGTCTTCTGCCGATGCTAGATCTTTCTAACCTCAAGAACCCACCAGTACAACATAGAACTAGAAAATTATTTATAGCTAGGAGTTTTTTTGTAAGTGGAAGATTATTTATTGTTTCTTATTCTCTTGTGTTTATGTTATAGTCACTAGGGTAAGTAACAGTACATATTTTGTTTTGTTAATTCATTATTAAATTTTTTAATGCTAATTTATTTTTGAGAGAGAGAGAGAGAGAGAGAGACAGACAGACAGTGTGAGTGGGGGAGGAGCAGAGAGAGAAGGAGACACAGAATCCCAAGCAGGCTTCAGGCTCTGAGCTGTCAGCAGTGAGCCAGATGTGGGGCCTGAACTCATGAACCGTGAGATCATAACCTGAGCCAAAGTTCGACGCTTAACTGACTGAGCCACCCAGACACCCCAACAAAATTTTAAATTTTATATGGACATTGGTCTTTGAGCCACTGATTACAATCCTTCCCCTGGAGTTTGCATGAAATGAGCCAATAAATTACATGTAATTTTAAATCAGTTTGACTTGGGGTTTCTGTTACTTGCAACCAAAAACACCTAACAAATTCTGATTGTAATGCCCTTTATAAGCAGGTCTTCTGTTTTGTGTTGAAAATGAAAGAGTCATTCTCCTCTGTGGGCCAGGGAATTTATACTCCCAAAGAGAGAAGACAAGTGAGCAATTATTGAGCACCTGCTGTGTGTGAGAGCAGTGTGAGGTGTTTGCATATTTTCTTAGTCTTCGAGATGGGCATGCTTGTGCTTGTCGACACACAATATTCATTTGTTCATGCAGTTATGAGCGATATGGATGGGATTGGCAAGTCCTTTTTACTGCTTTTCCCACTGTTGCCGGAGTGGTGCTGAGTGGGGCTATTTCGGGGTTGTCAATGGATTTTTACCTGATTCTGGGCACCGTGCCGCGGGGAGCTGGTGCTATCTCACTCTGTTTCTCATCCAGCGTTTTGGGTCACCTGGTGCACTCCTATTTGTTTTAAAGCCAGTTTGTTTTTGTTGCACATGGTAGAGAATTGGGCCAAATATAACTTAATGTTCTGACTGTGATTACAGGGCTTTACCCCCAGGCTCATTTGATGAAGCATCTGACTCTTGATCTCAGCTCAGGTCTTGATCTCCGGGTTGAGTTTAAGCCCTGTGCTGGGCTCCATGCCCAGTGTGGAGCCCACTTAAATTAAAAATAATAATAATATCATAATAATACTTTCCTCCCATTGGCTAAATGCAAGCAGATGTGGTTTATTAAATTCTCAGTTGACTGGAGTACATTCTGGATGCACCGAGAGGTAACTGCTATCGGTGATGACATTGTTTTCTAAGTTCCCCAGGGCTCTAGTGGTAGTCTTTGTCCTTGGGGAGGAAAGAAGATGTTTAGGTGAAGCCTAAATGCCCCCGGTGGACAGAGTAGTTATGAAGGTCCTTGACCTTGGAGTTGGCTTCATTGTTGACCCTGCTCTCTCAATGTGTGCAGGGCTGGTCTAGCTTGGCCATTTGTCCTTCCTCAAGTGGAGCGGAGTGGAGCATATTTGAGGGTGACATGTATAGGGCATACCTGTTGGTCGAACTTAGCCGGAGTGGAAAATAGATCTTTCATCACAGGCCAGTGGCTCAATGAAAAGAAATTAGTCATGAGCGTCACTCACATCCGAAAAGCAATAATTAAGTGTCCTCCTTCAAGAATAGGAAATTTGTCATGGTTTCAGTGTCACCTGATCCACAATGAACACGTTTGGGAAAGTCACTGTAATAGAGGACTATTAAATATGAAAGCTCTGCAAAATGTTTTAAAAGGTTATGACAGGCAGTTCTGTGTTTTTAGAATATTGTGTTTTGTTTTGTTTTGTTTTGTTTTTTCAGCTGCATGCAATTAAATTGTCCTCAGTTTCGGGCACCAGTCAGTTAAATGTCTGTCTCTTGATTTTGGCTCAGGTCATGATCTCACAGTTTGTGAGTTCAAGACTCGCATCGGGCTCTGCTCACAGCACAGAGCCTGCTTGGGATTCTCTCTTTCTCTGCCCCTCCTCTGCTCATGCTCTCTCTCCCTCTGTCAAAATAAATAAATTAATATTAAAAAAATAAGTTTTTTTCAGTTTAAAAATTATAACGTCTCCTGTTTTTACATTACTCCTAGGCCAGTCTTAGGAGGATCATGGGATTCTGGGTCAGGCCCTCTGAGTGTAAGGTGCCCAAGTGCTGGGCTGACTTTGAGGCCTGAACCGCTGGGTTGGGGGGTGTTGGCTTCACTGTGGGGGGAGGGGTGGGCAGTGGAGGGTTCCAGTGGGAGTTGTTTGCTGCCAGAGGCTTCTCGGAGAGGCAGGATAGAGAAGGTTAAAAAGGTTGTCCTGTAAAAAACACACCCACAATTGTACAAACGTAAGGAAAAGTTTGACAGGGCAAAAGCTTGGCTCCTTGGCCGGCACTCATTTCTGTCCCCGGTTCTGCCTTGAACTTGGAGCCTCACTTTACTCGCATTGCCAAATGCAGCCTCTGTCAGGAAACAGGTGGTCACACGGTTCCTGAAAACGCTAATGATCATGTGGATCATAAAAGTCGGTTTTTGATGACCCTGCTGGAAAATTTAGAAGAGGTTTTCTGCATGTTTTGTGAACATCAGACTTACATTATGGGGCAAAGGGTGGCCTACAAATATGTTGGCTCTATCCGGCGGTGCAGTGAAGAATGAATGTACCAACCTGTGAAAACTGTCCTGTGCGGTAAAGAGGACCCAGTTAGCCTGGTGCTCTGTCGCTTTCTCTCTGGCCCTGAGCGCCCCCGAGCCTGTGCTCTGCCTGTTACCTTCCTGCTCTGCCCCGATGCTCCCTGCTCCTGGTCCTTTCTCGGAGCCAAGCCTAGCAGGTCTGGAGTTTGGGGGTTTCTGTTTCCTCTAGAAAGCAGTGGCTGTGGCCATCACTGCTGCCCGTTCGGACATTTAATCAGCTTATGTCACCTGTATATAAGGGGTGGAAGAAATCATGCTGTTTTCAAAGCTCCAGAAAACTAGATTCTACAGGTCTTTAGTAGACCATTACTTGATTCTTGCCTGTATTGTCACTATATTTTTTTCCCTGCATCTTTCCTCAATTAAAATGTAGGCAAGGTCAACTTCATGCACAATACCTTACTGACCTGTGAGGGATAGTAATACCTCCTTTTAATCCTCCTGCAGGGCACTCGGGTGGCTCAGTTGGTTGAGCGTCCGACTTCGGCTGTGGTCATGATTTCGTGTTTGTGGGTTCAAACCCCACATAGGGCTCTGTGTGAACAGCTCAGAGCCTGGAGCCTGCTTCAGATTCTGTGCCTCCCTCTCTCTTTCTCTCTCTCTCTGCCCTTCCCCACTTGTGCTCTGTTTCTGCCTCTCAAAAAAAAAAGTTTAAAAAATTTAATTGCACCTCTCCAGACCAGAAAATACAATTTCAGTTACTTTAAAATGTTCTACTTTGCCATACTGACTCTTTTTAATCTTAAATGACTTTGGCAGATTAAGTAGTCCATTATTTAGACTGTTTCACTACTTTGCCATCACATTTAGATAACCTGGCCTGACAGTGTTACCTAAAATTTCTCCCTTGTGGTGAGTATGGTTCTGTAAGATGTAACATTGATAAGTTTGGTTCTTAATAGTCTTTTAAAATTTAGCTAAAGTTCATTTTGCTGCATCTAATAACTGCCTGCAATAAGTCAGGTTCAGGCGAAAGGGCCAAAATCTCCTTTTGATTTCACGGGAGCGCTTGTGCTTTGCAGTCAGGTGCGTGTTCACAGGACGTATGAGGACTCTCTTCAGGGTTCCTCAGCTGGGTGCTCAGGTCCAGAATCTTCCAACAACGTCAGACTCCGTTTTGTGATGAGGAAGCTGAGGGCGCTGCCGAATTACTCTTACAGAGCTGTTTCCCCAGGTTGAGTTCCGCAGAATAAGATCATCGGTCAGGTGTCACTTAGGCGATTCAGTGCAACCCACGTTTTTACCACATTCATGGGATGTGGGAGACGTCCTGAAGAAATGCGGACGCCGGCCGGGGTAGACCAGTTGTTCAGACTGCCGCAGCAGAGGGAGCCGGGCAGGGCGGAGACAGAACTCAGGGAAGCGGGACAGATTGAAAGGGACCTTCCTACTTCTGCTTAGCCAAAGCCGGTAGAAGGGATGTGAGATCGCGTCGTCCCAAGAGCCATGAGCGTGCTTCCCCTCTTACGACCAGGAGAACCTCCTCAGACACGCTGTCTGATCTGGTAAGTCGACAGCTTGCCCATCTGTAGAATGGCCGCAAGAGCGTGACTTGCCTCCCGGGAGAGGAGCGCTTCCTAAGCAGTAAAGCATTCGCCAGCGTTTGTTTCAGTCCCTTGTCGCAGCCTGGTAGGGTGCCACACTGTTGGACTCCATGCATATGGGACTCACGGGCTTCTGAGGGCTTCTTTTGTCTGAACCACTTGGTATCTCCGAAGGTTTACACAGTGAAAGCAGCTGAGCGGTTGGCCAGGCGGTGCCCGTGTTGGTGGCCATCGGTTCCCTCCGGACGGGGAGCGGCTGGGGTCGGCTGGCGGTCCCGTCTGCACGCGTGGGGAGGCGGAGCCGGGCCAGAGGAGGTGGGGGCTGGGTCCCCGCGTGGGAAGCAGCCCCGCATGGCCCCGCGCTCACGCCAGGGGACGAAGGCCAGGGGCTCGGGACTGCCCTACGGCCCTCCACGGCTCTGAGAGAGTCCTGAGTCCTGCCTGTGCCCCACGCTCTTGTCTTAGGGTGATACCGTCTAAGGCAAGGAGAACAAACACGCTCTTCGAGCGTTAGCTGCTCGCTCAGAATTTCGGTGTGAGACTTTCTTCATTCAGCAAACCAATGGAAGCCCTTGCTGTGTGTCAGGCACTGTGCTAGGGCCTGAGGGCCCTGCCCCCAGCAGGTTCAAGTTTATGGAGGAGGAGGAGGAGGCACGCCATGCTTACAGTCCGGGGTTGCAGAGGCAGGGAGAGCCCAGGGATGACCCGCGAGTCCCCTCCTCTGAGGCGGGGCGGAGAGGGAGCAGGTGCAGAGCGCGCGGGCTTCAGAGTTCGAGGCAGCGCACAGGCGCGGAGAGGAGACTTGTGTCTTCAACGGAGCTTTCAATGAATCACAGCTGCTCGTACCAACCGTGTGCCTCTCTGGCAAGTTTCTTTCCTTTCTAAATTTTTTAAAAATTTAAAAAAATGTTTCCTTTTGAGAGAGAGAGAGCGAGCGAGCAGGGGAGGGGCAGAGAGAGAGAACAGCTACACCATGGTACATCTCGCCGGCGGTGCCTATGTGTTCTCATTTCTCTTTACATCCTTTTAAAATTTTTTAAACTTTTTTTTTTATTTTAGAAGGAGAGAGAATGTGTGCGTGCATGTGAGAGGGGGAAGGACAGAGGTGGGGAGAGAGAGGATCTTAAGCAGGTCCAGACTTAGTGTGGAGCTCTCCATGGGGCTTGATCCCACTGACCCTGTGATCATGACCTGAGCTGCAGCCAAGAGTCAGATGCTTAACTGACCGAGCCCCTATTTCTCCACACTTATTACTGTCCATCCCTTTTATTTTAGCCATCATAGAGTGTGCGGACTGGCATCTCATTGGGATTTTGAAATTTTTTTTTAATTTTTGAGAAAGAGAGAGAGTGGGGGAGGGGCAGAGAGAGAGGAAGAAAAGAGAGAGGAAGAGAATCCCAAGCAGGCTCCACATTGTTAGTGCAGAGCCTGACACAGGTCTCAATCCCATGGACCGTGAGATGGTGACCTGACTTGAAATCAAGACTCCGACGATTGGTGGACTGAGCCCCCTGGCGCCCTCGTTGTGATTCTGATTTGCATCCCCTGATAACTGGTGACGCTGAGTATCTTTTCATGGGCTTGTTGGTCATTTATATGCTGTCTTCGGAGAAATGTCTGTTCAGATCCTTTGCCATTTTGACAGCCAATGACTTTTATTATTTTTTGTATTAAAAATTGTTTTCTAATGTTTTATTTATTTTTGAGAGAGAGAGAGAGAGACAGCGTGAGCAAGGGAGGGTCAGAGAGAGAGGGAGATACAGAATCTGAAGCAGGAGAGCCAGTGACTTTTAATATTTGTTGTTTGGGCTCCTCCTAGTTTGTTGGGATCTGCTTTTACCCCCTGAGGCTGCACGGCAGATACTGTTCTTTAAGCTGGTGAAGGGTCCAGCAGTAACAGTACCTGAGGTCAGGATAGGCAGAGATCAGCACAGGTGGAGTCTCTGTGTCAGTCAGTGTCTACTTTGCGGTGACGTAACAAACATTCCCAACATCTCAGTGGCTTAATGCCGTAAGCCCTACTTCATTCTCATACAAAGCCCATGACCCAATCTAATGGCTCTACTCTGCTTTCCGTGAAGGGGAACAACTAGAAAGTTGTTCAAGGACTGCCCGGAAGTGACAGCCATCCGTTCCGTCCACGAGCCAGCAGTGAGCCCTGGCACGTGGCTGCATCTAGTGGCGTGGTGTCTGAGAGGTGTAGTCTTCCATGTCTAGGAATCGAGACCTGATGGTAGCACATGCTAGAAATCTAAAAATGCTGTCACGTGACAGCTAGACTGGTGTTTGGCCATCACCTGGCCAAGTGGACGCCATCACATTGTACTAAAATATTTGGGTACCACTGAGTTCAATGTTCTATGAATCTGCAAAAAAAATTTTTTTTAATTACTTGATTTTTCCTGGGAGCCACTGGAGGGCACTGTGAACAAGGGAAACAGACGATGTGGCTCATTCGATGTTTTCTTTTACAACAACCAACATCAGCCCTGCAGGAAACCCTAGGAGAGTTCCCTGTCGGTTCAAGTCCCTGATGGTACAGTTGAGGAAGTTACCTTCACTGCCTGAAAGTTTACACTGCAAGGTTGCAGAGCAAATTAGCGATATGGAGGCTAGAGTTAGAACTGTGGCTTTTTTACTGTACATTTCCAGGTCATTCTAAACATTTATTTTAATTGCATAATAATATAAATTGACAATGGGTAATGAAGTTGAAATAATTTGAAATATATATGAGGTTTTTGGTTCTTATAAATGACATCTGATGAAATGGCACGTATGTATTGTATAGATTGTGTGGCTATAGAATCCATGTAACTTTTTAGTAAGAATTATGAGATGGTAAACTTCCAGGATACCCAGATTGTGTTGGTATCTCAGCCATAGCTGGCTGTGGTGAACAGTCTAAGGGT
Source organism: Suricata suricatta (assembly GCF_006229205.1). Taxonomy (NCBI): domain Eukaryota; kingdom Metazoa; phylum Chordata; class Mammalia; order Carnivora; family Herpestidae; genus Suricata; species Suricata suricatta. The sequence continues at coordinate 13,688,650 of NC_043700.1, forward strand.
TTTGTTTGTTTTTCTTTTTAAAAAAATATTGCCTTGGAGGAACAGAGGCGGCTTGTGGTGTAGGGAGACTCAGCTCACAGATTCCTTTCTTTTTCCTGGTGTGTGTGTGTGTGTGTGTGTGTGTGTGTGTGTGTCTGTCTGTCTGTCTGTCTGCATGTTTCTTAGGGATGGGGGCTTAGGGGAAGGGAGGATGTCAACAAATAATTTGACTTTTTTGAATCAAGTCTTTTGTACCTGGATTGGAATGTTCTAATACCTTGTTAGAATTTGGCAATGCAGGACGCCTGTGTGTCGCAGTCGAGTAAATGTCTGACTCTTGGTTTCAGCTCGGATCATGATCTTGTGGTTCATGGGTTCGAGCCCCACATGTAGCTCGGCAGCAGAGCGTGTGCTTGGGAATCTCTCTCTCTCTCTCTCTGCCTCTCTCTCTCTCAAAATAAATAAACAAACTTAAAAAAAAAGAAATAGGCAATGTGTATGAAAGGTGGAATTTTTTGAGAATGTGTGGGTGATTTAAGATAATGATTCCTAGCCTATTTGGGAAATTCCATGTTTGTCTCAAATACCTTTTCTTTGTCCTTGTGCTTTTACCCATTCTCTGAAGGATGGATTTTCTTGGCTGATTTGGTTCCCCCTTAGCTAGCTGGCCCAGGTTTGGTTTGCCCACCAGGGGGCAGTCTGACATTGACTTCATCCCTGCAAAGGCACTGCCACAAGGCTTTCCTAGCACACGTGTGAGGTTCCCTGTGTGAGTGTGTGTGTGGCGGGGGGCAGATATTCTTTGCTGTATATTGACTGTATAAAATTGCCACAATTTTCACTTGGATTCTTAGAAATCCTTTTAAAATGATTATCACATGGGTGCCTGGCTGGCTCAGATAGAAGAGTGCATGTAACTCTTGATCTTAGGGTCGTAAGTTCGAGCCCCACGTTGGGTGCAGAAATGACTTAAATAAAACGTAAAAAATTAAAAAAAAGTATGACACAGAATAGCAGTTTCAATGGAAATTCTAATGCTGTGGGACTTGGCTAATCTGCATATTTCAACCTTGCCAGGACCCCTCTTCCATGCCCTGAGATTTGGTCTGAATCTGTTCATCCGGCTACAGAAATGCTTAGGAATGTGATTGCAGGGTGTTCTCAGAGACACTGCGTACCGCTGGTCTGTGGGAGAGAGTCTAGCGCAGTATTGCTAATAATCAGAACCCTCTGTAGCTCGTCTCTCTCCAGCCCTTCCTTCCCAACCTGTTTCTTATTTTAAAGCGAGGTTCACCTGGAAGTTGCCTCCCTATTTGAGAACATTTGGAACAACTTTTTATTTGTTTATTTATTTAGTTCCAGTTTCAGCGAGATGTAATTGACACACAGCCCCGCACAAGTTGAAGGAAGACAGCGTCATGACTTGACGTACACGTAGTGTGAAGCGCACGACCTTTCAGAGCAGGTAAGAAGCTTAGAAAACAGGAGCCGAGAAAATAAACAGCAAATTAAGGCATTCCTAAATATATACCAGATGATGGCAGAGAACAACTCTGTTCTGAGACATTATTATTGTGGGAACAGTGAAAATAAATGCAGAGTTGATCTTGCATTAATCAAGATTTTGAAAAGTAATGGGTGAGATAAACACTTGCATTGGGCTGTCTGTTTTCTACGGAGACATACAATTTCAGAGTCATTCATAGGGAGGGAAATTTGACTGTGAAATCATGAATACTGGCATTGCTTTCAGCAAGCTCTCTGTTCTTGCCAGTGTGTGGCTTATGTAATTAATTTCCTCGTATAATCCCTGTTTTTAAAAAAACTAGATGGATCGGGGCGCCTGGGTGGCTCAGTCGGTTAAGCCTCCGGCTTCGGCTCAGGTCAGATCTCACATTCGTGGGTTCGAGCCCCGCGTCAGGCTTTGTGCTGACAGCTAGCTCAGAGCCTGGAGCCTGCTTCCGGGTCTGTGTCTCCTTCTCTCTCTGCCCCTCCCCCTCTCATGCTCTGTCTCTCTCTGTATTAAAAATAAATAAAACATTAAAAAATTAAAAAAAACTAGATGGATCATGAAGTGACTTGATCCTTTCATGCTCATCACAACATATAGTCATTAAAATATAACACAGGTAATTCCCGGTTCCCTAGTAGCTCTTACTGCCTTCGTGGGCTGCAGTGTTTAAGAAGCCAGTTTTGCAGTTGACCACACTGGGCATTCTACAGGATTCCGTCTTTCTAAGAATGTATTAGATCTGCTTTTTTAGATAGAACCTAGCCCCTGTCAGTTTACTAGCTGCCTACCACGTGACTAAACTGAGTTTTCAGATGCTTTGAGTGGAATGTAGAAGACTATTTGTTTACTAAAAAAGCAAACATGAAAACTCCAAGCCTTACGGTTAAACTCCTATCAGTTTACCTTTAATTACCTCCTGAAGTGCCTGTTAATGATTCATTACTTATAAAAATAAATTATAGGGACCCTGCAACCCTGTTTGTAAGTTTCTTTAAAGTTTTTGATTTGGCCGCTGCCAGGAAAATTGGTGTGTGGCAGAAACACGGACACATGAACCAAATTGTTTGGTAATTTTATATATTTCATAAAGCTACCACAGGGCTGCGTGCCCATGGGGTTGAGCCGAAGTGGACGAAAGTGCTGTAGGAGAAAAATCATGTCTTCTTCTAAGACACCGTGTCAGCTGCCTACATTGTGGTACATGACAAGGTCACTCAGCAGGTGGGCTGACTGGCTTGCGGTCCTGGTCTGCAGGGTTTCAGACACACAGTGGTGTTTTCATTCATGGCCTTTGAAACTGGCTTGTTGTCAGTCATCTCTCGGAGATAAACTAAGTCTCAGTGAGTTTAAACTCTTTTTTCTTCCAAGAAAACCCTTTTGTCAAATAAAATTGCACATGGGAAAAAATTACACATCCAATATATAAGGATGGAAGCAAAAGTACCCTTTGGGGGGGAGGGATAGCCCAAAGGGACATCCCTTGGTATCTCCCACAGGGACGTCACCCTGACCTAGAGGACTCCTCAGAACTCAGTGTGGAAAACACTGACATAGAAAATTAAATTGAAAGTCTTCCACGCACTGTTTAGACTTGTTTAGTCACGTATGTATACAGACGCATTTATGCGCCTTCGCGGGAACTAACTTTAGATCAGGGATTGGCAAACTTTTTCTATAAAGGGCAGGATAGTAAATATTTTCGGCGGCGTGGGCCATATGGTCCCTGTCACAGCTACTCGGCGCTGCCGCTGTCACTCCAAGGCAGCCGCAGACATATGTAAGCGCCGAGCGTGGCTGTGTTCCCGCGAAGCTCTATTTATGGACACCAAAATTTGAATTTCAGATAACTTTTACATGCAATGGAATATTATTGTTTCGGGTTTCTTCAGCCATTTGAAAACGGACGAAGTGTTCTTGGATCGTGGGCCACAGAGCCGCGAGACGGATTCAATCTGTGGGTCATAGTTTTCTGGTGCCCGTGCTAGTCCCTCAATAGATCTGTTTTGGAAGAGGAGAAGAAATGAAAAAAGGAAATTCTGTGGGTTTAGCTGAAGTCCAGATAAAGGTGTTTGCAGTTTATTTCAGCTTTTCTGACAACCGCTTTCCCGTTGTGTGAGATTACCGTAGATTTGCTTTGTGTCTCAGCCTGCTAATTCCTGATACCAATGTTTTCTTGAGTACATTGCTAAGAGGCGGTTAAATATAGAGCAAAATGGCTAAACTGCTGTGTGTAGATTTAAAAAACTATTATTTTCAATTTAATATTTGGTTTCTTTCCAGTGTCTTAGGTTTTCTTCCTTCCTAATAGACGTTTTCTCAGGAATAGATGTAAAACCCAAGCTAGAGAACTGTGTGCCTTGGTCCCCTAGGTCTCCCATCCCGGTTCGCCAGTTCCTGTCACAACTTGAGTGTGTAAGGGTTGAAAAGTGCAGGAAAAGAGAGAAAAACATGATGCCCCGTGGATCTGCACACATGCACAGACATGCCCTGTGAACCAGAGCACATGTGCGCTCGGACATGTAGAGCTGAAAACAAGAATCCTGCTCTTCATACGTGCAGTGGACTCTGAGACTTGACTTTCTGTTTTCTCCTTCCTTTTTTGTTTTTTTCTCACCCCTGCCAACCTCGTGATGCTGTGATGACTCCTGAGAGGATGCCAGGTCGATGAACACAGCCTCATGTCTTGCATTGTAAAGAATTTGAATCTTCTCCTTATGGCTTTGCAAAACAGTTAAGACTTCTAAGCCAGGGCCGACAGCTCCATCTGTGTGCATTTCATAAAGATTGCTGTGTGTGTATCATCCGAGAGGTCGATGGGACTGAGAGCAGACTGAGGGAGAGGCTGTCCACCGAGAGGTGGTGGGAGTTCTCAGTGAGGTGTGGCTGTGGGGATGCAGGAACTGGGCACTGTGGACACAAGGAAGGAGCCAGAAGGTAAGTGTGGGGTGGAGAAGTGGCTGTCAGGACACAGGCTCAGTTTCCTTATGAGTCTCCTCTTTGAGTCTCCATGCCTTTCCTAGAAAGTGGGTCTCAGGGCAGGTACCTGCCTCCTGAGTTGTGTGGGGTTTTCAAAGATGGTGAGATAGGATAGGCATTTTCCCTTCTTGCCCACCACCCCTACCAGGCAGAGCTGGGCCCAGATCTCTGCAGTTTAACTCTGGCAAGACTCTAGTTCTCTGCTGAACACAGCTCCTCCTCAGTTCCTTCACCTGTCATGGGGGGACAAGAACACTTTCACACAAGAGCTGTGAGGATGAAATGCGAGGGTATTTGCAATGCCCTTAGTAAGTGCTCACTCAGTGGCAGATAGGAGGAACAGCACGTGGCATGTCCTAGGCTGTCACAGACTATGAATCTGGAGTTTCCTTTTGTCCAGCAAGAGAGTGGATGCAGAATTGAATATGAGAGAGGCTAATGTCCAGGAGGGGACAAGAGCCCTGTACAAGGGTTTGTCTCTGTATTTATTGACTACTCAAGATCTTACACATGTGGTGAATGGGAAGAAAACAATCAGACAGTAATCATTAACCTGTGTGAATAAGAAGCAAAGGGTCTGGGGGCAAGTGGTGTTTGTGATCAACGTACATTGGTGCCAGATGGAAAGTAATTTCCTGCAGGTGATATAACAAGTTTCTCATGATTCCATTATAATATCTTGCTAACTAATCTTGAGCACTTTAACCCCATGTTGGTGGCTTTACCACCCTAAGTTTTTTTCTAACCCATTTATGTAAATATAAGGAATTCTTGAACCTATTTCCCCACACCAGGCCATCTACAAATGCCACACCCCTCTCCTTTGAATCTATTCTGTTAACAATGGCTACTTAAATCATTTCTATTACTATTTTTTTCATCAGCTCTGTCTTAGTCTGCCATAAGCAAATACCATAGATTGAGTTATTTAAGCAACAGGAAATGATTTCCCACTGTCCTGGAGGCTAAGATCAAGTTGCTGGTAGAGTTGGTTCTAGATAAGGGCTTTCTTCCTGACTTTCAGATGTCTGCCATCTTGTTGTGTCCCCATATGGAAGACAGAGAGCCAGCTCTGGTCCTTCTTCCTATTCTTTATTTTTTTAAGTTTTATTTATTTAATTAACCTCTATGCCCAGTGCGGAGCTCGAATCCGTGACCCTGAGATCAGGAGTGACACACTCTTCTGACTGAGCCAGCCAGGAGTCCCATGTTTCTATTCTTATACGGACGCTAATCCCCTCAGGGGGGCCCCCACCCTGATGACTCCATCTAAACCTAATCACTTCCTGAAGCCCCTCCTCCAAATGCCATTACTTTGGGAGTTAGGTCTTCAGCATAGGAATTTTTTTCTGGGAGGGGAGACACAAGCATCAGTCCACAACACTCTCTCATTTCTTTGTTTTCATTTTTACAGAAGAGCAAAACTGAAATTCATGCTCTCAGAGTTAGTGAATTCTTGTAATTGCTTTTGTCAAAGTGCCATGTGTCATGATGCCACACATCATTGTCACCAAAAAATCAAATCCCAATTTGTTTCCTTTGAGCTGAGCAGTGGGTTTTAAAGACAGGACAAGGAATTGAAAAGGAAAAGAGTCAGTTGGTTGAGCGTCCGACTCTTGGTTTCCGCTCAAGTCATGCTCTCACAGTTTCAGGAGTTAGAGCCCCACACCGGGTTCTGCGCTGACAGTGCAGAGCCTACTTCAGATTCTCTCTCTCTGCCCCTCCCCTACTTATGCTGTCTCTGTCTCTCTCAAAATAAATAAATAAACTTAAAAAAATATTTAAACAAAAAGAAAAGGAAAAGACTCGGAAGCAAGGAGAATACAGTAAAACGTTGGGTGGTGAGTAACTTGTTCTGCTAGTGTTCTGCATGACAAGCAAGCAATTCTAATAAATTTTAACTTGATGAATGAGCGATGTCTTGGAATATGAGTAGTACATGATGCTGAATGTCACATGATCACAACTGAGCCAATGGTTCTTGAGATTTGCTTTGATATACGAGTGCTTTGGATTATAAGCATGTTTCTAGGATGATTTATGCTTGAAAACCAAGGTTTCACTGTACCTCAGTTGATATGCAGGTTGAAATTTACTTCCATCAGTAAACACTCATGCCGAATTTTGCCCAAGATCACATCACAAGTAAGTGACAGAGCTGAGCTGGAACGTAGGCCTGACACTCACATTCCATGTAATTGTCACTTCCTACAACCCCCTGGGTAGTTGAAAAGCATTTGTCTGAACCTTATCTCTGAGGCTGGATAACAGTTTCCTGTTTCAGCTTCCCATGTCCTACCAGCTCTGTCATATATGATCTTGCTATTTTGTGTCTGAGTTTAAGTGTTGGGGAGATTTTAGGGGGTAAATTCTTTTTCCTTCTTCTAGGGAAGTGTCTAGGGAAGTGTCTAAGTAAATGCCATTCAGTCCCAGGCATTTAATGTTCAATTCTGTAGGATGCTAGGGACAAGCTTATATTGGTTAGGGAATTAAAACTAATTCTTCAGTGCACTGGCCAGATTTGTCTAAAATAAAGCATCTTAAAATGTAACTTTTGGAGGCACCTTGGTGGCTCAGTTAGTTGGGCATCTGACTTCAGCTCAGGTCATGATCTCACAGTTCGTGGTTTCGAGCCCCACGTTGGACTCTGTGCTGACAGCTTGGAGGCTGGAGCCTGCTTCGGATTGTGTGTCTCCCTCTCTCTCTGACCCTCCCCCACTCACGCTCTGTCTCTCTCTTTCAAAAATGAATAAATGTTTAAAAAAATAAAAACTTTAATTTTGCTTTCTTGAAATGCTGTTTGAGGCAGAGACTTATGTAGGAGACTAAAAGAAATGACTGCTAGGAAGCAATTTTTAAAAAAGCAAGAAATTCAGAAGTCATTTTCTGATCCTAGCAAATATTCAGGGTAAGTCTTCCGTTCTCTTTTGAGGCTTGCATCTCAAGGATATCTCCACATTTATGGAACGGCATTATTTTTTAGGCTGCAGCTTTCTCATTCTCCTGGGCTCATAAAAAAGGGTTGATGTGGGGCCCTAGAGTTGCTTAAACTTCCCAAATGGAGGAACTCTTGGGGTAACCCCCAGGCCCGGTTCCCAGACCCAGACTTCAATGTCAGCCTCTTCCCACACTGCCACTTATCTCCTGTAATCTTTCCTTGCCTTGTGCAGCAGAGGGTGACGGACTCCGACAAAAGTCTGAGGATTAAAAACACAGGCTTGAGCATTAGCAAGGCCAGCGTGGACGTCCCTCAGCGCAGTCACTGGCCCGGAGCAGGTGCGTGGAGGAGTTCTGTTCCTCTCTCCTTCCTTGATGTCTCCCTCCGTGCGGCCCCGGAGAAGTGACCCCCGAGGACGGGAGGCGGAGAGACGACAGGCCTGGCCCATGGGTCAGGAGTGTGGGGCCAGGTCCGGCTGCATCCTCCCCGCCCTCTGGGGAGGTGCTAGACTTGGACAGGGACCCGGGGAAGTCACCGGGTGAGGAGGACCACGTGCCGCAGCAGTGACCGCCGGACCCGAGTCCGGGCTTCTCCACTCGCACTGGGGGAACCGGCGCCTAACCATCCCCGGTCACAGAATTTGACATCTGTCACATCGCTGGTTCAGTGCACGCTCCTCCTCGTGCGACCGTAACCCTGGTGAGGATGAGGACAGCGTTAGTCTCAGGGATGCATGGGCGGTGCCTTGTACGTAGTCAGGAAAGTGGCTGACTGGAGTGACCGTGGAATGTGGTGCCTTGCCCAGAATATAGTGTGAACTCGATGAATGCCTGTGGGGTAAATATGTTGTTTGTTTCTTTCTTTTTTTTTTTATTTTAGAGGGAGAGAGTGTCAAACATGTGCATACCACATGTGGGAGAGGGGCGGAGGGAGAGAGAGAGAATCCTAAGCAGGATTCATGCTCAGCTAGTCTTTTTTATTTTTATTTTTAATTTATATTTTTATTTTTATATTTTCCAAATTTTTTTTAATGTTTACTTAATTTTGAAGGAGACAGAGACAGAGTGTGACCAGGGGAAGGGCAGAGAGAGAGAGGGACGCACAGAATCCGAAGCAGGCTCCAGGCTCTGAGCTATCAGCACAGAGCCTGACACAGGGCTTGAACTCATGAACCCCGAGATCATGACCTGAGCCAAAGTTGGATGCTTTTCCAACTGAGCCGCTCAGGCACCCCTCTTTTTATTTTCTTAATTTATGTTTATTTATTTTATTTTGAGAGAGAGCATGTGGGACAGGGGCAGAGAGAGAGGAAGACAGAGAATCCCAAGCAGACTTCGCACTGTCAGTGCGGAGCCCAGTGTTGGGCTCAGTTTCATGAACCGTGAGATCATGACCTGAGCTGAAAGCAAGACTCTGATGCTCAAATGACTGAGCTCTCCAGGCGCCCCAAATATGTTTTTTTCTTACTTTTAAGTTGTGTTTATTTGCTTAACAATTGAGGGCTAACGTAATACAGTAAAACACATAAAGTGCACTAACCTTAAGTGTACAGCTCAATGATTATATATATATACACACACCATATATATACTTATCCACGCTATACACACACACGCACGCACGCACACTCACTCACTCACTCACACACACCATGTAAAACCAACAAAACTGAGATGCAGAAATTCCTGGCACCCCCTAATGTTTGTTTTTAGAGGGAGGTGTCTGTGTTCTATATTGTTCTAATAGTAAAGTTCATCTACTCCGCTTTATTTTCTAGAACACTTACCGTGTACATTGCATTATGCTACATTCCCAGGGATACCTACAGAAAATAAGGTACATTCTGCCCTTCACAAGCCTCCTTATTTGGTTTGCAAGACAGGACTAAGCATGAAATAATCCAGTAACTTGATTGTTTACTGAAATTAGCACTGTAGGCCAGTGGTTTCTGGATTTTATACTTATATTTATTTTTTTAATGACAGAATCTCTTCTTCAAATTAACACCTTCCGGGAGCCTAACACCAAACAAACGAGCAAAGGGATGTTTGGGTGAAGCCCCTCCCCCCGCAGGAGTAGGTTCAGAGCAGAGGGTTCCTGTGGCCGGAACAGAAGGATCCTGGGATTGCCGCTGAATGGACATACCGCGGGCGAGGGGAGGTCGGGGCAGCTGCCGGAGAGGAGCGGGGCCTCCCAGTGTGGGGGGACCTGGGAGGGAACGGGGCCTGCGGTCTCAATGGGCGTCACTCCGAGAGCTCCTGCGAGGTTGGTCCCACGGGAGTGCACCCGGCAGGGGGTAGTGAGGACCCAGAAGCCGCACCAGTGACAGGAGAGGCAGTGCCAGAGGGTGCGCCATCTCCGGGAAGAGAGTTTTTCCACCGAACATTACATTAGATTTCCTCATGCATTTCATTTAAATTTTGCTCCTGACAGAGACATTGGCTATTTCTATTGATTTTTTACTTTTAATTTTTAAATTTATTTTTGAGAGAGAGAGAGAGCAAGAGCGAGCGGGGGTTGGGGGGGGGACAGAGAGAGAGGAGGACACAGAATTCAAAGCAGGCTCCAGGCTCTGAGTTGTCAGCACAGAACCCGATGCGGGGCTGGAACTCGTGAACCATGAGATCATGACCTGAGCGGAAGTTGGACACTTAACTGACTGAGCCACCCAGGCACCCTGTTCTTTCTCTTTAGGTAGCCAGGTCAACTCCAGAGAATAGTTTGAGGGAAAGGAAGGTGAGCTCTGTCAGGGGCCCGCTGGGGTCCGGGACAGAGAATCTATGATCCCAGATGATACCATTTCCTTGAGCCGTTTGAAGACTTCCAACGCTGAGCAGATGCCTTAGGACTTCAAGCTGGGAGTTGCCAGCAATGAGGGCAGAGGCTAAAAACAAAAAAAAGTCAGAGGAGGTGCATTTATATTTATAGAATCTAATGACACCACGATGGTGTGAGTACTCCTAATTATAAATGGAAAGGCTGTTAAAAGGCTCAAATGTACTGAGTTTGTTTCTCCCAAGGCAAAGCGAGCTGTCATTGACCTGCTGGGATGCCCTTCTGCAGGTGAAAAGGTTGTCACTGAGTGTCACTAAATGACTGTTTACTACATGGACTCTGCGTTGTGCTTGTCAGCGAGGTGAGCTAGCCCGCGTTGGCTAAATGATGCTTTACCTGGTTCTGTGACAGGCTCAGAATTTAAGAGATTCAACTTTAGGAAGTAATCATGAAAAACAAATTATTCTTTGCTGTTTTCAATAGCAAAATGCATAACATTTCTATTTGCAATTCTTTGACCACTAAATCCAGTCTTCTTGTGATTTAGTTCTACAAATTGAACAAACACATGACAGGCATTTATTGAGTGTCTACTGTATACTGGGAACTATACTGTGGGGTCAAGACATAGCAGTGACCAGACAAAGTTCTTGCTTTCATTGTCTCATGTAATAATTCTGATGTTTTTCTACAGTCTCATCAACAAGGTGGAATAATTGCTTAAAGCAACCCATCTGGCTGAAATCTCAGTGGATTTTCAAGTGTGTAGAACTTAAGGTGACGATTTTAAGAAAAAAGTGTATAAGGGTGGATTCCAACTCACCATGTCAATACCCAGGGATATCCACTATTTAGTAATATTGTGGCGCTTTCTCTCTCTCTTAGTATTCCAGGAGAGTTCTTGCAGAATTACTAACAGATATTTTTAAATGTCTCATAGCATATGGAAAATAAATAGAATTTGACAGCTAACAGCTAAAGTCAAGTATATATGTGGACAAAGTATATAAATACCAATGATGTAGAAGTGTGTTATCCATAGACCAGGAAGATCCTGAGTGATCTTCAGATTGAAAAACAATGTATCTGTGAGCACTCTAGCTATTTCTTTTATGTTTAACTATTAAAGATGTACCTTAAGCCACTAAACATTAAGTGACACAAAGAAATATTACAGGGCATTAATGCGGTCCAGGGGCTAAAACACTCTTCTTTCCTGATTTCTTGAGGATAGTGAGCGAGCAGAAACTCATCAACAAACAAAAAGAAAGACATTTAGTGAGTATGTTGTCAGAATTGTCCACCTGAAAATCAAATAAAGTAAACATGTTAAGATAATCAGCACACATATTATTCTCTTATTTATAAGCAGCAAATGCTCCTTGGGTTCCTGGGTGGCTTAGTCAGTTAAGCATCTGATTTTGGCTCAGGTCATCTTGCAGTTTGTGGGTTCAAGCCCCGTGTGGGAGTCTGTGCTGACGTTTCAGAGCCTGGAGCCTGCTTTGGATTCTGTGTCTTCCACTCTTTCTGCCCCTCCCCTTCTCATGCTCTGTCTCTGTCTCTCTCAAAAATAAATAAACATATTAAAAAAAAAGAAAAGCAAAAGCTTCTTAGAGAGGGTTATTAAAAAAAATGCAACCCACACTTAGAATCCTTTCCTTAAATAGAAAATCACCAGTATTAACAAGAAAAAGATTAATTACCCAATGTTTTATTTGGAGTTTTACTTCAAACCCAAGGATTCTTAGTTGTTTCCAAACTTGGTGCTAAGGAATTTTTCTGTTCCACATTTAAAAATACAGACCATAATTTGTCAGTTATTTTCACACTTCTTAAATTTTGCAAACAAACTAAGAATTGTGGATAATGTTAGCAGAAGAAAAGTAATTTTCCTGAAGGCCCCCTGCAAATATCTTCCTATTATTATTTTGTATTCAAAAGTGGAGACCACTCGATAGACTAGGTTGAGTGCTTCAAAGTGGTTTTTATTTTGTTTTAGCAAAAAATCCACTCCGCCCTCCATGTAAACAAAAACTCACGATTTTCTTGTCTGAATTTTAGTTACTATAGGGTAATAACATGAGAGAAATTTTCAAAAAGGAGACATCGATCCCTTACTCCATAATCCATTTATCCCACATTCTTCATGTGCCAATGTGCTGTCTAATAATTGTAATTATAGTTGACTCGTAGTTCTGTACATTTGTTTCCCTCAGTATATTGATATATATATAATGTATATGTTGACATATGAATGCATAATACATGTAAGATAAATTTGTGTTATATATGCTAGTCTATACTTTTATGTATACATGTAGATAAATATATGAAATCATAATAATCAATTTTACATAGTACAGGTATAAAATTTTGAGAAGAAATTCTTTAGTTCTTTAATTTCATCTAGACGCATTTCCAGTTCCTAATTTAAGCCTACAAAGTCAGTGTTCATTTTGGTGAATTTATATTTGCTGCGTGTTCGGGAACATCAACCTCCGAGAAAGAGACCCACCTTCACGAGTAGTCATAGGATGGCAGTCATTGTGTCTTTTCCTCCCGCTCTTCACCTGGCCTAGAGAGTTCCACAGCCCAGTGGAATATTTCGGTGATGAAAAATGTCTTCAGGAAAGCATCGGTTGATTTCTTAGAGAAACAAACCTGGGAACTCACTTCTTTCTTTAGGTTGCCTGACATTGTCAGGTGAGCGAAACCAAGGTGAACAAGTCTTACTTGTTTTACTCAATCTCCTTTACTTCTTTTAAGTTTTATTCACTTAATCTTCCTTTTATTTTTATCTTATTTTTTATTGAACATAAACAAACAAACCAGTAAATACTTTAGGCATTGATATGTCTAAATGTGGACTCCGACCCCAGGCTAAAATGTTAACGTCACAGATAAAGTTCATCTGTAAAATGAACTTCAATGATTATGAATAATGCCATTAAATTCTCACAAGAATCTCATAAAGCAGACATTGTTTCATTTATTTTAATGACGAAACGGAACATAAAAAAACGTAACAGTTTACCCAAGGGTGTCTCTAATGCAGTTCCTTAGATTCCTGGTCAGGTGACTTTTGTCAGCTACAGGGCTGACTCTGCGACTATCTAAAAAGAACAGTGAGAAATGTCCACCACAGCTAAGTACAAAATAGAACGCAATCCGTACAATCAGAGAAGTACGGCACAAGTGGTAGAGGGGTCTAGAAGAGGGAGAAGTGGCTTCTGGGAGGGGTGGACAAAGGAATACCACTGGAATCAGGCTAGATGGACTGCACACTTACGGAGCTGGGGAGGCTCTTTCCATCCAGCCCTGGAGAAAGAAGCTTCAGTAAAGTTTAAGCCAAGTAGGGAAAGGGACATGGGAAGATCGGAAATAGGACTAGTCAATAGCTCCATTCATCGGAATATAGAACGTGCCATATTATAATAACATAGTTATTAATGGTGAAACCAAAAAGATGGAAATGAGACAAATATTTCAAGTCTATGCTGTCAGATCAAGAAGTCTGAATTTTATTTGCCAGGAAATGAAAAACCATGTGGGGTCCCTAAGCAGAAGCGTGATTCTTCTGGGAGAAGTTTTAAAACATGGGAGTTGCAAATTCAAATGCCTGTAAATACTAATATAGAACCCTTGGTTGATAGTTTTGTTTTTCTTTAGCACTTAGATGTCATCCCATTGCCTTCTGGTCTCCATGGTTTCTAACAAGAAAAAGAATCCTATGGTGGATCCTTTGTATGTGACAAGTTTTATCTCTCACTTTTGAAATTCTGCCTTTCAGTACTTTGATTGCAGTGTGTCTCAATGTGGACCTCTCAGAGTTTATTGTACTTGGAGTCCGTTGAGCTTCTTGAATATGTAGATTAATGTTAGGCCATTATTACTTCAATGTTCTTTCTACCTCTTTTCTTCCTTTCTTTCTGGGACTCCTATTTTGTGTATGTTGGTAGGCTTGTGGTGTCCCTTGAATTTCTTAGGATCTGTTCATTTTTCCACAGTCTTTTTTTTTTTCTCTGCTGCTTAGATCAGGTAATTTCAATTGACTTATCTTCAGATTCACGAGTTCTTTCTTCTGTTTGCCTATATCTGCTGTTGAACTCTGTTACAATTATTGTACTTCTGAACTCAGAATTTCTCTCTCTCTTTTTACAATTTCTGTTTATTGATATGTTTTATTCAGTGAGACTTTTTTTTCATGGTTTCCCTTAGAATTTTTTTTAAAGTTTATATATTGTTTTGCAAGAGAGAGAGTGCAGGAAGGAGAAGCGCAGAGAGAGAGAGAGAAAGAGAAAGAGAGAATCCCAAGCAGACTCAGCTCTGACAGTGCAGAGCCCAACATGGGGCTCGAACTCACAAACCAGGAGATCATGACCTGAGCTGAAGTCAGATGCTTAACTGAATAAGCCACCAGGCACCTCTCCTTTAGTTCTTTGTGTATGGGTTCCTTTATGTTTTTGAGCATGTTTAAAATAATTGCTCTGTTAAGTTCAATATCTGGGCTTCCTCAGAGACAGTTACCTTTAATTTCTTTTTTTTTTCTACATATGGGCCATACTTTCCTCTGCATACCTTATAATATTTTGTTGAAAGCTGGAGTTTTTGAATACTGTAATGCGGCGACTTTGGAAATCAGATGGTGTCTCCTTCACAGGTTATTCTTGCTTTTTGTGTTTTAGTGACTTTTCTGAAGAAATTTTGTGACGCCTGTATTCTTTGTCGTGTAAGGTCACTGAAAGCTTAGAGATCAGCTAACAGTTTGAGAAATAAATGGTAAGAAGAAGGAGGAGAAGGAGGAGGAGGGGGAGGAGAAGGAGACGAACATTTTTAAAAAGAAAAGAAAAACACGTAGTAGGCTGTGTGTGTTGGGGCATGCCCTCAGTACTCCGATGTGCAGAGCCACCTGGCTGGCTCAGGCAGTTGAGCATACGACTCTTGATTTTAGCTCAGGTCATGGCCTTGCGGGTCATTAGTTCGAGTACCACATTGGGCTCCGTGCTGGCAGTGTGGAGCCTGCTTGGGATTCTTTCTCTCTCCCTGCTCCTTCTGCTGCTCCCCTGCCTTTGCTCTCTCTCTGTCTCTCAAAATAAATAAATTAATTTAAAAAACCCCAATCAGCCGTGCAGTTTACGACTCTGCCTTAGCCTTTATTTCCAGCTTGCTTAGAGCCTGGCAGTCAGGTAGAAGTGAGAGAGAGGTCAGGCCCTTCTCGGGTCTTTTCTGAGCCTGTGCCTTGTCCTGGGCATGTGTATGAGCTCTTAGGGTTTCGGTCCTGTGTGGGAACTTTTCAGAGTCCTTATTTCCTAAAGAATCCACTCCCAGGCTTTTTGGTGGGTCTGCTATTTTTTTTTTTTAAGAGTATCTCTTTCCCCTAGTAGCAGCAGATAATTCACTTGCCTTTAATATGTTTGACAAATGCCTTCACTCGGAGAGTTCTGGAGTAGGTGAAATAAAGAGAAGCCCTTTGCACCAGTCCTTCAGGGATCCACCAGACAGGTCCAGACAAATAGCCCTAAGTATTTTGAAAGAAGGTCTGTGCTGCTCCTTCCAGCCCCAGGAACCCCACACCAGGCAAGTGAGTTGTGTCTTCCAAACCACCATTGAACTAGGTGGGGGGACGTGGGGCTAGGATGCGTTAAAATGCCACACATTTCCCCTCCTGACGTTTAGCCACCTTTTTCTTGATTGTGTGTCCACTGGTGACTGTAAACATTGAACTCGTTTCCAGATTTGGGATGAAGTTGATCTTGGCAGTTTCTGTTACTGCTCGTGGAGGGTGCTGCCTGTGCAATTCCCCGCTTCACCGTTTCCACTGTGTTGCTCACGCGCCTTAAAAGTATTGTACGTCTAAGCGAGAGCACCTGTGTGAGCTCAGTGCAAAATGCTACCTGACTACTGGCTTAGGCATAAAGCAAAATGGAGAGAAGAGAGACTGAGTGAGATGAAGGGAGAAGGAAACGGGGGATCCCGACCGAGCTGACCTGTGCTCCGGTGCTCAGTACAGTCTTTCTAGACGGTTCTGCAGTTCCTGTGTCTGTTCTGTTAGGCAAATGGTGTTTGGTTGCCTGTGACAGAAAGCCTGGCTGATACTGGCTCAGACAGATAGAAATTTATGTGACTCACATAACGAGAAACGTGGGAGGGACAGGCAGGAGCTAGAGAGTGGCCCAGTGACGCTGTCTTTCTCCTCCAGTGTCGTTAGACTTCCGTCTCCTACATCCTCCATTGTTGCCTTTTAACCTCAAAGAGGCTGCTGGGTCTCCAGGTATTCCCTGTGCATTCAAGGCAGAGGGTTGGCACAGGCCTTTTCCTGGCGATTTTTAAGAAATGTTGGGACAAAAACCCCTCTCAGAAGACTTATTATATTTAATTACCCACGAATGGATCATATGCCCTGTCTTATCAGCCATTGGTCAAGAGAAATGAGATTTACCACGATCCTTTCCTTAGGGCGCAAGCAAGGCCTGTCGAGAAATCAATGGCTCAGGATCCTTAAGCTAGGAAAGTGGAGCTTAGATTCTAGGTAGGTAATGGACAGTGGTGGTCATAGGCAGGGACTGGGAGGAGAGGGTGGGAAGTGGTTCCTTTGTCCTAGACCGTGACCAGGTGCGAGCCGGCCGCCATAGTTATTGGGGGAATTGGAGGATCGGAAATACAAAATGTGTAGACAGTCCTGTAACGGGGGTGAAACCAGTCAACTCAGAGCCAAATAAGCCAAAACCTGTGGTGTGTCCGAAGCTAGAACAGGAGCCCAGAACCCACGGCGGGGCCCAGAGGAGCAAATGGAGCTCCACCGAGTACCTGGTTTCTGGCTCTGGGTTTTGCGTGGGGGCATTTCCATTGCCTCGGAGCCCATAGGCGGTTGCTGACAGGTGTGGCCGTCTCGAGGCCCTGAGACGACCAGCTGACTCTGGGTGGGACACGGTGGCGGGGCTGGCAGGTTGCAGGCATTGAACGAAGGAAGGGCTCTTCGGGGCCAAGTCAGGAGACTGGCAGGAGTCCCAGACCCAGGAGCAGCCCAGTGGCCTGGGCAATTACCAGACCAGAACAGGAGCTTGGGAACAAGGCCCAGAGGTGAAGCCCTGTAATTTCAGGGTAGGAGGCAGACTGGGCTTAGGAAACTAGGAGCTCTTTGATGAAAACTGGGACCTTTGAGAGGGACCGCCAGTCCATACTACCTGCCGTGGGACTCCAGGGGAGAGCTGGCTTAGGCTGAATGAAAGGTCTTCCGCCTCAGGGTGGATCGCTGGTGGGAATGGAGGCCACGGGGACTACACATGCAGGCCAGCTGGTCCCAGTTGGGGACAGAAGAAAGGATGTAGTCTTCTCATAGAAGACAGAAACAAGAAATACTCTGCAGATAGCGGAGATAGCATTTATAGGACTTTGCAAGAGGAAGGCAGTGTTGGCGCTTGGGCGTCCGTGGCTGGCCGTATTAAACATATGGAATGTGGGGGCAGCGATAGTTTTTGAAGCTTGAGCCATACGTAGAGGACATTTGAGACTGGAACTTGGGAGAGAGAGTAGAATGAAGGCTGGCGTCATCCCCATCAGGATAACGATGCGGTCAGACTGGACTGGGAGAGGCTGGAGAGCATTCGGCCCGCGGTTTCTGCTGATGCGCCGCAGAGGAGAAGCCCTTCCCTCCCACGGCGGTGTTTGGTTCTTACTCCCTTTACTGCCCCCTGAATTCGTTTTCCAGATCCCTCCGCTCTCTGATGGATTCTTCTTTCCTAATGTTTTCAGTTATACCCGATTTCCCCGAATATCTGCATTTTCTTATGCTGAGAGGTTTATTTAAATTCTTCGAGGACCCCCCCCAAAAAATTGGAGAATATCATCTTTCCCAACCCCCAGACAGGGGTTTCTGTTTATTATTCTTTGTGACTTCTATTTATAGTAACTGTTATTTATGGAAAATCCCCCAGATACCATACTGAGACTTCTTTTAAAAATGTCAAGAGAGGAGTATGTTGCTCCGTTCTCCTTCGTGTTTTACTCAGGCAGCCAATGGAAGGAAGATGCTGCTTTTCCACACCCACAACTAAATTATTCTAGATTGAACGGTCTGACCACACCTTGTACTTTGGAAGGACCATTCCAGTAAGGTGGGAAGGAGTCTTCTGTGTAAGGCGGGCTTTAGGATTCATATAAATAAGGAAAAAGAAAATCACCTAAACACAGACAGTAAAATAAATGCTTTTATAAGTTGATATAAGAGTGCCTCCGTGTAAGTAAAAGGTAGGAGCAAGGTGTAAGTGCTTTTCTTTTCTTTTTTTAATGTTTATGTATGTATTTAGAGAGAGAGAGAACACAAGCAAGGGGAGGAGGAGAAAGGGAGGAAGAGAACCCCAAGCAGGGTCAGGACTCAATCCCACGAACCAAGAGATCACGACCTGAGCCAAAATCAAGAGTCAGACGCTTAACCCACTGAGCCACCCAGGGACCCATAGAAGGTTTAAGTTCTTAACAGTCAGAATGGCTAAATAGTTACTTAAACCTTTGATTTTGGGGGTAGAGGTATTTTACAGACACACATGGCAACTGTAAAGAACTGTCCAGAACTGAGGTCAAAAGCTATAGACAAGGTAGCCAAGTGTTGACAAAAGCAGGACAGTTTTGGGAATGCAAGGCAGGGTCAGGGAGCTGCTCTGGGCAGCACAGGACTCGGGGGGCCCTGCCTTATAGACCTCGACCGTGGTTCACCGTTCACACACTTCAAGGTGACATGGAATAAAAGTAGGGCACTTCCTCCTTGTTCTGGCCTCTGCGCTGAAGCGCTGTTCTGTTCCGTACAACACAGGTGGCTCGGGGGCCTGGCGGTGCCCGAAGGAGATTGTCTTAGTTGTTCGGGTTCTCCGGTTGCCTTTCAAGTCAGGGTGACAGTGTCTGGAGACGGTGCTGAGTGGATTCCAGGGCCCAGCCCCATAGGTACTTAATGACTTCAGTGTGGGCTTTTAATCTCCTGCCCGAGTGTTATCTTACTTGCCCAGACAAGCTCTTCACCATTACTGGAGAGCGTGGGAAAATTAACGCAGCCGGAGCAACCAGGGAAGGAAAGAAATGTCTGGAGGAAGAAATGAATTGCCTTCGTATTTATTTTAATGCGGTCTGGAAATGTCCAGCTTTAAACCTCTGTGCTGCTTAAGAGGAACCCCGCACCCCTCCATGGAGGGGGAAAAAAGAAAAAAAAAAAAAGAAGATTGAAAAATATACAGAGCATGGCTATCTTTAACGTTCGAGGCAGCTCTCAGGAAGCCTGAAACGCTGAGCGAAATAGAATGTTGACAGCAGCTTCAGTTAACATGCGGTAACTCTGGAAAAGAATGACATCTTTGGCACCAGAGGAAATCAAGAGAGTAAAGCAGCAGTCGTCGGGATTTGAAGGAAGCCACAGATGATTACCATCTGTACGCTTTGGAGCGCTCTTGCAAAACCAGAAACCAGGACCCACCCTGGAGAGTGAGTATATTGAACTCTGGGGTATGTTGCTAGACAGAAGAAACGCAGGAATTGGTTTGAATTTTTAAATACTTCATAAAACGTGACTGTTATTTTTTTTCCCGGCGACAGTGGCACTAATAGTTCATTTGTCCAAAATCTGAAACCTCGGGGGTTATGTGTGCGCCTCACGTTGGAGATATGATTGCTGTAAACTTTTACTATACCAGGCTTCATACTTGCATGATTTCCTGTTAAGTGTAGAATTATTTGTCAATTGCCTTCCACTTTCAGATGGTTCTCATAAATGTGTTTTGTGTTCTTTCCAGAAACTTGTGGAAAGGTCATCATGAAACACCTTTAAATGTTTGCAAGAATGAATCGGTTCATCACTGTCATAGATCACTTAGCTTGGACTTTGCTATTTATTATCTAAAAGGAGGTACTTCCTGACGGGCCCGCATGAAATATCTTTAGATTAATTTTGTGCCCCATGTTTGACTGACATTGCAATTTGGGTCAATAGCAAAACTCCCTACAGCAGAGACCTACGTAGAGACCAAACATAAAACACACAGACTTTAGATCTTGTGTGTACACAAGCATGTGCTTTAATTAGGATTTCTGCCTTTTCCAAGAGCTTAGACCTAAACTTCTCAACTGCAGCCCTTGAAAAATACTAGATTCTTAGGGGGGTTGGGAGGGGATAGAAAGGGGAGATAGGCCTTTGTTCTTTTCCATACAGAGTGAACGTATGTTTTAAAATAATAAGCAGTGCATAAGAGAGGCTTACTTAATCTAAAATGTTTACATAAAATGTTAAATTCTATGTAAATGGAACCATTAGGTAAATTGTTTGACATCTCATTGGGAAATAGAAACGTTCTTATAAATGGGTTTGATATAGAGCCCTGGAAATAAATTTAATGGAATAATTTTAACTTGAAAATAGCAATTAACGACAGATTGCAGAAGTCAGACAGTTAATGGTAACTTAGTACTTTTCTGTCCAACGCATATGGAAGATTGTTTATAAACAGGGAGTATTTTTTAATGTGCATATGAATTTAGTATAATACTTGGCAATTCTTGGCTGGTTTGGCAACATTAACATCTCAAATCTTTGAGGCTCACAGAATCTTCTGGATATGAAATGTTCGGTGGATAGATTTGTTCTTTCCTGACAGGCCCTGAAACCTTAATGTTTAGCAAGAATCCCTTTTCCCTGATCTTCTTCCTTTGGTGATTAATCTAAAACTCACAGAATAATTCACTATGGAACATTTGGCCAAGTTCAAGTGAGGGAGAGTGGAATTAACAGAACCAATTCCCACACCTGTTGTGCTCGAAGTTAGTGAGAAAGTTGAATCACACACATCAGTTTTAAGTGCTTAACTCTGAAAACTGCTCCTCCCAACCGTTCACTTTGTAATGAAGGCGTGCACTCGGGTCTCGCCCGCAGCAGGGTGCTCTCGCGTTAGTCCAGTCTGTTCCAGTTCTTTAATTAATCATGCAGATTCTGACTCCATAGCCTGGCCTTGGGGGAGCTGTGTAGCATATGTGAAAGGGGCCGTGTGGCTGGACTCTGGGGTCCTATTTGATAAATTGTTGCTTCAGTATATTAAATGGACCCCAGTGTCTTGAAAACGTTCATGTAATATCCACATGTTCACGTTTTCTTTCCAGCAAGGGTAGCTTGGAAAGCCAAACTCATTACTGAAGAAAAACCAACATTCATAGGTTTGGCCATACATTTTGAAACCATCTCAGTGTGGGAAGATCCTTGGGAAAGTTTGTTATGAATATGTTTAAAATCCAATTTTTATGTGTATGTAAGCATCTTCAGGCTTAAGGGGGGAAAAAAGGTTACACAGGCATCGTTGATTTCCCCTATTGCAAAATACGCGAGAGCCAGGTTTCTTTCAGCAAGAGGTACGGTCGGAATTACGCGTTGGGGCGTGTTAAGGGTTAAATGCGAGCCCTTCACCTCCACCCTGCCTTCTTTCTGAAGTGACATTGTGGTGCCAGCTCGACAGGGACCTTCAGGTCATCCCCCGGGTTCTGGCAATGCGGTGCTCCCCGCCGCTCCAGTACGGGCCAGAGCCGGGCAAGCCGAGCCGAGGCCTGCAGCTGCCTTGGCAGGTCCGCTCTGAGTCAGTTTCCGGGCCAGCCTGTCCTTCCCTGCCTTGCTGGGAGCCTCCCTGCCCAGGTTCCAGAAAGTCTTGCCATGGAGGTGGACCCCTCTCAGCGCCGTTCTGAGTGCGCGTGCTGGGATCCCGCACAGGCGCAGGGATGGGCCTGCGGACGCCTGGACTGAGGCCACCACTGCTCCCAGCCGCGTGTCCCCCCCCCCCCCCCCCCCCCCCCCCCCCCCCCCCCCCCCCCCCCCCCCCCCCCCCCCCCCCCGCCCCGACTCGCAGCTCACAGCCCATCCCCTTGCAGTGTAGGCGCAGAAGGTGGGCATGAGAACACTGGCCCATGCCTCGTGGGGCGGCTTGCCATTAGGGAAAAAGGGAGGGAGGACATCAAGGTGCCACTTTACAAAGAGTCTGTCTTGCAGCGGTGTCTGTCGAACAACTCTTGCACGCGCATGGATGTGTGTGGCTGTCTTCTCTTTGGCACCGACCCAAGCCGTCAGCTACCAGGTCTGGTGGAGAACTGTACTGTGGAAAGCCCCCACGGTTTGTCTGCCGTCTAAATGAGGGGAGAGGCCAGAAGAAGCGGCAGCGAAGGATCTGAGTGTGTAATTAGAGCTAAATTGTGTGGCGTAGGCCAGGAGCACCACGGGCGTTCAGGGCACGGGGAGATCACACGGCCTCCCTGTTCCTGCCGCCTCCTCCGGGTGCTGGCTCCGCCCTGCCTGCTCCTGCACCCTGGATGCTGCCTCCTTTTTTTTTTTTTGGAATAATTGAGATTTATTTTTTTAAATGTTTTATTTATTTTTGAGACAGAGACAGAGCATGAGAGGGGGAGGGGCGGAGAGAGAGGGAGACACAGAACCTGAAGCAGGCTCCAGGCTCTGAGCTGTCAGCACGGAGCCCGTGTGGGGCTCGAACCCACGACCATGAGATCGTGACCTGAGACGGAGTTGGAGGCTTAACCGACTGAGCCACCCAGGCGCCCCAGAATAATTGAGATTTAATTGAACTGAGCACAGGATGAGAAGTCAGGAACATGGGTATTCTAATCCCATTTTTTGCCACCAAATCACTTGGCAGATTTTGAAGGAATTCTGCCCTGACTCAGCTTCTCCTTGAGCTGGGTTATTTTGTGTCTTCGCCACACAACCTACAAGTGTGTGTCCTGCTTTCGTTCCTTGCTTTTCCTGAAACCATTCTCTCTCGAATCACCAGTAACCTTTGTCATTGGTGACATCTCCAGGCCTGTCCCCTCCGACAGTCCCGCACTGGTTGTCACTGGTCTCCTGTTTCTCGGCTCTCCCCTCCAGGGCTTTCCGGAGCCTTGCGTTGTCTTTCTTTTGCATCGGGTGCTGCGTCTATGCTGTGGGCAGTACTGTCCCCACACCTCTGCCCTGAGCGTCTGTCCACCAAGCTCCTCTTTCTCTCCCTAGGACGTGTCATCCTTTCTCCCTGCTTCCGTTGTCACTGTGGCTGGCGCAGCAAGCCACTTCTCCAACACTTTTTGGGCACCGGCTACATCCCAGGCATTGACCTAGAAATTGAGGGTGGGGTGCTGATGGGG
Source organism: Suricata suricatta (assembly GCF_006229205.1). NCBI lineage: Eukaryota > Metazoa > Chordata > Mammalia > Carnivora > Herpestidae > Suricata > Suricata suricatta. The sequence continues at coordinate 13,711,980 of NC_043700.1, forward strand.
CTCCCCCTGGGGTCCGGTGGGGAAGGGAGACCCCACAGCTCATCTCCGCATGGCGCAAGGGCAGCGCGGCTCCCGTGGGCACCGCGGAGGGCCACCTGCTCTGGCCCGGGGCGGGGCATGACTCCTGCTTCCACGGCCACCTCGAGCCCTCCCTTCTGTCTTGAACCTCCATCTCTGTTGGATGACCTGTCACGCCTTCCAGCAGACAAATCAGGGAGAATTGATCTTTTTCTTCAAACCAACTGCCTTCTGTTCTGGCCCCATTTCTGGCAGCGTTTGCCCCACGCGGACTGGAAACCTGGAGTCACATTGGGCTGCCAGTCGCCTGTGGGTCCGTCACCCAGGCAGACACCCGGTTCTGTGAGCTCTTCCTCTGTGATGGCTCCCAGCTCCGCTTCCTTTTCTGTTCCCATTGCCACCAGATCTTCATCCCCTCCCTCCTGCACTGCTTTATTTATAAACGGGCTATTTGGAGGCGATTTTTAAAAATTACCCGAATCATTCATGTTCATGGGAGAATAAAAAAAGTTAGAAAATACAGATAAAGAGAAAGAAGGAGGAAAAGAAGGAAGGGAAAAACCACCCGTTTCACTGCTCAGATAACATCCTTATTTAACGCTCTGATATTTATCCTCCTGTATATCTTAATATGCTCACATATAGAAATGAGAAAACTATATTCTGCATTGCGATTATTTTATCTATATAATATTGTAGCCTACTTTTTGTACTTGACCTGTATGATTACTTTTCCACATCTATAAATATAATTGAGTAATTTTTTCGTGGCTGCATACTTATTAGAAATAATTTGTACTTAATCTCTTGCCAGTTCAGTGTATTTATATATCACTGCTAGGTATCCTTAAAACTCTTTCATTTTGTTTATCCTTCCATGGAAAAAAAAAATCAGTGGGTTCCTATTGCCTACACACACGAATGAGCACACACACACATATGCACACGCACTTCTTTTTATGTAGGAAGATTTTTCTGACTTTCTCGGTCTTCAGGATTTTTTCCCCTGTCAATAATGAGATTATTTAGACCACGTTTCGGTGGTTCTTGTACATTAACACTGTTACATGATGCGTCTCTCAGGACGATGATGGAGGTCACTTCTTGGGGTGTCCTCAGCATGTGGCTCAGCACCTTGCTCTCCTTTGCCACTCAGGTGTCCTGGGGCTACGGATGGGCCCTCTAGGGCCCCTCATCCCCTCCTGGACCCTGCGGACGTGAGGGCAGGTGGCAGCTGTGTAAACAGGCAGGATCACGGTGCTGTGAGAGTGTAGGGTGACCGCGGTGACGTCAGAGCTCGGCTCGAAGCGCCACCGGCACTTACGGAGTTAAGTTGGAGTTGGCCGTGATCGAAAGAGGGTGAGGACAGCCGCTGGACCCACAGGGATGTGGGGTGCGGGAGGTGGGGGCCTGGGCGCACCAAGCCTGGAAGTCAGCAGAACGTGGCGCGAAGGGGCAGCCCTCGGAAGGAAGGGGGCAGCCAGACCGGGAGCGTTGGGGTGGCCGTGGCCAGGGCGCCCGGCCGGCCCAGCGAGTGGGAAGCCTTCACCGCCGCCGCACCCGCCCCGTGGACAGCGTAGACTCGGAAGGAAGAAAGCCAGGACGGCTCTTGCTTCTGGGAGCTCGTAATCAAAACAAAGATCGATTTTTCTGTGTTTTTATGACTTCCAATTATTTTATTAAACCGACTGGCTGATTTTCTTCTAGTATACCAAGAGTCTAGAACATCTTTTTGATATCCAGGACTGTATTTTCATTGCCTTAATATTTTCATTGCCTTAATATTTCTTCATGTCAGTGGGGATTACTACATGGGAGTGAGTGTGTGTACGTGTATTTCCATATTTTTCAACATGTTAATGCTAAGTGAAAATACCCGTACACCTCTCGGGGGAGGAAGCAAGAAACCTTAGCTGTCCAAAGGTAATACGTAACCTCGTGCCTTTCAATCACATCCCTTTGTACTGATGTGTATACCTATTTTCTGTTCAGCTCACTGTGAAACTTTAAGTCAAAGAGAATAACTTGCTCCAGCTTTCGGATAAGACAAGGGAGAATTCAAGCTTCACAAATGGGATCATAGTGTTTTAAACCGTGGGGGGCTTTCCGTTTGGCCCAGACTCCTCCTTCATCTTGCTGAAAAGGAATACAAGGCCCTCAAAGATGAAGCACTTTGCCCATAGTGACACCACTAACTAGCATCCCAGCCTGAACCAGAATCCAGGACTGCCGGCTTCCAGTTCTGTGACCTTCCCATTCCAAGGGAAAAAAAAAAAATGGAAGAAGTGAGCTTGCACCTTGCTTCATCTCTCCCCCCTCGTTAAAGAGTGCGAAAAATCCTGATGCACTTGAAAAGAAACATTTAAAAATGTACCGGAGCTTGTAAAGAGGATCTGGAATATTTGCGATGTGCTAATTAGAAGGTATCTCATTATGGAAGGCACAGGAAGTCTGCCCAGAAGGCTGCTTTTCAGAGTTAATGGCAGAAAACCTCAAAAGGTAGGACAAATGTGTGTGCTTTTTATTTATCTGATCCCATGCGGCTGCCATCGGATTCCTGATCGGGTCTGACACCTTTATGATCAACCCCATGGAAACGGGGGGAATCTGTGCGGCACATGGAGGGGAAGCAAACAGTCTCCTTTCCACGTGAGTTTCCTCGGGTGTAAGTCAGGGCCTCTCCCCAGAACTCGCCTGCCAAGCTGCTTCCTGTCGAAGCTTGTCAGTGCCACCACTTGGTGTTTGCTGAGGGATCGTGTTTTGGCAGCCATGCTAATCACTCCAAGGTGACCCTCTTTGTGGAGAAACAAATCCCTGGTGGCTGTTGTTACGGTGCACTAATCCAACGATGCGAATAGTTACTTGGGCGGGGGGGGGGGCATGTGAGTTTTCTGCCCCCTGTGGCTTATTCCCCCCAGCTCCCTTCTAACTAGGAGTGTTGCATCTTCCAAGATGTTCTAAATGATGTAGAGAAAACAGAACCTGGTCAGATTTCAAACTCAATACCAGATGTGAAGCCCCCAGATCAGACAAGAACCTGCCTCCACCTCCAGGAAGTCCTCCAGGTGAGAGCTGGCTGTCCTGTTGGGAGCTGGGTAGGTCCTCAGCTCTGTTGTTCTGGGGCCGGGCATGCTCTTTCTGCCCACCGCCTGCCTCTGTGCCACACGAGACCATTCGTGGTGCGTTGGACGCGAAGGTGAAGTTCGTGCGGCTGTGCTGTGTGTAGGCACCAGAGAAGGTGCAGAGTAAGGGCCGCATGCAGCCTCTGTTGGCCTGTGGCAGCCTCTGGGCAGGGAAGGGTGTGGGGAAGGACAAGGACGCTTCAGAATACCAGTGTGACTTTAGACGTGACTTGCAAGCAGGGCTCAGTAGAACACATGTGTATTTTAGGATTAGGGCAGACTGGTCTGGGGTCCTGGTTGGGTTGACTTATTAGTTGTGTGACCATGAACAAGGTACTTGTGCTCTCTGCGCCTCAGTTTCTCCATCTGTAAAATAGGTTGTGGTGACTACTTAGAAGGATTTTTGAGGATTTGATGTGATAGTATAGATGAAGTACCTAGAGGGAGTATAGGGCTTATCACGGGGTCCTCAAAAATAGTAACAATTAGGGGTGCCTAGGGCGGCTCAGTCAGTTAAGTGTCTGACTTCAGCACAGGTCCTGATCTGGTGCTCCATGAGTTCAAGCCCTGCGTCGGGCTCTGTGCTGACAGCTTAAAGCCTGGAGCCTGCTTCAGATTCTGTGTCTCCCTCACTCTCTGCCCCTCCCTAACTTGGGTTCTGTCTCTCTGTCTCTCAAAAATAAACAAACCACTAAAAAATTTAAAAAAAATAGTAGCAATTATTCTCATTCCCAAGACCTGCAAGAGAGCCGAGAGATGCTCTCACAGCCGATGAACGATCGCACGGCGAAGGCGAGCACGGCAGCAGGATCCTGGCAGGAGTGACGGCGCTGGCGGGTCCCAGAGCCGCTTCCTCCAGCCCGTCTGCAGGGCGTCCTCCGCCCTGCTCGCCAAGGAGCCATTTTCATAAACTTCTTCACCCGACAGATACTCAGTGAGGGGTCTTCTAGACTCCGGGCACCGGGCACTGGGGCCACAGCAGCCAGGGCTTACATTCTAGAAGGGGGAGCTGGGCATGAGTAAATTAATAGGCTGACTTCAGGCAATGCTAAGGCAGAAAATGAGGTAGGTCAATGGGCTGGAGGACGGCCATGGCCGTTTTTCTGAAGTGGGGGAGGGGGTCAGGGAAGACTCTTGTGCGGAAATGACATTTGGGAAGAGCAGCCCACGCGGACGGGGCAGGTGTTGGGGAGGGGATGAGTGGGGCATGTGTTTGAAGAAGAGGAAAAGGCCAGACTGAATGAGAAAGGGTCCACAAATTTGTCTTGATGACGGTGGGCTTTAAGATCGGGTGTGCTCAGGGCCATGGGGGCAGCAGAGTACCGTGGAAATTCAGAAGAGGCAGCGATGGCTTCGACCCCGCCTCCAACAGTGTCCTGCCGAACCTTGGAGAACGGGTTGTTCTTTTCTAAAGCCTACTTGTGCGTGGGGTTTCTGCCGGTCCTCACGGCCGCCCTGACAGGTGCACGGGACAGCCTGGGCCCGTTCCCGTCGGAGGAGGGCACTGAGGCTGTGAGGACTTCCGGCCTGTCCAGGACTCCTGCTCCCACACCAGGGAGCCCACCAATCCTCACATTTGGATTATTCGTGTCATAATGGGTCAGAATTTTCCTAAGAAACGAATTGACTCCTGCCGGCAATGGGCTGTCTCATGGTCTTCCTTGTGGTTATAAGTGGAAAATCAGGGGACATAAATCCTCCTGAAAGAAGGGGTCCTGGCTTGGGTGATGTGAACATGATACACAGCACCTCCTTCCACCAGAACTTCTCCAAGTAAAATGCTGTAAAGGCTCTGAGAAGCTCTGCAGTGAAGAAATTTATTGACCTCGCCATTTCCCACACCTGCCGTGGGACCCCCCCCTTTATCTGCAGCATCTCACAGAATACAAGCTCTGGACCTGCCATTTGGAAAAGACCAGCCAGAGAGTTGCTGTTTAGTGTTTACAAAATGGGGGCTTGGAAGAATTCAGTTATTTTCTGAGTGTGAAGCTCTGCTCTCTTTGAAAGGATTAGAAACCACATCAGGAAAGCACTTCCATATGCCTCGTGTGAAGAACCTGGATAAATGGAGATTCACAGTGACGAAGATCCCAAATCCACTCCTGTTCTGCACACTAACGGTAACTACTTCGCCCTCCGGACTCACACATCTCCGTCCGTGTCGTGCCGCGATTAGCTTACACTTCTGGATTCTAGGATGTCGAAGCCGGAACCAGTTTCATCTGGTTTATAAATGTTCTACAATCACATGCGGCTTTGATTTTGGATTATTATCTACAAGGATATATGTTTACAAAGAAAAGAGCCCATTTATAGATGACTTGCAAATCATCGGTTTCCACACAGATTCCCCTCTTAATTTCATTTTGGTTTTGTTTTGTTTTGTTTGCTCTCGCCTAGGGGATTGCATGACCATATCTGTACTTACAGGCAGAGCTTTTGTTAGATGGTCACAGGAACCCCACTGAACTCTGGCAGTTTGTGGAAAAGTGCCTGATTCACTTGCAACTTCAACTTTTGAATTCCTCGCAGATTTTCACGTCTCTTCACACCTTTGTTTCTCCCTGTTTGTTAGCTCCAGCTCCCTCTGCTAATGCTGTGGTTTACACTTTAAAAAACTGTGAGTGTTACTGTATTTTAATACTCGGGGCATTGCCTGGAGTTCAGCTTTCCTTCAATCAGGGTTCTCAAAACAAAATTTTTGAAGTATGTGAAAACCCAGAGGTAAATGGGGCTCTTCTGTGCAGGACTTCTCAGTGCCTTTAATATTCTTATATGTGATATTAATCTCCAGAAGGGAGACCAAATAGTATTTCCTAAACTTATTTAAGTACTGAACCTTTACCTCGTCCCCTTTAATAGCAACTTGTGGGGGTGTTATTCTTCAAATCCTGCTTTGGGAAATGCTGTCCTAGGATCCAACCCGAACCTCTTGGCCTGCATTTCCCTGCATTATGCCCCATCGCCCCTCGGATGATCTGTCCCGACCAGACTAATTATTTTATAATCCTCCTAAAACACTTTGCATATCTCCACTTTTAGTCTAATCTCCTGACCTTCCCTCACTTGTCTCCTTAGATCCGATGATCTTTCCTCACAGATCGGGAAGGCTTTATTTTCTTCTCTTGGCTCCTGTGTGAAAGTTGACACTTCTTGAGACCCAGCTTCTCTGGGGGGTTGTCCCTGACCGCCGCCGTCTACAGAGACTGTCTTAGAGCTGGGACCGTGTGCAGCACACTGCTAGCCAATACTGTCAGTGTTTATCACACCCACCTTCTCTCTGCTCCTGGAGCTTGAGACTTCGGGGCGCGTGTGTGTGTGTGTGTGTGTGTGCGCCTGCTTGATCTCTAGTTGAGCCTTGCACACAGGAGAAAACTCCATTGAAGACTGACGCCTCATTCTCTCACTCCGCGGGTCAGGCGCTGGGTCGGGCCGGATTGTTGGTTCCTCTGCCGCCTGGTCCGTGAGGTGGACAGAGGCCACAGGAGAGGAATGAATAAAAGCCGTGGAAATCGCAAGAAACAAACATGTTGGGCACACGGGGTGCCAAGCTCTGGATACAAGCACTGTTATTTTCCCTGAATGATCTTGCAGTCTGCTGGGGGAGATGGATACAAGTTAAGAAAAGGCCACACAAGGAGCACCAAAACCCATTACAGGAACACAGAATTCAGGACAGTCGGTGTCACGGGAGGAGGGCTGCCGGGAGGCAGACGCAAGGACCTTAAGAGAGGTAAAGAGAAAGATTCACCAGACAGGGGACAGGGATGAAGGGCAGAAGAGTAAGTGGAATTGGGGGCTTGGAAGGTGGAGGGGAAGGAAAGGAGACGCCTTGCGGAGGACAAACAGCGTGAAGCCAGTCCAGAAGACAGGAGAGCCTTGGCGTGCAAGTCTGTTCGGGGGGAGCGTCGTGAGAAAAAGGTGGCGTTTGAGGAGGGTGGTGCTGGGGAAGGTTCTAGTCCCACACAGGCACGGAGAGGCCGGGAAAACAAAGTCTAAGCCACGAAGGGTTGGGGTCAAATGTACGCTTTGGGAAAAACGGAAGGAGGGTGTGGACTGTAGATGAGAAAAATGCTCCTGCGGCCAGTCCGGCTCTCCCGGTTATTCCAAGGTCGGGGTCTAAGGGGCAGAGAGCACCTCCAGCTTCGGTGGGGACGGAAGGATGGACGTGCAGCGGGCCACTTTCTTTCAAAGGGGGTTTCGGTTCCTTGGGCGAAGTGGGCAGTGCAGGCCCGTGAGCTCTTGCCGTCCACTGCCAGGCGGCCCCAGGCTGCGGGTTCTCTGATGGGAAGGGCTCAGCCCTGAGCCAGTGCTGGACTTTTCTGGAAGCCCGATTACCGGTTTCCTCCGGAGCCCTTCTCCAGCTTTCTCTAACTAGCAGCCTCCAAAATATCACATTATACCGAGTGAGGAAAGAATGTTCTCTGCGGAGAACCAGTTCTGACACTCTCGAGATCCTGTTTCTCCTGGTGTTATGAGTAAGACGGTTGAGTCTTCGGAGCTCCAGGGTATGATTTAAGAACCATCTGTCTTAATCAGGCCTTTTCTGGGATTTATGGGGAAGAGGAGGATGTGGGGGAGGGGTACATACTATATTCTCCTAATTAGATCAGAATTATTATGCAAGTACCAGAGGCCCAGGCCACGGTGTGTTTACATTATCTGACGCCATTGTTGTTTTTCCTCTAATTGCTCTTTAGCTTAAAGTTTCAAAGCCCTTCGTGAAGGTTTCCAAAACTGCAACAATTTATCATTTCAGAGCTCTTAGACTTTGGATTTTCAGTGTAAAAATAACTGAGTCTTTCTCACAGTATTTCTTTATGTTATGCACATACTAGCTTCCTGCATGAAGAAACAGGTAACGGTTGTATAGCCTTTACTGTAGTTCGAAGATCTATATGCCAGATATAATGCAAATTCCTCTCCTCTCCTGGTCACCCCTGAGGTGGATCCTGGTGTTATTACCAGCACAGGACAGGTGACCAAACAGAGAGAGAGAGAGAGAGAGAGAGAGAGAGGGAAGGAGGGAGAGAGAGGGAAAGGTCAGAGTAGTGAGAACGGCACATCTGAGATTTGAACCCAGGCACCTGACCTCCATACTCTGACACACACACCCTGTGACACTCCCTTCTTTGCGTAGTTGCTACATTTGCTGCAATGGGGAAAGATGCCGCCAGCGCCATTTTTCTAAAAGCAAAAAATACATGTGGACTTTAAACGAATGTTCCAGATAGGATTCGATTTCCCGCTGTTTATCACATTCCTTTCCAGAAATTCTTGTGGAAAATACAAGTGACATAAAAAGTTGCAAGGTGGCTCTGTCGGTTAAGTGTCCCACTCTTGGTTTCGGCTCAGGTCGTGATCCCTCGGTTCATGGGTTCAAGCCCAGTGTCGGGCACTGAGTTTGCTTGGTATTCTTTTTCTTTCTCTCTCTGCCACCCCTCCCCCATAAATAAAGTTGAAAAAATGTTGCAAGGTGGACTTGGGTTTTAGGACGTGATAGAGCCAGTGGAGTAATTTAAAGTCAAAAGAAGTGAGTTGCAGTTTTGGCACGGACTCTGATGAACTCTGGGACATCGGACAGGTTACTTTGTTTTCCAGAGTCTGTTCTTTACGTGTGAACACGATTCCAGCTTTAGAGTTCCATAGAGCTGTTCACAGAAAACAGCTGAGAGAAGGTCTAACTGCCTTTGAGAGAGAGGTGGGGTGGGGGCTCCGTCCTTACAGGGTGACCAGACCTCACAGACTTTGCTGGAAGGCGGGGGGCTGGGCGCAGGGCACCCGGAGGGGGTCTGCCACAGAAACCTCACCTTTAGGTGAGATTCATCCCGTAGTAGCATTTTATCTCTTTTCACATGCTGCTTGTTACTTTCCTAGAATTATGTATTTTCCCCTCGATTATAAATGACTGCCGCTCAGAATTCTGTCACTGTTTCTTGTTAGCGCAAGCATCTCGTCACCAGCAGAAGGAACAAAAGTTCAAGGAGTTTGCTGTCCTTTTTTTCTGTTGGTGGTTGTGTTTCTGAATCCGATTTAACTGGAGCCCAGCCTGCAGGACAGCCCGCCAGCTAAATGGGGTGGCCACGACGCTCAAAGGCAACCACATTCGAGCGGCTCTGAGTTTTGAATCAGACAGTTAGTCCCGTTCTGAATATCGAATTTGGTCCGTAAGATTTCTCCTAGCACTGCTGATGGAAGCATGCTGCCGTGTAAAATAGCGGTGGGGGGCTACTGCCTTACTTGAACTGAAAAAGTCATATTTTGTTATATGGAGTCTTGTGCTTTTCTTTGGGACCCTCTTCTTTTTGCTTTTTCTAACTTTAACTTTTCTTTTTTTAAATTTCTTAAATGTTTATATTTGAAAGGGAGAGAGACAGAGCACAAGCAGGGGAGGGGCAAAGAGAGAGAGGAAGACACAGAATCCGAAGCAGGCTCTAGGCTCTGAGTTATCAGCACAGAGCCCCATGCAGGGCTCAAACTCATGATGATGGGATCTTGACCTGAGCTGAAGTCCGATGTTTAATGGACTAAGCCAACCAGGCGCCCTAACTTAACTTCTCTTTAACGTGATTTGAAAAATCTAGAAATAAAGTAAAATTTAGGCAAACGTAAACATTCAGTCACCTGGGTCTTCCATAGTAGTAGGAGTATTTGAAGTTTGTTTTCTTACAATGAGCATATCTGGACTGCCAGTTTGGTTGTAAATTCCGCTTTTTCCATTGCTGACTTGATAGACTCACTTTAAAGCGTACAGAATATTTGGTGCTGGACAGCTAGGGGAGGTGAGGTAGGGAAAGAGGTATAAATACAGTAGACTGAATGACTGGGGTCTTTAGTTTTGTAAATCACCACATCTAGAAGCTGAAGCAGTTCCTCCTGACCTTCAGTATCTGCGGTACAAATTAGAGGAAAGAAAAGAAGAGCTATCTTCTGTGTATAGTTTTTATTTCCATGAATCGGGGCTATTTTATGTGTCAGGGAATTGCTGGCTAACGTTCCTCTCGCCCTGTTTTAGCTCTAGAGGCACCTGTAAACAACTTGATCCGTTTGAGTAGATCAGGAGGAATCCACGTTCACCGTGCACACAAACTCCATGTGCGTGTCCCTCGGGCATTTAGAAAACAGTCTGGGGGCGCCTGGGTGGCTCAGTCAGGTGTCCAACTTCAGCTCAGGTCATGATCTCACGGTTCGTGGGTTCGAGCCCCACGCCGGGCTCTGTGCTGACAGCTCAGAGCCTGGAGCCTGCTTCGGATTCTGTGTCTCTCTCTCTGCCCCTCCCCGGCTCGAATTCTTCTCTCTCTCAAAAAGAAAAAAACAGAAGTCTAATTTTCTACTGTCATTTACTCACAGGTCTGTAAAAAAAGGTCGCCAACATTCTGATTGATTTTGAAGCTCCCAGACCGCCTTTAAAACTTACTGGGACCATTTTCCTAGTTAGGGTTTAGAGCGGGATTTTAAAAAATGTGACACAGGAAGGGAAGGTGAAAGGATAGAGCTTGTTAAGTCCGTGAGCCCAGGGAGCAGAGGCCGCCATGGTGAAGAGACATATCACTCTGGGGACACTCTGGGGACTAGTGTGGTGGCGCCCAGTGAGCTTTCAGTGAAGATATATAAAAGTATATAAAGTGACCTAGTTCCTTGGGGCAGTAGCTCATCTAGCCACGATCCTGCTTTCCACGATGGTATCTGCCCCTCGCCATCCGGAGAAGGGGTTTCCCATGCAGCCTCTTGTCCCAGAAGGTGACCTCTTGTCCTGGGCAGTGACTTTCAGTCTGTTGATATTCACTGAGTCCCTTTGTTGGTCCAGGTTCGGTGCCGGCCTCGGGAATCACAACAGTGCATAGCTTCTCCCGAAGGCGATGTCGCAGCCCTCCAGACGGGAACGAGACGGGAGCAAATTGTCACAGAGCACCTGGCGTCAGGCCCGAACACCAGGGCAGGCTAGGGCTGCGGGAGGAGGGGCTGATTGCTCGGAAAAGTCAGAACTCCTTCAGCTCTTTATTCGTGTGGTTTGACATTTGTGTGACAGGGAATCAAATTAATACGCTGCGCCAACTGATGCCTTTCAGACGTGGGGGTGCACCCGAGGTCAAGGATCTGGGCTCTTGCTCAGTAAGTCTGTATTGACCCTAAATGCGTCCCTTCAGCATCATCTCCATTGACGGCAGCCTCACAGTGGCATCCGAGGTGAAATGTTAAGGAAACATTTGGACATCGGGCCGATAAATCACAGAAATGATTTTGCTGAGAAAGCATAGTGACATTTTTAGAGAAGACGCTAGAATCCTGGATAGCCACGAACGATCATGACTTCAGCTCCTTCCAATGCCTGTGGGTTGGATAACGGAGGACCCATCTGAAGCCTGCTAGGTCGCTGGGTGGGCTGGTGTCGGCTCTGCCTCCTAAGACGAATGCCATGGCTACAGTGAAGCCTGGCCAGCTGCACGGGGAAAGTCCGGGGAAGTAAGGAGCTGATAATTAAACTCACAGGTGGCACACCGCAGCCCACTGCATTCTGACTGTTGAGAAGGATTCAGACGCTCGGTTTGGTCCTTGTATAAATAGTCTTTTATTCCAATTCAAGACTCATACTGTCAGAGTCACTAAATGGGGCTAGAAACGGACTTATCATTGAAAGCTGTTCAGAATCCTTGTCTTTTATCCTTGTGTGTAGATCAATAGGTAGAAACAGGTGTTCCTAAGGCTTTTTTTTTTTTACTATAGCCATAGGAATCCCCTGGAAGGTTAAAAGTATAATGTATTCACCTTTCCAACTTGCTAAGTTAGATTTTCATCATTGGAAGTAATTTGTATTAATGTATCTGCATACCACAGTCTGGAAATGGGGAATGTTTTCATTTCTTAGATTAAGTCAGTAAAGGTAAAATTCGGCAGAACTGTCAGAATGCTAAGACTAGTCATTTATCACACTGTTAATTTGTTAACTCAGAGTTTCCCTTTATGAATTTTGGTTTCCCTAATTTTAATGTTTTTTTTTTTTTTTGAGAGACAGAGAGACAGTGCGATCAGGGGAGGGGCAGAGAGAGAGGGAGACACAGAATCCGAAGCAGGCTCCAGGCTCTGAGCTAGCTGTTAGCACAGAGCCCGATGCGGGGCTCGAACCCAGGAACCCTGAGATCATGACCTGAGCTGAAGCCAGAAGCCGGACGCTTAACCGACTGAGCCACGCAGGCGCCCCGGTTTCCCTAATTTTAAATGTGATGATTTGGATACAAACTGGACTAGGGTTACCTCTGCAGGATTTGTGAAAATCCTCCACAGAGCCTGAAGCGGGGCTCGAACCCTCAAACTGTGAGATCATGTCCTGAGCTGAACTCGGACATTTAATCGACGGAGCCGCCCAGGTGCCCCCATCAGCGACATCAGAGACCATTCTTTGAGGGTTCCCCTGTACTGGGAAACACTGATCAGCTATTTTTAGATCATTCCTTTTAATCTAAAGGAATCCTGGAGACAGTTTGCTTTCCCTCGCTTCTTTTGCATGATGTATTAATTCCAGGCTTTATTATTCCAGGACCGAGGAATGGGTTCTGATTAATAGAGGTCTCCCTCAAACAGGCATTCCATAATGTGACCCGTGGATCTTTCCTGAAATTTGTTTCTGAGTTGGCTTGAGGCAGCTCAGAACTCAGATTTCTGAAGGGAAAAATCATTGAAAAGAGTTAAGGTTTTAGACTAACCCAACGCCCATCTCATCCCTTGCGCAGCTGTGATGTGCATTGTGGTAATAATATCTCCAAACTCTAGTATTGAGACAGTCGGCCACAACGAGGTACCAGAAGGATCCAGATGGGTCGTTAAGACAGCTCGCCGAGGGGGTACGTTAATACCATCTTACCAGTTACCTCACCCGCGTTAGGGGCTGTGTCGGACCTCTGTATCCGGATCGCAGCGTGAATGGATGCTATTGTTTCTTGGGACGGGGTATTCCACAACAGATTGTGGTTTATAAATTCTGAGTCAAAGAACGCGCGTGCACATGTTTAAATCATAAGGACTAGAGTAAACTCTGTTTAATAAAAAGAATCTTTAGATGAAACCTCATTCTTCGAACAGGGATTGCTTACCCTGTTGGGATGCTCGTAGCATTTCTGTTGTGAGAAGTTCTTTCGGCATCATAATTAGGAATTTCAGTTGCTACACTGAGCAGGGTAGTGACTTTCAGTTACTACCATAGTAAACTTGGTCCGTGAGCATTCCACAAGACAAGCAAATATTTCTAATACGTTTTAACTTGATAAACGAGCGATGTTTCCGATATGAGCAGTATGTGACGCCGAACGTCACATGATCACTGAGCCAATGGCTCTTGAAATCTGCTTTGATATACGAGTGCTTTGGATTACAAGCATGTTTCTGGAACAAAATGATGCTCGTAAGCCCAGGTTTTACTTATATGGAAATTGGAAGTGCTGTTTAATAGAACCTTGTTTGTCGATAGAACTATATTCTTAAAAATACAGAATGTACTTCGGAAGAGGATTCTTTAGTTCACAGTTGTTATTAATTCCAGCTGTACTTTTGTTAGTGAGCCCACATTCATGGAGTTTGCTGAATGTCAAAATGTTCTTGCTTGAAATCTATGATTCTGTCCTTTCAAGTTGAATTTAAGAAACCTAGAAATCACATAGATGCTGGTTATACGTGGCTTACCTAGTGAGTGACTAAAATTATTTACGAGCTTTGCATTTCTTGGATTCTCTTACCTCTTTTAACTAATATCGTGGGACAGTGACAGTAATTCTGGTGAGAGGGCACCATTTCTGGTGTAAGAGGGACGTGACCCTTCCATGGGAACCACAGTCTTTCTACCTTGGGGTCCGCTCTGCTGCTGCAGATTTGCCCACAGTTTTTTGTTGTTTTGTTTTGCAACTGTCTCTCTCCCCTTAATGACTGCGACGTCTCTTCAGGGAGTAAAGGTGTGTTGCCCTCTCCTTGGCCGTCCTTCAGAGCGCATGTCTTTCTTTAGTGCCTCTGATAGGCATTTCCTGGTCTGTGTTCAAATCGTGCTAAACTTGGGAAGGTTTTTGAACCTTGAAAAATGCGTATCCTGATCTACTTCCAGTACTAATGCCAGTGAGTAAAATTACACTAATTGCCTTTAATCCCCTAGTCACGTTAGTTTTGGTGTGAAAACGTTCTGGTATTTGTGAACAGGCTTTCGTGCCAGAAAAATAACACAAAACCATTGCTCAGTAAAACAGTGCCATGAGGCGTTCGCAGCAGCGTGTAATCATGGCAGTTAATGACAGTCGGGGCCAACGTCCTGCCGCCGTATCTGATAGTTTTTTAAAGGGGCGAAGCATGTGAAGTTTATTTTATTATTATTATTATTTTACTTTGTGCAAGTATTTTTACATCTGCTTGTGATTATTCTGCCTTGTAACTACCACCTCAGGCCCAGTTCTTTTTAGGGGAAAAAAATGAATTCCTTATGTAATAAGTTATCGTTCGGAAAATTTCTCTGACAGACCGTGAGCTCGTCTTATGAAACATTCGCACAAAAAATAAAAAGAAAAAGTGCAGCTATAATTCACTGCAGAAATACGGGTTTATGATGGGAAGATAGTGGATTTTATGGGTCCAACTTAGTTATTTTTGTGAGGATGAAAATTTGTACCTCATATATTAACGTGATAACGTAATATGAAGTGTTGCGGATAAAAATTTTAAAAACCCCATCATGTGGATGAACTACAGCTTGTACTAAGACAGCCTGGCATCAGGAGGAGTCATTTGGATCTTGTTCAAGATGACTTATTTATTAGAAATATCTTCAGTTCAGGGGGCGCCTGGGTGGCCCAGTGGGCTAAGCATCTGACTTCAGCTCAGGTCATGATCTCACGGTTCGTCAGTTCGAGCCCTGCGTCAGGCTCTGTGCTGACAGCTCAAAGCCTGGAGGCTGCTTCAGATTCTGTGTCTCCCTCTCTCTCTGCTCCTACCCTGCTCACACTCTGTCTCCTTCTCTCTTTCATAAATAAAAAAAAAACATTAGACAATTTTTAGAAATACCTTCGGTTCAGGATTAACTGAAGTATACGCTCTAAAGGAAGGATCATATAAACATTATATGTACTTGAAAAAAACACGGGAGCGCTTAAAAACTTAACTCTAAGGGAGACATACAAAGGCTCTGTGTCAGAGGCTTGAAATAGCATATTTAACACCGAAAACAAAAGGCACTTCTTGCAGATTGTGAAGTGGTGGTTTTTAAAATTAGAAGCGGGGTATGTTGTAACCTCAGAAGCATATGATACAGCTGTTGCTAGGGGAAGGGTACGCTTTTGGCAAAATCTGAGAAATAAACAAGATAAACCCACATAAATGGATGGCTCTGGTCCTCATAACTAATTGGCCATCTGCTTATTATTTTTTTTAATCCTGTGTTTTCTCACCCTGCAATATCTGTGTATCTGACACTTTGGAATTCACATCGGCTGTAATGAGATTAGTCAGTCATCTTTGTGGTTCTGTTGTTTGCTTTTCAGTGAAAGTCTGAAGGACCATGAAAACCCTGGAATCAACCGTAAGACGTAAAATGTTCGGAAAGTCACGTTCTGAGATGTGGGTATAAGCTCTGGATGTTACTTCTCAGATTTGGAAAGCGTTACTTGCTTTCTCAGAAGCTGTCTCTTTACTTTTAATATAAAGGGGGTCTTAAGTCTTTCCGTACATGACACATCCTTCTGGCACGCTCTGATCTGTCTGCATGCGTTTTTGTATTGTGCGCGGGTTTGGAGCGTCGGTTTGTTTCCTTGAGCGTTGCGTCGAGATGTCTAGGGGACCGTCTTAACAACTATTAAAGGACAACCATGCTGGTGCCGCACACCACACGCACCCTTTCTTCTAGAAAACAGGGGCTGGGGACTGATTTCACAGACACGCTGGGCATAAGCATGCCACCCCTTACCATCTCGCAGGTATGCTGGAAGGGTGGGGAGACCCTGCGTGTGCCCAGGCTTGGAGTTCTTGGAAGGGTTCAGTCAGGCATGTAATTAGCTCCAGCCCCATGATTATCTGTGCTTCTCCTAAACATTTCCCGGGGAAGCTCCACGGCGACTCGGCGTCACGGTTGTGTGCGCAGGAGGCCACCTGGGCTGCCCTGCCTGTGGCCAGCTCTGTTTTCCCAGGATGGTCAGTCCAGTGCTCAGCAGCGAGTTCGAAATAACATCTTCTTTCCAAAAACAAATTTTTTTTTTAATTTTTTTATTTTCGAGTTGCAGGGAAGAACACAGAAAGAAGGAGACACAGAATCCAAAGCAGGCTCCAGGCTCTGAGCTGCTAGCACAGAGCCTGATGCAGGGCTTGAACCCATGAACTGTGAGATCATGACCTCAGAGCCTGATGCAGGGCTTGAACCCATGAACTGTGAGATCATGACTTGAGCCGAAGTTGGCTGCTTCACCGACTGAGCCACCCGGGTGCCCTTGAAATAACATCTTCTCACATTGGGGAGTGTGGATGAACTCCATTCTCCAGACTTGACTTGCTGTCCCCTGCACCCAGGCACTTGCCTTTGGGTGTGCAGGGGTCGGCCTTTTTCCCCACGTGGGCTGGACATGGCATTCTGCTTGTGGTTCCTAGGCAGTAAGTGAGTGGACAGTCATCGCATCTTTCTTAGGGAAGGGATGTTCTGACTCAGATGTGGCTGTACCCAGAGCCTAGCAGATGGCAAGAAACAGATTGCAGAGACTTGGAGAGAATGAACGTGGCATTGGGTGCGTCCAACCCACGCTTGGAGCCTCAACTCCAGTTGAGCTGATTTCATAACAGTGACATTGTGAGAAGGTCTTCATGCTCTGGCAGAAGTGACCCTTTAGTGGGTCATTTTTCCCGTGGGTGTGCCCGGGAGCGCTCTGCCCGCCTCTTGGAGCCCAGCCCTCCCTGCAGTCCTAACTGAATAAGAGTTGTCTTTTTGTTTTTTTACATACTGTCTCTCAGAGAAGGGGAGAGCCATGTGGTCAGGACTTAGAGGTACAGAATTCTCTTTAAGCAGCCACACTCCTGGGTTGACGGCTGGAAATTTCAGAGACTCAGGAGGACCGGAGATTATTAATGAATTTTTATCACTTTGTTGAGTGTTTTAAAATGTACTTATTATTCCAAGCAGTTGTATAGAACTCTCGCCACTGGTATTTCTTTTCTTGACCGTGCGACTGTGCGCATGTTGGTGCAGAGACTACACCTGTATATTTTAGGGTTTTACAGTATAATTGAGATCCGCATGTTGTAGGATGTTTTGGTTTGGGTGCACACTCCAGAATAGAGACTGTCCATCTCAGGAACCCCCATTCCTCCGACTTGAGTGGCCCTCTGCTTCCTCCTGCACTGGCCAACCTTCTGCCCGAGCGGTGGCCAGCGGAGCCAGTCATTAGGGGCTTGAGGCCAGGGGCGTTATGGAGAAACTGAACTCCAGACCTTCTTTTAAGTTCTTTTTTAAAATGTTTATTTATTTTTTGGCCGGGGGAGGATAGAGATCGGGAGACACAGAATCCGAAGCAGGCTCCGGGCTCTGAGCTGTCAGCACAGTGCCCGACTTGGGACCCGATCTCACAAACCGTGAGATCATGAGATGAGCCGAAGTCAAACGCTTAACTGACTGAGCCACCCAGGTGCCCCTGGTTCTTACTCTCTTAAAAACACTGAGGCTCTTTTTGTCATTCCTTCCTACAGGCTTTAATCTTCACGAGGTAGTGGTGTCAAGGTCAGGGTTTTAGAGATGGGGCAGAAAGGGGAGGGATTGTGGTTCTGTTTTCTCATCCTTGCTGCTAGCACGTTTTCCCTGGGTGGATCGCTTTCCTAGGGAGTCTCTGCGCCTGCCTGGAACGAGGTCTCCTTTTGGGGGAAGGGCTTGGGACTGCCTGCCGCAGGGCTGGGTCACCCTCTCTCACAGGCTGTGGCACCAGCAGCCCGAGGAGGCCAGGCCGCCAGCCCGCACACTGCTGCTCTGCCCTTCGCTTCCACGAGGTGGTAGTTGGGACTTCTTTGCAAAGCCGTCTGAGAACCGGGGCTGCGGGATGTGCTTTATCAAAAGATGAAGAGGAACCTGGCTCTTGAGAATGATGGAGTTTTGCTTATTTTAGTTTGACATCAATGCTTCAGATGGTGTTGACCCGGAGACCCCAACTCAGCTAGACTTTTTATGGGAACATCTTGACCATGCCCACCTTGAACCTCGTGTCCTCCCCAAGAGGTTCAGCTCTCTGGTGGACCCCAGACCTGTTTCCTGGGGACCCCTGAGCCCTGTCCCTGACACACACACTTCTTAGACAGAGCCCATGTCTATAATCTGAACACTAAGGGGGAGACTCCAGGCAGCCGGGTCGTTACCCCCGCCTTGGCCCGGCCCCAAGCTCTTGGCCGCTTCCCAGACGTGCCTGCGAGGCTGTGCGTGCCGGCCTTCCAGAGAGCGGGCGGCAGGTCTGGGAAGTCTGGGCTTTGTTTCCTTGGGGGAAACGCCAGCTCTGGCTCACGCCCTACCTGGTGGGCTCTGACCAGTAAGTGGATGCTGAATAGGCTTCTTGGTGTGCCTTGTTTATAGTATTAATATCCAGAAATGGAGCTCCGCCGGAGAGGAGAGTTTTAAAAATGAAAGTAGTTCGTCACGTTAAGGCAGGGATGGGGAGGAGAGGTTGGCAACAAGGAGTGATTTGAGAGGCGCTAAAAGGTCCCACCTGCACAAAGGCCGCCCGCGCAGCTGCTAGTAATTCTCAGCATCCAGCAGGGGACCAACCGGGCTGTGGCCTGAGCCGAGTCGCTTGACTGCTGTGTCCCCCACTTTCTTGTCTGCAGGAGAGACTGGAGCGGACCGGGGGTTGCCAGGCAGGTAATGTAAATGAGCGAAGGGAGCCAAATAGACATTCTCGTCTGTCATTTCTTAAAAACACGTGGTCCTCTGAGTACCATTTGACTTGAGAGTTGAGAAATATATCTGTCGTGTGAGAAAAGTTTACAACAGCGCATGGATCGTGACAGGCGGTCACTGACATCTGGCCTCCGTGTTGGAAAGGACCGTGGTGCCTTGGCATCCTGGAGAACGTGTGGCCCCTCCCCAGGGCCATCATTCAGCTCCCGCGCTCCTTGGCCTTCAAGAATAAAGCTCTGTGTTAGGGTATCTTTGGATTTTTTTTTATGCTGTATATCTGTGAAGATTTCCCAATTTCTGAAACCAGTGTGAGGACAAAAAATAAAAATGAAAACAAAAACAAAACAAAAACCCAAAACCCCATATTTATATGAGAAGTTGAATTTGACCAGTTTTCCACCTTTGGAATGAAAAACAATCTCGAAGTTCTCTCATAGCTCAAAGGTCGATGAGTCTTTGATCCTTATTACCCCAAACTAGAATCCTGTTATTCAAAACGTGATCTGTGGACCAGCTTCTCCTGGGAGCCTGAGAAAAACGAAGAGTCTCAGGCCCACACCCCAGACTATAGGGTCTGCATTTTCACAAGACCCCAAATATTGGCGGTGGGGGAAATGGCCAGCGGAATGGTCTCAGGGAAGGAAGGTCCGGCTGAAATATTTCAGAGTCGGGGAAAACGCGAATGCTCACTGGTATGCTAACATGAATCCAGTCTTTAGATTAATTCACTGTTGGAAAGAATGAATGGCTCAAACTTAGGAAAATTAGTTTTGATGAAAGGAGAAGATAAGGCTTGTGATTTTGGTTGGGATGTTTTGAGTTCTCTGCGCAGCGGGGCAGGATGTGTGGAAGCTTCTGTATGATGATACAGTTTGGTGGTTTTTTTTTAACTTTATTAAGAATTCTATCGGATGCCACACTGAGCTTCACTCTTCCCCATAATTTCTCTTATTAAGTCCTGACAGCCGTATTTTGAGGCCAGATCATCACTTGAATGTTTGAGCTGAGGAGTCTGAGCTGCAGAGAAACTTAAGAACCCAGCCAAGGCCACTTGGTAGGAAGGTAGAAAGGGCTGTGATTTGCACCTCGGGGAGCGCTACCCGCAAAGAGCTGTGCCGTTCAGCCTTCTTTATTTGTGACTTTGCCAATGGCCTGGCCTTGCAGGCATCGCTGTCAGAGTCAGTGGCCCTGCCCCCGAAAGGAGCCACCAGCGGAATTTCCGGGAAAGAGCAAGACTACCGTGCGGGCCTTGGAGCTCTGCCTTGCGTTAATGCGTTTCGTTTTATTTCTTAGTTGTTTTTGGGAAAGACTATTTCTTCGATCTTCAATGGCCAGTAAAAAGCGAGAGCAGCTCCAGGGTAAGAAATATTGGTCACTTCATAATATACAACACACCAATTATTGTGTTTTCACAGTGGTTTCCTGTGCTTATTTGAGCTGGGAAAGTTGGTTCCTGATTTAACTTCTGAATTAGAACCGCAGACAATAGCAGATTTGGAGCACACGCGCAGTTCTGGTGTTGGAAGAAAAGCGAATGAGTGTGAATTTAAGAAGCATGTTCTTAGTGGGCCTTTTATGAAAAACTTTCCCCTGTAGGAAGAGACTTCTTCTATTTAGTATTTAACATTTCAAAGGATTTTGAAGCACTTTGCCTTCTCAAAGTTGCCAAAGATTTTAGTTGTTGTCCTCATTAGACTTCAAAGCCAACACTGCAGGCTATTTTCATGCGGGTGCTTTGAATCCTCACCTTTGTATTGAGATTAGTAACAGGGAGCGTAGCCTGTTAGGGGCAAGCAGAGTTTTTTGTTTTGCTTTATTTTTCTTTGTCCCGAAGAGTTACAATGAAAACTCCACTTTCTGGATTTACTCATTGATAGATTTCTGTTCTTTAATCATTGATAGAATTTTTTTTTTTTGAGTTTCTAAACTCTGTTGAGATCTGCACATGGGACCTGTCATTAAAAACAAAAAGTTGGAGTAACGGAAGGACTTGGCACTTAGGAATCAGCCTCATGTGCTCACAGCCTGTTTCCATAAAAGATAAAAAGCCATAAATCTCCCTCAAATGATCTTCCGTGTGTCTTTAGTTTAGCGTTTGAAGGGTATATATGTGCATGGGGGGCGGGGTTGGTATAAATGAGTTGCAGTGACATCAAGCAGCCCTAGCCCAGCCTCCGTGGCCCTTTGCCCAAGGGATCCCCCTGTAAAAAGGCACCTGTCCACGCCGCCTCTCCCTCCCCCACTTTCCCCACCAACACACGCCCCGCCCACACCATTCACACACCTTCCTACTCTCGCGGAAATGTCACACTTGGATGTGGTCTGCAGTGTCTTCACAGCATGAAACGCCCCCAGAAGCATGCTGTGGAGGGAGCCGCAGAGTGTGGTTTCACATCTTGGGTGAGTTCGGAAAGTGGCTGGACGGAGGCGCCTGCGGGGCTCTGTCCGTTAAGCATCCAACTCTTGGCTTCAGCTCAGGTCATGAGTTCAAGTCCTGTGTCACACTCTTTGCTGATGGTGTGGAGCCTGCTTGGGATTCTCTCTCTCTCTCCTCCTCTCTCTACCCTTTCCCCACTCGCGCTCGGTCTCTCTCAAAATAAATAAACATTAAATAAAAAGAAAAAGAAGTGGCTGGTCAGCGGGCTATAGTTAGTTTTCTCTTCTAATTGCAACCATATCACGAAGGCTTGTGTAGTGGAAGTCAGAGTGAGACCCATCTCAACGACGTCATTTCTCATGGGCAGCAGTCGTGACCGGCTGCATCTATTACCTTGGAGGAACCTGCGCACAGTTTTAGGTATTACAAGTGGTGTGGTTGGTTTGCCGTTGCTGGGAGGTGAGCAGGGCCTGTGGTGGGCATCTGGCCGGCTTCACGGGGGCTTCGGGGGTGGAGATAGAGCGGGAAGCAGTTGCGCTTGAGAAGTCTGGAGGCGAGGGCTGTGGAAAAGTGCTGGCGTGTGTCCTGTGGCATAAATAGCTGACTCCACAGTCAGAGACCTGGGGCCCCGTCCTCCTGTGTGCCGCCAATGAGCTGCAGAGCCTTGGGGGAAAATGGTCACTGCCTCAGTTTCTCCATCCTGCGGTGCAGGTGTAGGAGGAGAAGACTTCCAAAGTCTTCTTTTTCAGCTCTCAGACTGTTTATTCTAATCTAGTGAATCTAGTCCACCAACCAGACAACCCACTAACCAAGCCAGAAGCCTCCGTGAGGAGGACCAGACATTGTGTTCAGTTGGCAGAGGAGCTGAAGGGTCCTGTTAGGTTTTACAAGGAGAGCGTCGCCGCCAAGTCAGGAACAAAGGTGACTCTGTCATCTACATGAAGTATGACCAGAAAAAGTGTGTCTGGAGGCCAGAAAGATGGAAGAGACGAAACTGAAATGTTTAGGTCCGACTTAAGTCGGAGGTCTGTGCCACGAAAGACGAGATGGAAAGAAGAGGAAGGAGACATTCAAAAAGGCTGTGAAAGAGAGAGCAGAAGGATTGGACAAATCTCTATCATTCTTTTCCTCTCATTTTCATATTTGAGCAGCCAAAGTGTGAGATTTGGGGGTCTTACCTCCGACAGATAAAGAACACCCCAGGGTAATAATTTTGACTGGTAACTCCTTTCTGAACAGGATTTAGTGATTGTTTAAAATCTGTGTAAAAACGCTCAGGAGGAAATTTTTCCAAGGAATACATGTTATTGTTGGAGATTTAAAATTTAGAATACTATATATGGCAATTAACTTTGTCTCATGGGTTGGATGATTCATGCTTCAGATACCAAGCACAAAGGATGGAGGTGAAAACATTCTCCTAATATGACAAAAGATACTGTTGCTGGTGCAGGTCCCTTCCAGATCCTTTCTACCTTCAAGGACACTGAAGTGAAGCGTCATCTCTGAGCTCCAGGGACTGCCAAAGTTACCTGTAAGCTCAGAGATTGTCCAGCAAAGAAGTACAACCTCAGGTACCAAGACAGAGGTGAAATCTTAAGGCCCCGTCATGGAGAACAAGCAAATTGGTCAGCAAATTGGAAGAATGTCCTTGGGACACATCTTTGGCGCTCAGGTGATTGTTAAGTGACTAAACGAAATTACCAGTTTTTGAACACTAGAATTCAACATCAATTTATCACCTGGGGTACATAGAAAAACCTGACGAAATTATTGAAATCTCTGTATACAATGATTTTTAGGTAGAAATGCACAGAAAGAATAACTTTTCTGTGTTTAACTATGGTCTTCTCATTTCTACTCAAGCCTGTCTCATACTGCATTTTAAAATTTCTGTCTGATTTCATTCTGTGTGGCTTCGTAAAACTGATGAATCATGACCAGAATTATTTCCGATCAAGACGCCTGTAGGCACCTTCCAGTCTAGAGGTAGAACTCATTTGAACCAGTAAGTTTAAAATACCGTATTTCCACTGGTTTGAACTTGAACTGACCTAGAACTGAGTTAGGTACACATGATGAGGGCCCCAGCTAAAGGAGGACTCTGTAACACGCTTTGTGACCAACAGCACTATGTGAGAAGTACGGGTAAGTGACGGACACTAGGACTTCAGATCTAATGCACATAAATACTCAACTCACTGTTCTGAAAAATTACAGTGAAAATGTTTGTTCTAAAACAGATCCTAGCCTGTTCTTTCTTTACAAGGACTCCCAAAATGGAATTTGGGAAACTGAATCCCTGAGATGAAATGCTATTCCCTTGATCCAAGTTAGCGTCTTTGTTTTTCTGTAGATGGAGTTTTCTGTTCACTGACCCTTTACTCTGCGTACACATTGATCTTTATGGGTTCCTGAGTGCTGGGTTCCCACTTTTTAAAGCAATTATAAAAGGGAAAACAGGGCATTTCCCAGACATAAAACTCTTTCTCACGTCCCGTGGGTCGGTTAATCTTGGGATATTGCAAGAGTTCAGCGAAACCTAATTCAATTAAATTCTATCACTTCATTCTATCCGGATTCTGGAGTATACGTCTGGCTGTATAAAGAGGAACAAAGCCAAGACTTTGGTCAATGTCAGAAAATATCTTTCTTCCAACATTTAGGGTGGAATGCTTAGTTTCGTAGTTGAGCAAATGTACTGTAGAGTTTGAGCAGCTGTTGGGATTTACTATGCCTGGGCTGCACTTTAAACTGCTTGTCTGACATATTTTGCTGCTTATTTTTAAGTGGGCTTCATATTTCATAGACTCTTATAGCTGGATAAGACCTTGGAAAACTTCTGGTTTGACCCAATTGTCTTAGAAACGAAGCAACAAACCTGTAGAAGTCAAGAGAAGGGCTCAAGGTCACGGAGCTGGTAGGTGACAAAGCCCAGGCTGGAACCCATTTCCTGCTCCGATATTTCAGTCACTTATTTACAAATGGGATTCAGCACTGTTTTTCACCTCTGTCCAAAATCAAGAGGAAAATTTCCCAAGGAATGTGTGATATTGTTGGAGATTATAAAACTTAGACCATTTCATATAGTTGTGAACTTTTTTCTTATTACGTACTATGTCTAACACATCTGAAGGTGGAGAGAACAGAGACAGAAACCCATAGTCAACTTCTACGGTTCTCAGCTTATGATTCACCTCGTTTCATTTATGTCCCTACTTACTCTCCCACTTAGCTTGTTTTGAAGCAAACCGAGACATCACATTATTTCCCCCATAAATATTTCAGTGTGAATCTCTAAAAGATTAAGGTGCTTTAAAAAAAAAACATAATCACAATGCTATTGTTAACCTAAATAAATTAGCAGTAATTCCGTGAAGTCACAAAATATCCTAAAACCCTTTAAAGACTCAGTTATAAATACCATACGACCATTTTAATTTCAAATATGTTTTTTCTTTAAAGGGAGAAACAAACTGTTAGGGCGGTGGGTGTTTTAGGTCAATGAAAAGAGAGAGAGGCTGGTAAAGGACTCTCTATCACCGATAAAACACACTGTGACTTTACAATCCCGGAGGAATTTGCTAGATACTCATTTGATTGTGGAGTGTTTTAATTCTCCTTTCTACTTAAAATACGATGTTCAATACAATGTTTTCCAAAGACATTGCACTCCTGTTTTCATATCCCTCTGAGTTAAGTATCAGCAGATTGGAGAAATTTAACACCACAGAAAAAGGGAAGGTTGTGGTTATTTGTGGTGGTGGGTCTGTAATGGGTTTTTCCTTTACAGCTGCAGATGGAAATGGCTTGAGCTCCTAGGGCTCCAGTTTCCGAGGATGGGATCTAAAATATTTTATGATTAGAGACATGTTCTGTTCCCTGCAAGTTGTTTTCCAGGGAAGCGTTTTCTGGGAGATGGGCTGATGCTTTAGGGGATCATGGTTGAAAACTGCATTTCTCATTTCTTCGACTTTGTTTAAATCTCTTCAGTGATAGAAGCCAAGAACAGGTTTTGAATGATTGGCCCTTCTCAGTAATATATCCAGGCTGGCCTGGGATTCAGTGTTACAGGATACGGAGTACAAAACACAAATTTCCTCCTTGCCGTCTCGTGTGATGGGAAAGCTATGAATTTTGTCAGGCCGGCTGAAACCAGACGTGTTCTTCCTTAGAGAGAAGTTGGGGAGAGTCGGGTCTTGGGAGTGAGAAGCAGGAAGCAGCGTTTTCCTGAACGCAGCGGTCATGAACCTGGACGTCACGGTGTGTGTGTGTCTGAGCCTGAGAAGCAGCCGCCGCGGTGGGGACAGCGTGTGCCCGGGAACCTGCCGCTGTCACCGGACCTGTGACAGCTGACAGGAGAGGTGTGATCTGCAGCCAGTCTCAGACATGCTCCATGTAGGTCAGACTGAACTTCTAGGACGGAATGAAAACCAGCGTCCTGCGCTGATCGGAGCCGCAGACACACTTGTGATTTGCTTCTGGTTTTGTGTCCCATCCTCCCCTCAAGGTTACCAGCCTCCCCACAATCTTTCACACAGCGTTAGATGTTGTTGTGTGTCTTTTCTCCCTGCCACCGGCTTTGGCTGGTCTGGGAAGCCCCGGGGTTTCAGGAAAACAGAGAGAGAGGAATTGCGCAGTTGACAGGCCCTGTAGCCGGACCGGCTGTTGGTGAGCAGGGCCGAACACTCCGGCCTCCAGGGCCCGTGCTCTGGGGTCTTGTGCCTCCTCTCGGCCCTGGTGGAGTTACGGCCATTTGAGTCCCTATGCTCCGTCCGTGGGAGTGGCCCTGGGCCGGCCCTGGTAGTGGTGCTAAGCGAGGGGCAGGGACGCTCCTGGATGCTAAACCACGTGGACGTGCAGCTGATGGGTGAGTCAAATTTGTGGATCTCCCCCCGATACTGCTGATACTCATCCAAAGCCCTGCTCTTTAAACCCGTTGGGGTGTGACTCTGACTGGAGGAATTAGAGGAAGCCCACCTTTAAAGTTGCCTATTTGTTTAAAGTTCATTTATTACAGTTGGCCAATAGCCAGGGGCCCAGACTAACAGAGCGCACCCTGCAAAGGGAGCCGTGGCCGCCTTTGTACCAACGCCTGCTTGGAGACTGCTCTGAGCGTTCCAGCGTCAATCTGTCTCCTTAGACCGCCGGCCAGGGGACTGAACTTCCCGGGCCCAGAGATCTGGCTCCAGGCCGCGGGGTGGACACAGAAGATTCTGGAAGGGAATAAGGGGCAGGGGGCAGAAGGAGGGGGTCCAAAATCGTGTGAAGGCTAGAGGGTGTGATGGGGTTTCAGATGGCTGCCTGGCTGTTTCAGACAGCTGAAAGGGAAGGGCGGTGAAGGTTGGATAATGCAGGGCAGGAAGAATGGAATACGGGCGAGAAATCACCAGGGGAGACCAGCCTCGTACTTAAGAGATGCTTTGTGGTTTGGTTTGGTTTTGCTTTATAATTTTTTAATGTTTATTTATCTTTGAGAGAGAGAGACAGAGTGCAAGCAGGGGAGGGGCAGAGAGAGAGGGAGACACAGCGTCCAAAGGAGGCTCCAGGCTCTGAGCTGTCAGCACAGAGCCCGATGCGGGACTCAAACTTGGGAATGGCCAGATCATGGACCTGAGCCGATGGTTGGATGCTAAGTCTGCTGAGCCACCCAGGCGCCCCATGTTTTGTTTTGCTTTAAATGTTTATTTTTGAGGCGGGGAGGGGCAGAGAGAAAGGGACACAAAGAATCTGAAGCAGGCTCCAGGCTGTGCGCTGTCAGCACAGAGCCCGATGCAGGGCTGGAACCCATGAACCACGAGATCGTGACCCGCGCCGAGGTTGGATGCTTAACTGACTGAGCCCCCAGGTGCCCCTTAGGAGATGCTTTGTAAATGGACTGTTTCTAACGAGGGGTCACCTGGATTTTTCAGGAACGCAGCCTTGGAGAGCAAATCCTGCCTGCCTGTCTGGGACGGGGGTACATGGGGACCCAGGAGAGGGGGAGGGAAAGCGCTAACGCCTGGGAGGTGGTGTGCCTGCAGCCGTGGGCGCGGGCTTCCCGCCTGCAGAATGAAGCTGACCCAGCCTCGGAGGAGGCAGGTGTGAGGGCGAGAGGCGCGGGAAAGGACAAGCGCAGCCGTCCTCCTCTGCCAGCTGCCTCTCTCAGGTGCCCTTTTACCTTCTGATGGCCGGGCTCGACCTCTCGCACCCATCAGTTGAACACAGGACAATCCTTAAGACACCCGCTTCCTGCGCCTTTCACCTCTCCCTCCCTTCCTGCCGCAGTATTCTGTAAATGCCTTCCTAGAACAAGGGGTAGTGCTAGGTGCTTGCAGGAGTTTCTGTCCGGTGGAGGAGCTTCTCCTGGGCTACGGGAGACCCGCTGGCTCCAGAAGCTTTACCTGCGAGGCTTCATGGATCTCGCGCTGACACAGCGCTTCTGCCATTTTGGGGGGAGATGAGGACAGGACACTCTCCCCCCACCAGTGGTCCCGAAGGCGCTGTAGAAGCTGGCTGAGGCTCTGAATCTACCTGCTTTTCCCCCTCTACGATCAGACGCGTTGCTGCTAATGATCGGACATGTGCATTATTAGCGGGCACCCTGCTGAGCCCTTTACCCATATTTTCATGTTTGTTCTTCACACATTAGGAGGAAGTTGTTTTCCCATTTTTCCCTTGGAGGAAATGACAGCTTAGCAACGATTTTGGACTTTGCTCAAGGTTATGCATCTAATAGAGGTCAGATCCAAGCTCCCAAACCCAGGCTCTTCTTAATTCCTTAGAATGGTAGGCGAACATCTTAGACCCATGGGAGAAGAAATAGGGAGAGAAATAGGGAGAGGGAGACCTCCCTGGTTCTTTATTATTCCTGAGACAGCTTCATTTTTCGGAGGACCGGGGTTGGAGGCTCCAAGCAAGAGCCTCCCCTGAGACTCTGCCCCTCCTGCGGTAATGACGGCACCTGACACTTACAAAGCTGACCTCTCACGTGGATTCACGGATCTAGCCCTCGCAGCAGACGTGAGGGCTCTATTATTACCCCTGTTTTACAGTTGAGGAAATGAAGGCACAGGGATGCCCACAGGAGGTAGCAAGTGCCTCAGTGCATTCTGCCTGGGCCGCTGGCTCTGGCTTTGGCACCCACGGCCTCTCTGGATCCCAGGTACGATTGAGGCCCCGTCCTGTCTGTGTCCCGGAGGAGGAGGAGGCCTTTGTGAGCTTTGGCTGCTGAGACAGAGGTCCGCCCGAGACGGCACAGCCTAATTGGGACCCGGGCGTGTTCTCTCGCCCGCTCTTTGCCAGTCCCGTGGTGCGTTCTTATTCTGACTTGCTTATTTATGGGCCCTGGGGCTTGGCACGGAGGAAACCAGAGGTTCACAAAGTCTGCACAGGAATGAGACAGACTCTTGCTCCTGTTGATGAGAGTTAAATATCTCCAGTGTTACTTTTTTTTTTCCACCCCTATCTCCCACTTTATTTTTTTTGGATAGCGCTCAAATCCAGCAATTAGGCCAGCGACTGTAAAGCAGAGTGATTTACAGTCCAAGGTGTTCCTTGGACTCTTTTGGTTTTATGCAGGGAAAAGGGGCAGGCACTCCCTTTGTCTGGAACACAGAAAACAAGATGACTTCGTCCCTGAGTAAGGGATACGCACAGGTTTACCCAAAAGGCAAGTTTTGCCTTTATAAACTGTCAAAGAAGCTCTTGGAGCATTGTCGGGTCATCTTGGTTTTTTTCCCCCTTCTTAATGAATCTAGCTTTGGTTTAGGACTTTAAAGGAATGTCAAAGGACTGTCATCAACAATAGTGTTACATGTTGAATTGTGTCCCCCCCAAATTCCTGTGTTGAATGCTAGCCTCTAAGAGCTCAGAGCATGACCTCCTGTGGAACTGGGGTTGTTGGAGACGTAATTAGTTAGGAGGAGGTCACGGGTGGGATGGCCCCAACCCCAAATGACTGGGGTCCTTATGAAAAGGGGCAAGCTGGACACAGATACACACACAAGGAGGACGCCATGGGAAGGTAGGGGCGATGCCCCAGCCATAGATCGCCAATTGCCAGGAAGCCACCAGAAGCTGGGGGGAGAGGCCCGGGAGGGGTTCTTCCTCCTGGCCCTCTGAAGGAGCCAACCCTGCCAAGGCCTTGACCTTGGACTTCTGGCCTCCAGAACTGGGAGATAATTTCATTTGGTTAAGCCACTCGTTTTGTGGTATTCTGTCACCGCAGCCCTTACAAACGAATACAAATTCTTTTCTTAAGCAAACAAATAAGAGAAAACAGTTAAAGTGAAAATGTTTGATGGATGTGAGCCCTTTGCGAAGGTGGGCTTTCCTTTTTCCCCATGTGGCCGCACCTTAGAAACAGAGGCCCTCCGTGCAGGCGGGTCATGCACTAGTGTGTGCACCTGCTGGGTCAGTGTGAGCCCAGGGCCCCCGCTCGGTGCGCTTCCCCACCCATGCCAACCGGTCCCCTTCACAAGCTCCCTAACCCCTCTCGCTTTCGCCACCTTTTCCTTTAAATCTTCCTTGTTTGATAAAAAATACGCTGACTGGCTGACTGCTTCCTTTCAGCTTCCCCTGTCTGGAAGGGAAATCACCCCTCCGCCCCGTATTGTGGAAGACACACCACCCTAGCTTTACATTCGTCCCCAGCCTTAACCCCTCTAGTGCCTTTACCCTTCGCCTGTGTGTTTGGATGCCATCTTCTGTGCCTCACCATCTGGTGCCCGCCCTGCTTCTGCCACGTGTTAGGTGAGGTTGGAGCCGATTGGGAAGCCAGCGACCGGATCGGGTTGCCGTCGGAGGTGAAGGAGGGTGTTAGGGCAGCACCCACGAACCCGAAGGGGAGGCAGACCATGGTTAGAAACACAAGCCAGCACAGAGGTGACTTCCCAGCTGGGGGACCTGGCCAAGAGCCAGAGACCTAAGAGAAGAGAAAGTCTCAGGCAGACTGAGAATATGGGTTTGGGGTCCAGCTGAGTGCACAG
>NC_043700.1:13742451-13831733 GCF_006229205.1 Suricata suricatta
GCCCTGCTTCTGCCACGTGTTAGGTGAGGTTGGAGCCGATTGGGAAGCCAGCGACCGGATCGGGTTGCCGTCGGAGGTGAAGGAGGGTGTTAGGGCAGCACCCACGAACCCGAAGGGGAGGCAGACCATGGTTAGAAACACACAAGCCAGCACAGAGGTGACTTCCCAGCTGGGGGACCTGGCCAAGAGCCAGAGACCTAAGAGAAGAGAAAGTCTCAGGCAGACTGAGAATATGGGTTTGGGGTCCAGCTGAGTGCACAGCGGTGTAGACGGTCTCGTGGCAGCAGCAGCGTGAGGTGTATGTGCACGGCACTGGGCAGTGAGTAGGGCTTGGAGAGGTTGGCACCCTACAGCTGAGGAGGTGTGGAGACTCATGGGACATGGCATTGTGTCACCCACGATGAAGATCTCCTAAATTCCCGGACCCCGGCTGCGGAGGGGCTTTGATATGATTTCCATCCTATCCTGCTTTGCTGACAGGAGCCGTTTGTTCTAAAAGTTTACCCCTTTTCTCTTTGGAACCCCAGTGGTGTCCAGATCTACTCTGTCTGGAAGAGTGGCCAAGAGCTGCGCCAAGGGGATGGGAGAAAGTGTGCTGTGCCTGGGCTGGACCCCGGGGGGGTGCGAGGTCCTGACTCTGGTTTGTGCAGATGCGGAGAATCATGGGGAAGATGGCGGAATTCCTGGGCGTCTCGTTTGATGGGGACATTCTACCCAGATGGCAAATTTTCTTTCCACCTAGCAGGTACCAGAGTAGAGCCAGGTTGCTACTACTATTTTTCTGTTCTCTTTGGTAGCTAAAACAAGCTTATCTCCCCCCAAAGACTTAAGGTATTAATCAAATAAATACTTAATGAAAACCCTTGACTCTCCTCAGTTTACTTCATTTGCTCGTGTTCAATGGTAGGGACTTCCTGGGTGTGAGACTGAGCCAAAAGTTTCACACTTATTATCTTGTAAAATTTATCTTATTTTATTTCTATTTTAGAGAGTGAGTGGGGAAGGGGGCAGAGGGAGAGAGAAAGAATCTCAAGCAGGCTCCATGCTCAGCACGGAGCCCAGTGCAGGGCTCGATCTCACAATCCTGGGATCATGACCTGAGCCGAAATCAAGAGTCACACACTCAACCAACTGAGCCACGCAGGTGCCCCACATTTATTATCTTCTTTAAATACACCACTAATGTAATATTGTTCTCATTTTAAAGATGAGAAGACTGAGGCTCACAGAGATTAAATAAGTTGTCCAGGCACATAGAAATAGGATGAGACAGAGCCAGGACTTAACTGAGATCTGACTTCAAATTCTGTGTTAAGCATTGCACTGACGTAACTAGTCATGTCATGCTTAGCAATTCTGGGTTCCTAAGAATTTCTCTTTACTATTCCTGTTGACTTTCAAAGTAAAATTTTACCATAACCCGCTGTATTATTATCTCAAATCACAAACAACAGATGGAAGACTTACCATGTATTATTACTGTAGCCCTAATCAGCTCTTCTTTATATAGTGCTCATATAGACCCCAGAGTGTCTTCTTATTTATCTCATTGTAATAACGTGTGATGGAGTTTGAGCCAGGAAGGGGACCTGGCAGCTTTTAGTGTGCTCCCCACCTTTTCTAAATGAAGATGTCGAGGCTCCTGGAGGCTTCGTGATTTGACTGTGACAGGGATTGTGAAGCCTGGCATAGGACTCGGGTTTCCGTATGTCTGTTCTAGCGTTCCTGCCCCACACTCGCTGTCCCGCCCAGAGCCCTGATCGTCCCCAGGACCTCCCTGAGGTTGTTGGGTGAGAAAACACAGGCTCAGAGAAGTTAAGTGATGCTTGCTAAAGGAGCCAAACAGAGTTAGTAGCAGAAGCAAGACGTGAGCTTTAGAGCCCTGATTACCACCTTGGTGTGCCTTCCGTCACGCCAGCCCAGCGCCCCGAGCCTTGCCACACCGCGCCCGGTAGGGGCTGCCCTCTCTGTGGGTCTCAGAGTGGCCGTGTTGCCTTGGTAACACTGAGAGGGAAGCAGGGAGAGAGGGAGCGAGAACCATACTCATATTATATCTTATTGTGACTTATTGTGAACATATTAAAGCGTGCCTGGGAACTTCTGTTCCGTGTGTGTGTGTGTGTGTGTGTGTGTGTGTGTGTGTGTCTTTTACCTCTCTATTTTTCTTTTTTTGTGTATGTAAAAAAATCAGATTTTATAAATATTAAAGGATTCTTCCTGTTTAGAGACCACAAAATAAAAAAGCAAGAAAGAAAGAAGAAAGAAAAGAGAACTGCTTGCTTCCATTTCTAGCAATATAGTTGACTCCCTATCCTGGAAATCCCCAGATCAGAAAAAATAAATCTGTAACTTTCCAGGTGAAATATTTCATAGTATTTCTTGGCTCTTCAATCTCATAATACAGAGACCTCCATCCACCATTAAACTAGCAATTCAGACCCAAGGGAACTGGTTTGTTCATGCTGAGCAAGGAAACTGGCAGACACGGCCAAGTGCAACAAGGTCTGAGTATTTAAAACAGTAATAACAAGACGGGGGGGGCGGGGAAGGGAGGGAGGAAGAGAGGAGAAGGAAGGAGGGAGGGAGAAGGAAGGAAAGGTTGAAGGAAAGGAAGGAAGGAAGGGAAGGTAGGATGGATGGATGGAATGAAGGAAGGAAGGGAAGGATGGATGGAAGGGGAAAGGGAGGGAGGAAGGAAGAAGGAAGGAAAGAAAAAAGGGAAAGAAGGGAAGAGGGGTGAGGGGAGGGAGATGGGGAGAGGGAGGAAAATGAAGCAGGAGGCAGGAGAAGGAAGGAAGGAAGGGAAGAAAGGAAAAGAAGTAACGTACTGGACAGACAGCAATAGCCTGGGGACCCAATATGTGTTTTGACAGAGCTGAATCATTCTAAGGTCTTCGTGTTGCTGGGGAGAATATGGAGATAGCGGTTAATTTTAGATTTTTTAAAAATTAAGGATGTTTGCTAAAATAGGGCAATCAGAAAGAGTAGAAGGGGAGGAAGAGACAGAATGGAGAGGACAGAGAGAGCTTCGATGAGCAACGTGGGAGGGTAAAGAGCCTTGTGCGGTTTCCAGGGATCGACGCCTTGCCTTGGTGGGCAGAAGAAATTGTGTCCAGCCCTGGACCAGGTATAGGACGTTAATTAAAAAATAATTGAATTGACGTTTGCTAGGCACTAACTAACTGTCAGGCACGAGTCTCGGCTCTTCTGTGCATCTCACTGAACCCTCAGAACAACCCCATTAGATGGGCACCTTTGTTTCCCCCACACATTACAGAGGAAGAGCTGAGGAAGGACAGCCACCTGTCTGGGAAGCAGAGATGCTGGGATTTGGACACTGGCAAACAAATTCCAGAATGTTCCCTGTAACTCCTAAACCATGCTGCCTTGGCAAAATCCTTGCCCTAGCAAAATTCCAGAGAGGGGGTCCAGGGAACCAAGTGCTTCCAAGATGGCTCAAGGCCTCCCGGCTCCATTCTCCTGTCCCGGAAATCAGCTGCACACAGCGGGAACTTGCTGTCCCGATTTCATGGGTGGAGGCCAGCACTGCGTTCTCGAACTTGGATCACACACGAACTCTGGCAAGTGCATGGAATCACTTTCTCTTAAGCTTTTATGTTTTGGCGGCTGGGGTTGTGGTGGGGATCACAGCAGTCTGTAATGACATGTGGATATTCTCCTAATCGATGCGTACATAGGACGTATCCGGCCCCTCACCCCAAGCGGTTATTTTTCACTCATTACAGGATCTAAATTTAAAATACCACACTTGGAGAGCCACCAATTCATTAGCATATGGGTAATGACTCCGGAGACATTTATTTGTTAATACCAAACATGGATGGGTTCCCTTATGCCTAAAACTTACATAATGTAGGTTTAAAATTGTATAATGGTTCTGGAAAATTCCATAGAAGGCTTGCTTCCAAGGACTTGGAGATGTTTAAAACAGTGTGTGGAGCCAGGAAGCCAGATCAGATATCCTCTGGAAGGAAGTCCTTGAGATTTTGGAAGAAAACTGTGTCACAAAACTGTGACCCTTTCTTATCTCTGGGTTCAATGTTCTCTTTCCTCCATTGCCTTCTGTCTCTTTCTGGCAGCTTCTAATTTGGGTTCGGCCTTTTCCCACTTCTGGGATATTTTCCCTCCTTTCATTTGAGAGGCCACTGAGATAGAGGAGTTTCCTGGCTGGCACAGAGATGTGTCCACCCGAAGCCCAAATGTAGGCTGAGTCCAGGGTTCAAAGGTCAAACAGTCTCGTTTGTGTGTCGAAGCGCACCCCACATGTAAAATGTTAGGAAATGCGGCCTTCTGTCCCTTCCCTCCACTGCCAGTGTGCTCAACTTGGTGGCCCGGAGGGAGCCACCACTGGTGTCTTAACACAGCCCCTCATTCTCTTTGGGAAGTGGGAGAGGGCCAGGGAAGGAAATCCGGGGACTGCCGGGTTCACGTTCCCTTCACAGGCAGCCAGTTGCCATCTTGTTTGTAGGTAGCAGAACTGGTTCAATACACGTCTTGGCCAGAACTAAACTTCTGCTACAGATCTTCGAATCCTCTGCATTTTAGTCAGAGGAGAGAGAAGAGCACATAGAGACCCCCCCAAATATTACTATTTTACATTTACAAATAACTAATCGTCGCGGAGATTTTACTTGTCTCCCCACTTTAGATTTATGTATTTATGTGCTCTTATAGAGCACGACTTATATTTTTTGACTAGCCTTTCTGAAAGTAGGGTGGCCAGATGTCCCTGTTAGCCCAGGAGGGCATTGGTTTAAGCGTTTTGTCCTAGCCTAATTAATAGCGTCCTTTTTACTTTAAAAAGTGTCCTAATGGAGTAATAAATAATATGGCAACTCTAAGGAAAGCTGCTGCAAATGATTTTTAGGTTATAACTTATCCTCTGTGTTTGAACTAGAGGGTCCACAGCACCTTTAAAATACCAAATGAATAATAACAGGAAGATTGAAGATTTTTATCCATAAGTCTAATTACTTCAACTCAAAACAATATTTCAAATGGACTTAGAATTTAATAACTGCATCTGTGCGTTTTTCACTCTGTATTATAGTTTAAAATGTTGTCAGACATCATTACGTGCTATTACCTAAAAGTCCTATATTTTTGCTGTAAGTTGTAGTTATTCTTAAATGGACCCTAGAATTTCCATATCTGGGGCCCTTCCCCCGCTCCCCCCCCATTTCTTGTAATTTGATAGAATAAGAAACTATTGGGCTTTGCGTCTTTTTTGATATATGATTTTAATTGTTCATGTATAACATTTCCTTAAATTACAGGAAGCCACATGTTGGAAAAAAGATCCATCCTTTAAAATCCATCTGTGGCATAGTGTGGTTTTTCACTGGCTTGGGAAACGGGTCTGTGGTGACCTGCAAATAGAACTGAGAAAAGAAAACTTTCAAGATTGATTAGTCTGAAGGAGGCGTGCGGATTCAACTCTAAATCTCATGCACCATCTGTACAAACCAGCTGAGGGAGTCATTTGAGTCATCTCAAGAAATTTGTCTTCCGTTTTACATGCACGTCTATTCATAAAAACTTATTAATAAGATCACAAATTTGGGGGCTCTTCTAGCAGTGTAAAAATGCATGTGAACTTCATTCATCCTACGGAACAGCAGTTAAGAGATAAGCCTTGCACCTGCTCCCATCAGTTTATTCCAGAGGTGGGGCGGGGGCGGGGGAAATCCTGGACCAGGAATCCTGGGCAGGAGTGCAGTTCTGGTTCTTCCACCTCTGAGCGACTCTGGGCACATCACTTACCGCCTTTGGGCCTTTGTTTTTTCATCTTTAATGATAATAACTCCTGTCTTGCTCACCTCTGACCTTGGACAGTCAATAAACTGGAAAGTCCTATGCAAACGTAAGGTAGCATTTACTATCCCTTCACTGCAGGTGGATCTGAGGGAAAACCAAGGAGACATGGTAGTAGTTCCTTTACGAGCGAAATCCACATTATCCATGGCACTTGTTGGGTTTCTGTTAGGACCGCACCACTGAAGAGGGTCTAAAATTAGCACAGCACGGCACACATTTATTGAGGGCCTACTTTTGGAAAGGCACGAGGCATCTGATTAGTAGAGTGAAGCCATCACTGGCCACCCCATTTTAAATCACAAACCATCAGTTTCCATGTTTGTCCCTGGCATTCTTTTCTTGCATCGCACATACCGCTATTTCACATTCTCAGTAACTTACTACTCTCTTTGTTTATTATTCTCTCTTCCCATTAGGATGCAGACTCCTTAGTGACAGAACGCTTTGTTCTCACTGCTGTTATTTTGTTATCCTAGAACGTCTAGCCTTTATTAGCACAAAGCAGGTGCTCGGAGCACATGGGTTCAGTGCACAAAAGGGTCCTTGGACTCAAGAAGCAAAAAAGCCAGGGAGGCAGTTGGAATCTCTGTGCATATTACGTACGTTGTGTCACAATGTGGTGAGCACCATGATCAGGGCCAAACAAGAGTTTTTCGCTCTGCAGGAGAACAGAAGGGTTGAGGGAGGGAGAAGGTGGAAGGCTTGCCGGAGTACTGACTGCATTTGGAATCTCGAAGGCCGAGTGAGAGTTTTTCAGGAGGACAGAGGGGCTATGGGCATCTCAGGCAAACAGGACAGCTTCCCAGAAGGCCAGGAGATGGAAATGACATTGTTGAGGAGTCTGAGCTGTTCGGGCACATTGCGGCGAGAGCCCACAGTGATTCACTGGAGCGTCAGGAGATGCGAGGACTTGTATTCCTATTGCTCTTCTAAGAAGTGCAACAAATAAAGACTCACAGATTGATGGCAGGATCTGTCCTGGGTGAACATGTCACCTGGTTGGAAGTACATGGTGGCGAGGCCATGTCTGTGTGGCCCCGTGCTCTGTTTTACTTTTAGGATATTACTCTCTGTTGCAGATTATCTGTGCTCACGAAGTGCGTTTACAACTCACGTGATCTTCAGATTTTGTCACGGGGTGAGGCGTAACCGTGAAAATAATCGCTACCCCGGCCAACCCCACTGGTCATCTCATGGCGGATGCTTCAAGGAATTGTTCAACACAAAGCTACTGTATTTTTTGTTACAAAATGGTGGGAGTTAGCCATTTCGCTGACCTTTTCTGAGTACTAGCTTGATACCACTCACTATTTTCTGAGGAACCCACCAATACTGTGATTTTTTAGCTGGTCTTCTGTGGTTAGTCAAGTATGACACCATGTTGGTTGTGACTAAAGTCCAGTGGTCCAGCGTAGAACTCAGTCTGCCTACAGCCTAGGCAGCTGGGCAGCGGAAACAGACATTTCTCACCATGATGGGCACAGGGTGGCCGCGACACGTCTGAGGAAAATGGAAGGATTGACTTAATGAATTGTTAATATTATCGGTGGCGCCGGTCAGACAACTTTCTATTTTTTTCCCCCTCCCCTATATAGAGGACAAGTAGTGACTCCACGTTTTCATTCACTCAATTCACTCAGATGGTTTCATTCAGAAGCTTGTTGGATTTCACGGAGAGAGCTCAGTAGTGGTCTGTTTGGATTTCAGAAAAGTATTAGACCTTTCTAGAGGAGGCCTCTTCTCTGCAAGAGCGTGCCTGCTTGCCCCTGGCTTTGTAAGAGGCCATATTTTGGTGCTGTCTTTAGTGACTCGCAGCCTCGTGAGCATAAATTTAGATTCTTTACGTGAAAGAATACAGCCGCAACATGTGCTAATGTAGCAAAGGCAGTTTTTCAGTCTAAGGAGGGTTACACAAGAGGGGTTACGAAGCTGGACGGAGGGGCTACACACCAAGTTCATGGGGAACTGGATTCTGTTATGTGGCAAACAACCAGATGAACTCTTCTGAGTTTACTGGAAATATTTTAAGCATTATGAAGACATACAGGATCCTCATGGGTACTTTTCCAAAGAGGGCCAGACGCGTTCCTAAACATGTGGCGTATTCAGCATAGACACCGACTACGAGCTTTACTCAGGTAACAAAACCTGTTGAACAGAAGTCAGCCGCCTCATGGTCAGGGTCAAAATCTTATCAGAGAAGATGGTTAAATAGTTTTATGATTTCCAGC
This sequence comes from Suricata suricatta, assembly GCF_006229205.1. Lineage (NCBI taxonomy): Eukaryota > Metazoa > Chordata > Mammalia > Carnivora > Herpestidae > Suricata > Suricata suricatta. Next base: position 13,750,521 of record NC_043700.1, read on the forward strand.
TGCATTCCCATGTGATTTGGGGCTTTTCCATGCTAGTTAATATAAAGACTGAAATGTATAATCTTTTTATTACTATGTAGTCTGATTTTTGCCTTTAACTATTTAATAGTGAACCAAATTACTGATGATCAATTTCCATTTTTAATTGAAAAACTCATTTTGAAGTGTGTAGTTAGACAAATTAGGCTTATGATTATATGTATCTTCAGTTTTGCTATTTAAATTTATAATGTAGTCCTTATTTCATTGAGGAGTTTAGGTTGCCCCTTATGTATCTTTGGCAGATAACCCTGGTTTTCCATTCATGGCCAGCTGCTGGGTCCTGATCGCCTTGACTCAGGCCTTTGGATGTAGGATAGTGTGTAAAACACAAGAATGTGGTGATGACTGGGTGGAGTGAGGGGCATGGGGTGGATGGGAGGGAGCCATGAAGGAGAGAAGCCTGGGCCACCTCCTTCCCATGTTCTTGCTCTATGAGACAGGACGGGAGTGCGGGGGGACAGTCACCATGTGGAAATGTGTGCCAGGAAGCCAGAGAGAGCTGGGGAGAACGGGGTAGTGATGAGTCATTTTGTGCAAGGAACAGCTTGACTTTGATTGTCCATGGAGAATCTGGGGAAAATATTCAAGCGGGGACTAGGGATTTGGAGATCAGGGGAGAGGTCAGATGCTGAGAGTTTGGGGAAAGCATTCACTTACAGGGATTAACACTAAACAGAGGGTGTTGTTGAGCTCCGCTGGGGGACTGAGAAGGGGAAGAAGTGACAGGGGATGGATTCCAGAGAACTCCAGTGTTTCGTGGGCAGGGGAGTTGAGAGGTAGGAGGAGAGCCAGTGGAGAGGGACAGCACAGCAGACACAGGGAGACATGTTTGAAGAGGAGAGAGTGGGCACCAGGGCCGAGCGAGAGCCCAGATAAGGACGACGGCCGTCCATGGATTTCGCAACGGAGAGCTTGTCAGTTACATGAGCAAGAAGAAAAATGTGTGTGCATCATATTTAGGAATTATGTAATGCTGAAAAGTATGAGAATAAGGGCCAAAATATGTGGCATAAACAATAAGTGCTGCAAAGTTCGAGAACGAGGACCCAGAAGTAAAACGACTTCTCGGCTTCTGTGTGTGGAATCGGCAGTCCATTAAACCTTGGAGTTGTCCGCATCCTCGCCCCTTGGCCTGCCCGCCTCGCCGGTCCCATCGTGCGTCAGCTGTGGAGGCCTGCAGGTCTCACCTGCAGTGTCTCCCGTCCGTGCTTGTCTGTTCCTCCAGCCAGAACTCCAATTCCAACTTGCGTCATGGCAGCCGCACTATTGCAGTAGTGCCCCAACTGGTCTTCTGACACAAGTCTCTTTCTTTTCCAGATAATCCTCTCCTGTATGGCTGGGCTGATTACAAAAAGAAAATAAGGGGCTCCTGGGTGGCTCAGTCGGTTGAGCGTCCAGCTTCAGCTCAGGTCATGATCTCACGGTTTGTGGGTTCGAGCCCTGCGTTGGGCTCTGTGCTCACAGCTCAGAGCCTGGAGTCTGTCTTCAGATTCTGTGTCTCTCTCTCTCTGACCCTCATACTCACGCTGTCTCTCTCTCTCTCTCTCTCTCTCTCAAAATAAATAAAACCTTAAAAAATTTTTTTAAATGAAGGAAAAAAGAAAACAAAACACAGCATTTGAGAAGTATAACTCGTATACCATAAATTCACCAGTTTTTAAGCATTGGATGTGTTTTGATACATCGGTGCAGTTGTGCTGCCCTGGCCACAATTCAGTTTCACGAAATTGTCATTGTCCTGAAAAGCTCCCCCCTGCCTATTGGGCAGCCAGTTTCCACTGGATTACATTTGTAAGTACCACCAAGTGATGTCTCTCCTTGGCTCGGTACTCACTGTGCCCCCTTTCCTTGTGACTTAAGCACAGACTATTTGGCCCAAGTCTCAGGCCCTCCCGCCACCCACTGCCCCAATATACGTTTCCACCCCGTTCCATACTATTCCCTGGATCTCCCTTCCTTTAAGCCGGATGAGGCTCTTAGCTGCCGCCTTTGCTATCTGACCACTGTGTCATTGATCAGGCTACTTTTGCCAGCGGGTAGACACGTGGAGGGTTGGAATGGAGTGTTTGTTAATATTTATTTGTTCATCTATTTATTTATTCATGGCAAACACTTCAGTGTCTATAAACTTAAAAGAAATCTTAAAATTTTTCCTCTCTCCATCTTTACAAATTCCAGTGCATCCTTGGAGGACCCATTTTCCACCGTGAATTCGGTGGGACCTGACCCTGCCCGTTCACCTTTGAGCTTGCTCTGTGCTCACGGCCTCCCTGAGGTTAGCCTGTGCTTTCAAAGGCAATAAAGGAGAAGATGGGCAACCAGTGTGTGCGGGTATAAAGACCAATTTGCAACGGCGTGTCCTCCGTGCAGCACCCACAAAGCTACTCCTTGACGGTGCCTTCGTTCAATGCATTCTCTTCTTTTTATTTTCAAAATTTTGACGAAATGTACGTTTTAATTCGTTTTGAGTTGAGGGGCATCAAGTGCATTCACACTGTTGTGCAAACCGTCGCCACCATGCACCTCTGAACTGGAACTCCGTGCTCCCTAATCGCTCACTCCCCCTGCCCCCCTCCCTAGGCCCTGACGACCATGATTGTCCTTTCTGCGGCCATGGATTTGTCTATACACGAGGTACCTCATTTAAGTGGAACCACACAGTTTTTGTCCTCTTGTGTCTGGCTTCTTTCACTTCGCTTAATGGCTTCAAGGTTCGTCATCCATGTTGTGGCCTGTGTCAGAATTGCCTTCCTCTTTAAGGCTGAGCCCTGTCCTGTTGTATGGACAGGCCACATTCTGTCTATCCTTCTGTTGGTGGACACTTTGGTTGTTTCCACGTTCTCTGGACTCCATTCTTGATCCCAGTAATTTCTCGCTTAATCAAGGTGTGCTGGGCTCCTGGGTATGCGGTAGCGGGGCTGGGCATTTTCTTCTTTTATTCTAAAACTGGTCTGTGGATGCTACACAGCTCCACTGTCCAACTCGGCAGGACCCACCGAGTCAGTGAGCTAGCTGGGCGCATCCAGTGAGCTAGTGAGCTAGTGGGAGCACCGTCCGAACTGGAACTCAGCCTCTTTTGTTAATTTGACACAAAGCAGGGCTTTTAGAACAAAAGGATCTAGAAGGGACTCAGGTTTTTAAAATGGTTTCCCCTCTCAGTGATCAGTAGTAATAAGAAAATTGGCCATCTTTTAGTGATGCCTTCTACTTGTCAGCAGCCAACTGGGACATCTGTATATTTACCTTGAGTTCTTGCTGCAGCCCTTTAAGAGAAATCTTACTCCCATCGCAATTGGAAAAACAAATGGAACTCAAAGGTGAACTTTTCCCAGGCCCCCAACAAAGATATGGACGCGACCCCTTGGGCATCACCATGCCTCCCTGCCCTCCGTTTCTCTGCGTGCGATTAGTCTGGTCTGGAGATGGGCATCACAGTCCTGCCAGCCCCCTCCAGCAGCAGGCCTCCAGATCCCAGGCCCTCTGAGCTCCTTCTCTTCCCAAACATTGCTGTCTTTACATGGACAACCATGACTCTTGATGGCCCCGTTAGGAGTGAATGACAGGTGACAATGTACCCAAGTGAAGAACAAGAGAAATTCAGCTTAGATTTTGAGAGCAATGGAAAGAACAATATATACATACATTCTCCTTATTCTTAGGCGCTCTCTTACCCACGTTTCCTCCTACGGATTTATCACTTCGCAGGGTGTTTCAGCCACCACCTGTCTAGCATCTTTTAAGATAGACTGTAAGTACTGGAGCTTTCTGTTAAAATTGTTAACTGGCCATTTGGAGCCTGGGTTAGGGAAGACGAGATGTGGATGGACTTGCCCTGTGACAAAGCCTTGATCAGCGACCTTAGTCAACTGCCTTTTGGAGACCAACATATGTCAAACATGTGTACATATGAACATACGTGTGTAGATATGTGTCCCCTAAGAAATTCCTCCGGTTTTCCACCCCACAAGCCTGTGAAAAAGCCCTCGTCCTTCAAGGACCTGCTCTTCTCCAGGTTCCCATCTAGCTTTATAAACAGGGTCCCCCAACTGCCCAGCTTCAAGGTGTGCATTTACGTCTCTTTTTTTTTTTTGACCAGTCAGCTCATTTGTCAAATTAACCTACTGACATCATCTACAAATCATGTTTCAGGAAGAAACAGAAAAGTAAATTATCCTCAGACTCAGAAATCTCATAACAAATATCTTAATCACAACATTTGATGCCCGGATCACATGACATACATAAATACAGGAATGCCCGTTTCCCTTCTGCACATTTAGGTCTCTTACCAGACTGCAGTCACACTTGGGCAGGAAAGTGAGGCCACAGGCAGCTTTGGTTGCAGTTTCAGTGGAATGGTCCCTGGATAATCCAATCTGAGGAACACGCCCGTGGAAATTGCCAGTGTCCTTATCAGTGGGCTTCCCTGCATCCCAGGGTATCGTGCGCTCTGGAGGTCCTGGAGTGAAATTTATCATTTCTAGGTGACGGGGTCAAGGCTCAGGCCTGTCGCCACTTACGTTTATGCTTGTGTTCATTTGTCACTCGCATCAACCTTTTCTTTACTCCAACGATTTGTTTTCGCCCTCATCTATCACATGTTCCATCTGTCAGGGTGGGCTTTCTAGTGTCCGCAGGGGGCTTTCTGTGCACAGCGGACAGCATTTACACATACTTAGGTCTTTAATGAACACTCAGCATATTAGAGATACAAATTCAAAAAATCAAATTTTATTTTACTAGAGATACAAATGGAAAAAATAAAAATGCCCCTAAGTTTTTAGATTCGGCTCACTCTATTTGTAAACTTAAAATGATAAAATAAAATCAAAACTGTAACTCTTGGGGGAACGTTGAAAAAATATTTGATTAATTCACATTGAAGTCTAAAGTCCCTTTACTCAACAGTTAGTTTCCATCCAGAAACACAGTTAAGTACATTCCCTTAAAAATTTAAATTGCATTTATAAATTTGGTATATTTAATTTTTTTAAAAAAGCACGTATTACGTCTGACTGGGAAGGCTTCAGACCACATCTTCTAGAGTACACATGCAGGCTCCATTAGTCATCAAATACTGCCAGCCAGTATTTGGGGCTTTTCATTTTTTAAAATGTTTTTATTTTATATTGAGAGACAGAGACAGAGCATGAGTCGGGGAGGGGCAGAGAGAGAGGGAGGGAGACACAGAACCGGAATCTCCATTGGCTGGAGATTCAACTATGAATAAGACAGCAATGAATGGGCCCCGGGGTGCCTCAGTCCGTTAAGTGTCCGACTTCAGCTCTGGTCATGATCTCACAGTCCGTGGGTTCGAGCCCCGCGTCAGGCTCTGTGCTGAGCGCTCAGAGCCTGGAGCCTGCTTCCGGTTCTGTGTCTCCCTCTCTCTCTCTCTGCCCCTCCCCGACTCATGCTCTGTCTCTGTCTCTCAATATAAAATAAAAACATTTTAAAAAATGAAAAGCCCCAAAGAACAGCAATAAGTGAAACAGAAAAATCCCTTGCCTTCATGGGGTTTCTATTCTTAACACCTCTTACATTCATCAAACCCTTAGAAACCTAATAAACCAGAGTTTTAAATGAGAATTTCAAAGTCAAATGTCTTACACTTTTCAACTTAAAGTCAGAAGTCTAAAATCAATTATACATTTGAATTAGATTCATAAAGCAACTGTGTATCTAATTATTAGTGTCTATCTCATATGTAACTACCAAATGTACAAATGATGCTGAAGTCTGATTTTAAAAATTACGAACAGCATAAAATTGATTTGCTTTATCATTTTTTCTATTGAATTCTAAACGTTCCTAGTACTGAAGACTGACTAGATTATGCAACTGAACTTCCTTAAGAGACAGTTGATGGCTCAGACACATGATAGTCTCATTTAGGTCCGGAGACTTGAATCCAGAACCGAAGACCTACAAGTTGCAAATGAGCAGAGTGAACGTCTCCATAGGATGCACCGAGTGTCATTGTAACAGTGACGACCGTGACAGGGGTTTCCATATCCACTTTCTTCAGGAAGGGCTGGTTGCTTAATATGCTGTTCACTAGATTCAATCTTTACCTTCATAATCTTCTTTGATGTTGCCACCTGATTTGGATGGATAGATTACTTAACTGTCCCTAACTCTCCTACTTCCTCTACTGTCCGTTTCCATTCAGCTAACCCCACCTGTTTGCTCTCTGATGCTTCTGTATCTGGCTCCAAGGGTACTCTGTTGAGCAGGTCCACTGGACAGGGCCGCTGCCCTCCAAGGCCCCCATTCAGAGGTGGCTGAGGTGGCTCTCCTCCCCAGATCTCCATCTTGGTTTTCACATGAACAATGAATATTTTCTCAGTTTTAAGTCAAGGGCAATTCAGACTTACTTTCCAGAAAATTCCTGGCTGACCCCCATCTCTTCAGATTCCCTCTTCTGAGCTCCTTCTATACAGAAATTCGAAAACTATCATTGCTTCTTTGCTTAAAACCCTTCAGCAGTTCCCATTGCCCTTGGACTAGAATACAGAATTTTTAATACAGCCTGCAAGTCCTTGCACGATCCGGCTCTCACCTTCCTCCATGACCTCATCACATGTCTCTCTCTTATAATAGCTCCAGTTCCCTCCACACTGGCCCTCTCTTAATTCTTCCATCAGAAGCCACACTTCTTTGCTACCACAGGTCCTTTGCATGTAGTGTTCCCACTTTCTGAAATACCGTGTTCTCTACTCTTTGCTTGGATGACTCCTCATTCCCCGAAGTCTCAGATTACTATCTTTTTTTTCTTTTCACAGAGGTTATTCTTTTTAGAACCTAGCACACTTGATGCATTTATTTGCTTACTACCTAGACCGTAAACCGTGTGGGGCCACGTGTGGTATTCAGTTTGTCCAGGGCCCATCACAGGGCTGGCATATTCTACATAGTCAGTAATTATTTGCTGAATGAGTAAATATCATGTTTGCCACAGCAATCACCATTAGCCTTCAGTCATAACTATTACAATCATTCATATCACCACTTGGGCTCAGGGGAGGTACTGAGGAATTGTATGTTGAATTGGATCGAGGGATCTAAATGTCAATATCTCATGCATTCATTAATACAATTATTTTATATTACCTTTATGGTTCTTTACGCATTTAGCCTTCTGTAGCTTCTAACGCTGTGGTCTTTCTGTTCTTAGAAGACCTCTTAGAGTAAAAAAAAGACATTTTAGCAAAATGTGCCTTCTGGGGGAGTATCTTTTCCTAATTTAAAAAAAAAGTCACCGAACTGTAGCTAATTGTTACAGTTAGTACTAAATTATGATTAACGTAAATATAAGATCCATGTGATACTTGGTGATTTTGTTTGCTTGCTTGCGAAGCCCCAGGATCCCAAGAGGTGGAGTAGTTACCCCGGCTCCGTAGAGGAGCTCTGGCACCTCAGAGGGGAGCCTTAAATTACTGAACAGAAGCTCTGGTTCTAGATTATCTAATGCTCGAGGTAAGCCCCGCCCCCCTCTGCGTGGTTCTTCGAGAACCCTGCTGCCCGCCCCCACCCCCAGCAAAGAATTCAAGCCTCAGAATAGCCCCAAATCATGCTAGAACTCTTGAATCGTAACCGTTTAGAGCCCTTTGTTTTTCTGTTTATTCTTCTTTTGGTTTTTTGTGATATCAGCCTAAGATCGTAGCCCTATAAAATTTCGTATCCTTGTCTCTGCCTCTTGGCACCTGTAGCTATGAAACAACAGCATAAAAACGATTTTGAACATTGTACCGTCAGCAATTTAAAAACAGCGCAAAAATATACACTAGAATATAATGGTGAAAAAGCAAAATAAGGGTTTTTGTTGTTGTTGTTGTTGTTGTTGTTGTTGTTGTTTAGACTACCCGGGCAGTTTTGGAAACCCAAATGGGGCTATGAGCGTTTTGGAAATAAAACGAAAAACGGCAACAGCACAGCATCGTCGGGGTCCGCAGCAGTGTGACCGCGCGCCTTTAACTCGGCGTGACCTCGGCGTCCCGGGCCCCGCGCGCCTCGGCCGGGGGCGGCGCATCCCCCTCGGCCCCTCCCGCGTCGCGCGCATTGTTGTCCTTTAGCGATTGGCTGCTGGACCAGAAGCAGCTGTGCGGAGCCGTGCTGGGTAAAGGACCTGAATGCAGGTTAGCCGGCTGCTGCTGACTTCCAGGAGGGATCGCGGGAGAGCGAGGAAGAGCTGGAGACCACCTCCACTGCGTTTCCCAGGCGGCTTGGACCAGGTGCCCCGGCGTTTGCGGCTGTCGCGGGAGCTCCCGGTGGCGCCCCCTTCTCCGGCTCTAGCTGACTTCGGGGTTGGCGCAGGTGGGCGAGACAGGGCACCGCAGATCTCCGTTCCCAACGAAGGGGTTGTGCCTCTTCCTGCGAGGGGGAGGGACTATCCTAAAAGATGTAAATACCCGAGCGCGGACTCCGGGCTGGGGCACCAGCCGAGGTCCCTGCGCCGCCGCAGGGTGTTTTGCATGAAAATGAGAAGCCTGCCCGGATCCGTGCTCTAACTTAAGGCAGCTCGGTGATTAGCATGAGACTGGGCGGCTGCCCCGCTTCCTGCTCTTCCACAGCCGTTCTGCGCGCTGGCGAGCGGGCGTTGGTGCCACCGCGCGGGTGTGGATCGGCAGGCTCGGCATCGCTGGCAGCCATGGCTCCTGACGCCCCCTCGGTCAGTAAGTAGGAGCATGCATGTGTAGGGGGGCACATGCGTGTCGGCGCGCGCGCGCGCGCGCACACACACGCACACCGCCCTGAGCCTCCGGAGGAGGAAGATTGACGAGGCGCTGCAGTTGCAAGGAGGACTCGGGCTCTTCCTGGATTCCGCAGAAGCCCGCCTGCCGCAGCTGCTGTCTGCGGAGCCCGCTCGGATCCCTGCGCACACGCGCCCCCCCTTCGAGCCTCTGTAATGAAGACTGCCTCCCGAGGACTGCAGGGGAGGCAGAGCCAGCCGGCGCCCGGGACTGCGGGCCGCGCGGCCGAAAGGCCCTGGGGGACACCACTCGGACGCTGTCATCCCCACGCCTCGCTCTGAGCCCGCCGGGTGCGGAGAGGGTCCGCTGCCGCCCCTCCGGCTTCCCGGGCGCCTGATCCCGGGTCAGCCCCGGAGGCCTCGGCTTCCTCATTTGTTTGGGTCTTTTGTGCCGTGGCTCACAGTTGGCTAAGCACTCCTGCGCTGAATCGGGCCATTGTCTGCGCTCCCATTGCTTTCACGCTGCAAGTCTCGGCGCCCCCACCCCGCCCGCCCCCTCCCCGCCTCCTCCTGGCCGGGGAGCCTCCTAACGTGCCTTTCCCCCCAGGAATCTGGAAGCTATAAGCCGGGCGGATTGCAAATGAAGTGTAATGCATTGTGGGACGTGTGTAAAATCGGAGCCTTCGCCGTGGGGGTGTGTGGGGGCGTGGGGAGGGCCGGACCCGCCGCTGGCGGTGTAGACGCCGACGAGGAGGGGCTGGGAAAATGTGCGCAGAGTCCGCCCGGGTCGTGCCCGCCGTAGACGGATGAAGCTGCGCGCTGCGCCCCGGCGCTGAGGCCCCCAGGATCGGGGCGGCAGGTCGCGCTCCCCCACCATGAAGAAGACCCGGAGCACGACCTTGCGGCGAGCCTGGCCTAGCTCGGATTTCTCGGACCGGGCCTCGGACCGAATGAGGTCCCGCAGCGAGAAGGACTACCGCCTGCACAAGCGCTTCCCCGCGGCCTTCGCGCCCCAGGCTGCGCGGGGCTACATGACATCAGGTGGGTAGCCGCGTCTCTGCCCCCCGGGCCGGGGCCGCGGGCCGTGCTCGGCGCGCCGCCGCCGGGGCGCCTCGGTGGGAGCTCGGCCGGTGATGGATGCGATAAGTTAGGGGGAAAGCGGGGGAAATTAGCGCCCATCCACCATTTTGTACCTCCGCGGGATCCGCAGCAGGCCCTCGCAATATGGGGCTGAGCGCTGTTAGGTAGGTAAAACGAGGGAGGGGGCCGTGCCTGGCGCCGGGCTGCGGGAGAGAAATGACTGCAAGGCTGCTGCGCGGCGGCCTCCTTGAGCTTTGTGGCGGGGGGGCCGCCTGCAGAGCCGAGCCGGCCGTCCCCGGCCGTGGGGCCCGCCGCCCCGCTGGGCATTTCAGCGGCCCCCGGTTCTTACAGGGGAACAGGTTCCACGCACAGCTGCGGCCGGGGTGAGTCCGGGAGGAGCCCCGCAGACGTCTCCGAGCTCGTCTGGTTTGCACGCAGAGAACTCGGTGGGAGCTCATTGAATGCGTTCCGTGGGGTGATGGTGTGTGTGCGGATTGAACGCGCTCACATGATTCGGTGTGGATTTCACATATGTTGCTTCGAATTGGGTTGTGTGGAAAGCATGGAGGCCGTGTTTGCATGTCAGACAGGAAGGACGAACACACCGGTGAATGGACACCGAGGCTTCAGAAAGGGTTTCATCATTGTAAAACGCAGGGCTGCTAAGAGCGTTTCAGAAGGACCCGGTTCCTTTGGGCAACACAGCGGACTAGCTTTGGTTGGTTGTGACTTGGGAGCCCGAGGGATAAAAGACTGGAGGAAATGCCGAAGGAGGCAAATCCTGGAACTCTTTCCTTGCTTTCTCCTTACTTATTGTTGACCACTTGTGTGCAATGGTCAGCCATCAATTTTTGTTCTTTTTTTTTTTCATTTTGAAAGTACTAATTTTCTACCAAGCACAGTGTGATGGAAGGAGCTGACATTGTATTTGGAACACATACTATTCCAAGTCATCCTTGTCTTCGCTGGCAAGATTGCTTTGAGCTTGTGGCTTGTGCTGACAGGGTAGCTTTACTATCTTTCCCCTTAAAACAGCAAGTTTTTTTTTTTTTTAATGTATCACTGGGACCAGTATTTCATGCTTTAAAAATGTCTTGTGACCACATTTCCAGAAATATAAAGCCTAAATAAAATAACCATCTTTTTTATCGCAGAATCTGGTGACGGAAGGATGTTGTACTGTTTTGGCAATAAGGCGCCCTTGATTCTCTCTTTCATGAAAAGCAAAATTTGCGAAGTGACAAGTACAGTTTATACGTTAGTAATTCAAGTCAGTCACTGCTGTGGTGGCTACAGTCATCAGACTTGTGATTGTAAATTTTGAGATGCACCTAAGTGGAAATTTAACGTCAAAACACATATGTACATAAACGTATGTCTGTACTGAGTGTTTCAATAATCCCAGGTCTCAGATGCTTGGATTTGAATGTCTTCATTCCACACTGAAGGGATCCCCTCTTTTTTTTTTTTTTTATCCCTCTTCAGGAACCAGGCCTGACACAGGTGTGAAGCTATGGGAGGCCAGGTGGCCATAATTTCTTCAACAACCCTGTGAGATTCTTTAGCGATTTCAGGCATATTCCCACAGCACCTGTTTTTATCTGTCTTTGGCATAGCTTCATTAATGATCACATTTTCGTTATTCGCTGAAGTACATCTCTGCGCTTGCCGGTTCCGCGAGGTGTTTCTGAGGGCTTGGGGAAGAAACTCTTAATTTTATTTGAGTCTCTTTTCTGATTTCATTTCTTGACCTGCACATGGTAAGCAGGTCTGACAGTGATATTGAAGGATAAGGTGTTTCAGGATGATGGTTTTCTATGCGGATTTAATGGTAGGTATCTGCTGACCAAAAACAAACAAACAAAACCCCCAAAATGTAGAGGAAGAAGAGCTGTGTCATTCATTCAGCGTTTCCTGGAGGGTCCCTAAGAGCCAAGTGCCTTGCTAGTTTCTCATCTAGGGGGTTGGATGTAACCTGGCTTGCCCAGCGAGGGTGGGGAATCCTGTATCCCTCCTTTTAAACGTGAGCTACAACACATAATGAATGGTGTTGGTGCTGATGGGAGGAAATAGTAAATATTAAGACAGAGACCTACAATGAGCATTGGGAGAATAGATGGAATCGCTCAGACGCATCTTTTGTGTTTGGGGGGGGTTCTTATCAATTCCCATTTCAAATATGGCTCTTTTCCAAATATGAGCCTTGATAGGAATAGATGGCATCCTGAAACACTCAGAGATCATTCACAGGAAGTTCTTTGCCTCTTAAGAAACGTAAAGGAAATGCGCTTGTATCAAGTTAGTGACTCGATATAAACAGAGGCTTTGTCGCATAAAATGAAATAGGCAATGAGGCAGCTGAGAAGCACATGAGCCTTTTCATATTTCTTCTTCCTGTTTGTCCGGTCATTTGGTGCAATAATGACTGGTGTTATCCTACTTCATTTTCAGTAGAAAGAGGTATTTTGTTATTGAGTTCAAAGGACAAGATAAGTTAGGGAGTTACTTGAAACAAGGAACTTAAAATAACTTCACTTGAGACACTTTTTAGAAATCCACCTCCCCCCGCCCCTACAAATATTCCTAGAATATAGTGGGGGGGGGGGAAATCACTTTTTTTTTTTAACTTTAGGAAAGGAGAGAGACAGAGACAGAGACAGGTCCTTGGAAATTTTAATAGCTGTGGTTTTGGTCTAGCATACCTGTCACACAGTAGATACTGGAAGTTTTACTCTGTTTATTAAGGCCGAATTGCAGGCGTCCATAATAGCTTTCTAATGAGACAGCACCATTTCAAACAGCCTTCTCTCCACTAATAAGTAATTACCAGTTTGAAATGTGATTTATAGCAGCAGGCTTGACATTTAGCTGTGGCTTTTTCGTATAGCTTCAGGATAAACTACACTTAAACTCAAGAGGCTAGAACAGACACATATAAAACTTAAAAGAGATCCTGTGGAAGTACAGCTAGAGAATCTGAAACTTCAAATCTTGAAGACCATGTCTTTTATGACTGTTGAAGCTGCCCATTCATTCATGCTACCACATCTAAAATAATCCTAAGAATTCACAGGCCTCCTTCTGGCAACCAGCAAGTTCACAGGCGATGAATTCCGTGTTCATCTTGAATATTAATTTCCCAATGGTAGTTTCTGGGCAGAAGAAGGAAAATCTTGCCTTTTGTTCAAAACAAGATGAGTAACTCAATGCACATGCATTATCTGAAGAAGAAAAGAGGTTAGATCAAATGGATGTGGAATCATTCTGCATTTTCTAAAACTAGAAATTATGACATCAGTTAACTGGAAAAAGAAGTCAGCCTCTCCCCCAAGAAGGGTAATATCTGTATAATTTCTAGTGCTTTCCACATGAAAACATGCTCACATACCTCCATGAAAGAATTTTCAAGGCACCAAGCCTTTTGTTGGTGAGGCTGTGAGTGCCTGAACTGTGTGGTCTGCCGACTGTTTACACAAATGGTGCTACTGACTCCACATTTTCTCCACTCTCTCTTCCCCCAGCCCTGGGGATGAGTGAGTCTTGATGTTCCACGTGTAATGCTGTCAAGTCCGGGGACATGCTGTTGATCAGGACCAGAAAGTCATTTTCCCACGTGAAGGTTCTACAGAGCATGTCCGTTAAAGGTGTTGCTTCACATGAGACATCTCCAAACTTAGGGTACTTTTAGATTTTGGAGAACAGCACAACAGACGATTTTGACACTACGGCTTTAAAGTGTTTGAAAAGAAAGATAACCCCAAAGTCCCAAATTGACATAGGAAAAAAATGGAAATCCGCTTTGTCTGCCAATCTAACTGATCTAATCAGTGGGGAGGACTGACCAGCACAACCACCCTGATGACTTTATTAGTTTTTATTCTATAGAAACTAATTCTGGGGCGCAGCTGACTGTGTCCCAGATCCTTCTGTTCTGTTATTTTAAGAGACGTGAGTTTCCTGGGAGTGGAGGTGGACACTCGAGGTTCTAATCTGGGCCTGCCACCAACCAGCTGTGTCCCTGGCGACTAACATGACCTCCCTCCCATCTGTAACGGGTCTTCTGGTCCCCGCTTCCATTACGGAATGGGCCCCGCAGTGACTCTTAATGAGCCATCACAGGACTCGCGAGCACTTACACAGAAATCGTTAGGAATAACCTTTGCCCTTTCTGCTTATTGGAGTCATGTGCTTCTCCGTGCTTCTCGTACGTAGGGTGTGTGGGAAGTGTGCTCATTTTGCAAAAACAGCCCTATTTCCTGCCATTCCTGGGCATTGCATTAAGTGTGTGCGGGGCTCGTCCTGGTCGTCAGAGTGATGGGGGAGGGGGTTGAGGGGCGGCGTTGTAATCATTCGCAAGTCTTAATAAACAGCATCCCTTTACCTCCTTTTTCCTCTTTGGAGAGATCCGTTTTCAGCCAGCCACTCCAACTGTGTTTTAATTTGAAACTACCTGTGTTGACTCCTTTCATCAGGCAAGTGGAAGTGAGGAATATTACACTTGGTGGTGAATGACTTTATTCTTTATTTCCCAGGAGAACATGAATGCACTTACAAAAGGTCACCTCTCTTGGTCTTTCAATATCTTTTACACTCTTGTGAACGTTTTTATTTGAAAACAGGAATATGAGTATGTTGTATAAAAACCTTAGCATTTTTATACCTCCAGAGCATTCTGGCTTAAGTTCCCAATACCCCAGAGAGTTAGGACAGTTGAGACAATAGCATGTTCTTTGCCACACGATTGCGATGCTGGGCGCAAATGTAACCGAGAAACAAAATCTGGTCAGGTCCTTGCTGGTGGGATAATATGTTGACTTTTCACTTTAGGACAGCCTTTTGTGGATCAGAGAAACTGTGTGGAGCCTAATCTATAAGGTGTGAAGTAGAGGCCCTTGCAGTTTGTAAGAATGTAGGCTAGAGCCAACTCTAAATTAACCTCAGCCACGGTACCAGCGGGAAGAAATGTCATGGGTAATTTTTTAAGTACATAGGAAACCTTTCCTTAAGCGGTCAATCCCTAGATTGATTAGAAATCCCAGTTTCTATGTGACGTTGGACTGTACAACCACTTGGTCGGAAAATCCGGTTTCTCCCACCTAAATATTTCTAAAATCTGCCCTTCCTTCTTCATCTTGTGTTGCTTAAATCTTCTTCTGTTCTATTACGGTACCTTCCAGACTGACCTGTCTTCAGGTCCAGTTCATTCTCCGTGGGTCCCCAGCATTTCGCTTTTCAGTGTTTCTCATGCCTGTGGAGTAAGTCCGAGACCAAGGCTCTTCTTGGTGTGACCTCTCCCGCGCCTTTTCCACCTCCTCTTCCCATTCTTCCCCCCTCCCCCATCCTGTGTTCTAGGCTCCCAGAGATGCCTTCAGCAATATCATAGTGCCATTTCGTGCCTTTTGTAATGTCTGTTCTACTGCTTAGAGTATGCTCCGCACCTCTTTTTTATTTCTTTAAAACATTTTTTATGTTTATTTATTTTTGAGGGAGAGAGAGAGAGAGACAAAGCACGAGTTGGGGAGGTGCAGAGAGAGAGGGAGACACAGAATCCGAAGCAGGCCCAGGCTTGGAGCTGTCAGCACAGAGCCCTACGTAGGGCTTGAGCCCACGAATTGTGAGATCATCACCTGAGCCAAAGTCAGACTTAACCAACTGAGCCGCCCAGGTGCCCCAAATGCTCCCCATCTTTAAAGGTCTGAAGGAATACTATTGAACCTTCTGGAACCAGCTCATACACCCCTTCTCTTTCAGTCGACCTCCAGATCCTTTCTGGAGTGAATAGCTCCTATGACATTTGTCCCCTACTTGTGTTACAGCAGCACGGTCACCTTGTGCCATACCACGAGTTCACGCGTGGGTCTCCAGGACGAGCCGGCGAGTTCCTCAATGGCCCTGTGTGTTTTATGCACATCTCTATTTTGCCAGCAACCACAGGGCTTGGCACATATTGGGCACTCCGTAAATGTTTATTGGATGAATGAATTAAGTATGACTTCTCTTTAAAAATTGGATGGAGACATGACCAGCTGTCAGTGAATGGACCATTAGTGAGCAGTAAATAATGGGGTCTGATCAGGAGTCACGGGGGGCTGTTGGTGCGGGTGGTGGAAGTGGAGTAAGAGTTCCGAGAAGGATATCAGTTGGAGAAGGCTGCCTGGAGGGAAGACTTCCTTGTGTCCTGAAGGACTGGGGAGGATTTGAGGAGACAGAGAAGGAGGAGGCTGGAGAGAAGGTTGTAGAAGCAGTACTCACCAGGCGTGAAAGGAGCATCCGGGAGGAGCGTCTACGGTGGCCTGCGGGACAGATGGAACACACAGGGGGCTTGAGGTCAGGAAGCCCGCTGGACGTGGCCGCAGGGGCCGATGTGACCAAGCCCCACGGGGCTGAGTGACCACCACAGAGCAGGCCTCCCAACGCTGCCGCGCATTTGCACCCCACCCCCCACGATTTTAACCATGTCCGTACACTGCCCGCATTAGTTGTGTGGTGTTTTCCCTTAACCTGACCCTGCTGTTTGATTGAAATGAACGAAAAAGAAAGTTTTGTACTCTGTGTGACATTACAGGGTTTGTCTGCTAATCGCAGGTTTCTAATCTCTGTTAAAATTCATGTATTACTGTATCAATTAAAATGCTCAACTGCATATTACCTGAAATGACCTCATGTACCTGAGCGGTAGCCATGCCACATAGTGGAAAACTTGTATCAGCCACGGAAGGAGGGATGGCCCTGAAGGGAAGGGGAGAATCTTCAAGAACAAAGAACTAGCCATTCCTTGTGACTGGATTTAAGATGTTAACAAAAAGGGACTAAGCCAGAGTTTTGTTGGGCGAATGCAGTACACGAGCAGAAAGCAGGGGCCGTGGAGCAGACGAGGTGTTCCGTTTTGGACCTGACGGGCTGGTGAGACACACAAGGAACAGGAAAAGTTGGAGATCCAGTTCTCGGGGTCATCCACTCAGCAATGTCGGTTTAGAACACAAGTCTAGCTTCGCTTTTTTTGTGCTTGGTGTTCTGTTTCTTGGAGGGGAGCAGATGACTGGCTTGTTTTTCTTCCTGGCACATGGAGGGTCAGTTGGCTTCCGTGAACTTTCAGTCCCACTCGGGAAACGTGGGGGACCAAGGTCAAGATTGCTTGGAGGTCACCTGCTCTCCCGTTCCCAAACGCGAAGTGCTTTTTAGCACCAGGATTTGTCTTACTGGCGTTTACGTTCATTCAGAAGCCCCGGAGCTGTCGATAAAAGGGGCATATGCTTGGTGAGCACGGTCAGGTGTGCAAAGGCTCAGAGTGGCGGGCGTAGCGGCCCCGGAGACTAGACCAGCTATGTAAATAATGCGCACTTCAAACATCTGTCATACACCTATGCAGTTGAAAAATTATGGCTTAGGTAACTCATACGCACAGTTAAAAATCTCCATTTATCTTTCTACTCAAATCCACGATGGCCCCTCCAGGCCAAGTTTCCTCCTTTTGAAGATAAAAGAGAGATATTTGGCAGATGCCCGTGGGCAGTACTGGTAGCTGGACCTGTGCCTGGCCCTCTCCTTCTGACGGCCAGAGTTGCAGAGGGAGGGGCCATCCAGCTTTGCAGGGAACGCCCCCTCCTCACCCCGACTGCACATTCCTGCCTCGCTGAATCTTCGAAGAGAGCTCACAGGCCATTCATTGCTTTCGGCATATCCAACTTTGGCTTTGAAATCATTTATACATGAAATGAAGGGCCCTCCTAGCAGTTTAGATACATTGGATATTTGTCATTTGTTTTTTGGCTGCCCAGTGTCTGAACCCCCCCACTCCCCAAAAGAACCATTCGTGTCCTAACCTCTGGTACCTGTGAATATGAACTATTTTGGGAGAAGGTCAGATGTAATCACAGTGTGGTCATACACGAGTAGAGTGGGCCCTAAAGCCAGTAAGCCTGGCGTCCTTAGAAGAAGAGAAACCCAGACGGCAGGCACGAGGTTGTGTTCAGACGGAGGCAGAGACATGATGTGTTTATAAGGCACAAGGAAGGCCCGGGATCGCCGGCCACCGCCATAAGGTGGGGAGAAGGCGCGGAATGGATTCCTTCAGGGCCTCCTGAGGAAAACGGTCCTGGCTTCTGTTACCAGGTTCCCAGAACTATGAGAAAATAAACGTCTCTTGTTTTAAGCCTTCTGGATTACGGCGCTTGGTTTTGGCAGCCCCCCCCTCCATGGGGAATGAATACACCCACCTTCTGAAGGCCAGAGTGGGGTGGAAACCTCGTTTCTCCGTGTTGATGCTGAACTTGCCCTGGGACTGCCTTCCTGGCCTTCCCGACGTAGAGGGCCCGGTGCGCAACCTTGGCTCCCCCGACCCCCACTCTGTTACCCACGCACCCCCTTGGCTCGTGCGCAGGGCAGTGGGGGCTGTGAGGCACGCTCCCCGCACATGGTGGCGCTGTTGTGCAGGACTGTGTTCTGGAGGCTGAGGGGTGGGGGGGGGGGACACTTGGCTGGTGGTGTGCCTTGTGTGGCCTGCTTGGTAGGGCTCCTGCTTCGTAGAGGCTGCGGAGGGGGCCTCACCAAAGAGGCTCTGGCTGCAGAGTTCCACGCCTGGATCTCTAACCCTCGCCCCCCCCCCCCCCCCCGAAATTCTCTGAATTACTCAAAATTTCAGTAAATATTTCAGCCTGTCTTCTCTGGGAGGCTGTGTAGCACAACGATGTAGAGCAGAGCTGCAGGCACGTGGCTTCATAATCCAGCCTTTCCAGTACCGGCTGGGTCGACGTGGATAAATGACCTGTTTCCTCAGTTTCCTTACCTGCAAAATGGGAATCATAGTGGTAGGTACCCAGGAGGTCTGGGGTGAATTATGTGAATTCATAACATGAAACACGCATCACCAAACATGACACGTGAGAAGCATTACATATGCTTGTCATTAGCATTATTAAAAGAGCTGGCACTGTTTTTTTTTTTTAATGTTTGTTTATTTTTGAGAGAGACTGTGTGAGTGGAGGAGGGGCAGAGAAGGGGACAGAGGATCTGAAGCGGGCTCTGTGCTGCCAGCAGAAAACCCGATACGAGGCTCAGACTCATGAATCGTGGGATCATGACCTGTGCTGAAGTCAGACACTTAACCGACTGAGCCACCGGGGCGCCCAAAAGAGCCAGCCCTGGTTTCTGTTAACCCAGGGAACTCATTTGAATTTTCATTTTGATTGGTTCTAAAATAATTGAAAGGAGTATTTGAACGTTTTTTTCCTGCACACTTGCTAGTTGGTTATTTATAATGAAGACAATCGTCAGTTGTTAGTAAACTTAAAAAAAAATGCTTTACAAGAGTTTGTTTCTCCGAGGACTGAGCATGTCCGGAAGAGCTGAGGAGAGCCGGTCATGGTCTCAGATGCGTTTTCCACCTTTGTGATACAGTGGCTTCAGCCTTACGTCCGTAAAGTGCCTTCAGAGAGCAGCGGGGCGTTGTGACTTAGGGCCTGACATCAGAGGGTCGCACGTTGGTGTCCTGCTAGCTGTGTGATCTTGGTAGTTTGTGTGATCAGTCCGTCCTCTGTTTTTCATCTGTAGAATGAGGTTAAAATAGTATCTCCCTTAGAGTTGTGCTGTGCATTAAAGGAGCAAATATATACAAAACAGTCAGCCTAGTGCCTGACACACAGTAAGAACTTAGTACAGTTTCACTCCGATATTATTATTTCTTCGGAGGCGTAACTACAAGATTGGCTCATTCCTCAGTGGTTCACACCTGAGGATGCCGAAGACGGAGGACAGTGCTGTTGTCCATGGCCGGGTAGAGTTAAAGACGGCCATAAACCTTATTTCTTATGCTTGGTACTCACGCAGAAGTCAAACACCCCATTTCTTCCTGATTTTGGTGTGTGATCTTCTAAGAAATCTGCGGAACTGTTTATTGACCTAAGTGGGCTCACTTGTCCTTAAATGCCCATCTTTGGAAGAGTGGTGGAGCGTCATTGTGTACCCAGTGCCCCTGTTGGCTGTACATCTAAGAGGACATGGGTTCTCGAAAGTCAGAGAGGCAGTGCCCCGTATGATCAGACTCTGCTTAATCCGAGATATATGCCCTGACTTTTCAGTTGAAGGCAAAGAGAAAGACAGCTGCTTCTGAGCCGAGGGTTGAGCTGTGTGCTTGGGTGTGTTTGTGCGTGCAGTAAAATCGAGCATCGCAGAAACGCGGTGTGAGGTAGGGATGCAGCGTGAGTCCAAGGTCCATCTGTCAAGGGCACTTTTGAAAGTGAGGTTCTCTCCTCCAAACCAAGCCCATTTCCCTTCTTCGGGGAGTTTGGTGATGGTCCCGTGGAATCTCAGGTCAGAAGTCCCCCTGAATGGTGTAGGAAGTAAAGGGGTGCTGAAGGTTGGGGTCCACTCGTCAAATATGTTAATCTTTTGGCAGCTTTCCTAAGAGCAGATATTTGGCCACCAGACTGGGACGGCAGCCTGGGCTGAGGGAGAAAGGGCCCCCTTCTCCACAGCTTTCAGAGCTGCCACCACCCCCTTCACCCCCCAGTCCAGGCAGACACGCAAGCTGTGTCCCCTGGGATTTGGGAACTCAGAGCTTTCCACTTTGGCCTTGTTTACTCCCGAGTTTGCATTTTACCTATCCATTTTTCAACACTTCTCCCCCCTCTCCCAAGACTCTCCTTTCTTAAAAGTCCAGGTAAAAATGCCCAGTGAACCAGAAGGGTACTAAGGACCTTGTTGTATATGGCTGTGGCCAACTGACTGAACTTGAAAACCTCCTCCAAAAGCGTTGGCTTTTGTTGGTCAACACATTGTTTTTGGGGCGTGCAGACCTTGTTTCCCCAGAGGTTGACCTGTGCTTGATGTCGGTAATTTAAACATGTGTGAATTTCAAAGGACGTGTTTGGGATGCCAGATGCTAAAGAAGGCAATATATAGTGTCCTGATCTCAAGGGCTAGAAACGGAGGTTTGGGTCATCAAATGCTGCCCGAGGTGTGCAAGTGCGTTCTCTGCGCTGAGGCCCCGTGGGTGTCCTCAGTCTGGGCCTGATGCTGGGGCTTGTGGAAGGTGTGGTCGCACCACGGTGTATATAGTGCAGCCCTACAGGGCTCAGGGCAGCTTGGCAGAGGGGAGCCAGAGATTGAAGGGCCCGGGGCATGAGCACGGGCTTGCTCTGTCGATCTGAGAACAAGTCCCCAACAAGAGGTCCCCCCACTGCCCCCCAAAGAAATGTTTAAAAAGGTAACAGAGTTCCCACGTGGTCCTGATACGTAGATATTCTGGGGGGAACCTTTTTACCCTCAGCTCTCTTTTCCCCCAATGGAAGGGAACCATTGGTTACTGGGCACATACTTGGTACCTGCCACTGGGTAAGAATGAGCTCATTCATTTCACACAATAGTCCTGGGGGGCAGCCACTAGTTAACACTTTAGCAGCAAGATGACAGCACTGAGATTTTATATGCTCACACACAGACACACAAACACACTCACACACACACACACACACACACACATACACCCACGCTTTGAATCATGTATGTATTCAACAATTAGTCTCTATGTTAAATGTTAGTAAAATTGACTCTTATTTTTAAGTAAATACTAAGCGATTTCTTTGGCCACTTTGGTGGATCGTCTTGCTCATACTCTGGGGTCCCCTCTTGCGAGGCCTGTGTTACCGGGAGAGGACAGATTTGAGCCTTTCCTGCATATTCTAAGGACTCTAACCTCACGTATTTGTGTATGTTACTGGAAAATTATCTCTACTCTGTCAGCGAACATTCTGAGCGTGACCACGACTTGCCTAAAGAGCAAGCAGTCTCCTAAAATCTGGTAGGCGGTGGGGTGGAGGACAGTGGAGAGCGGTTGCTGGACTCTCTCCTTGCTGGTGTTTCCCTCAGCACCTTAGATGGGGTTTCCTCATCCGCGTGAGCACCTGTGGGGCCTTAACTGGCCTAGTTTTCCACGTGGTGAACATCCCTGATTCTTGGGGGAGACGGAGTAGTTAGGACTTCCTGGGCCTCGACTTGTTTGGCACAAAAGGGCCTGAAACAAAATTTGAACCTTTATTTTTATGTATACATTTGTTTTGAAGAGAGATAGAGGGAGGGGCCAAGGAAGAGGGAGAGAAAGTCTTAAGCAGGGGCTTGAGCCCATGAACCGTGAGAACATGACCTCGGATGAAATCAAGAGTCGGACGCTTAGCTGACGGAGTCACCCAGGTGCTCCAAAATATGAAACTTTAAATGGAAAGGAGTCTCCCACAGAAACATTTCATTTATTTGTAAACCATTTTCTTCTGCAGTTCATTTTGTCTTGTATTCTTCTTTACTTTTTTAGTTGTGAAAAATCCCTGAAGAAACATTAGTTTAGCACAGCCGACCGTTTGCCATGTTGTCATGGGCGTGCTCCCACTGAGCACTATTCTGCGCCTTAGGGTTGGCCGGGATCCAAATAATGGAGTAATTGGACAGCACTCCCCACGATCATTTTAAATGACAGTATCGGGTGGGGGGAGCAAAGGAAGAGTTCTATGGGTCTGAATGGGGTATGATAGGATTAAGTACAAGGTAGTCAAGAAATTAATAAACTAGGAATTTGGGTGAATGTGGTAAAAAAAAAGTATAGATGGCTAAAATTGGGTAAGTAGACTGCATCTTTGAAAAGAATCAGTTAAGTGGTTTAGAGCACATCAGATGTGTGCTATAAAATCTTCAGTTTGGGGGGAAAATGAAGAAAAGTGTCCTTGGGATTCCCTACAGGAGCCACTGTGAAAAAATCCTGTAGTCTCTCCTACTTTGTCACTGGCCAAAGAATATGAGCTCAGTAACACACGGCAATGTAGGGAATGTGATAATATGAAAACATAGTCTTCATTTTGTATTCCTGCTGGTCAGAGGACTTGCAAAATTGAGCACCTCCCTAAGTCTTGGAGCATATAGCATTTTTTTTAAAAAAGACTTTATTTTTAAGTAATCTCTACTCCCAGTGTGGGGTTTGAACTCACAACCCTGAGATCAAGAGTCACATACTCTACCTATTGAGCTAGCCAGGTGCCCCTGGGGTATATATAGCATTTAAAGTAATACAAATGAGAAGGCGTCTGGGCGGCTCAGTTGGTTGAGCATCTGACTTCAGCTCAGATCATGATCTTGTGGTTTGTGGGTTTGAACCCCGTGTCAGTCTCTGTGCGGACAGCTCTCTGTGTGTCTCCAATTTGCGTCTCCCTCTCTCTCTGCCCCTCCCTCGCTTGCACTCTGTCTCCCTCTAAAATAAGTAAACGTTGTAAAAAAATTAATAAAAAAAGAAAGTGATACAAATGAAGCAAACTCCCCTCTTTAGAAACATAAGAACAGTCACAGAGCTTTATGATACACTATGTATTTTTTATTAAAATCCCAGAAATTGCTTTTAGACACTATGTAACAGTTAAAAACTGTATCTCTTATTAACTCTTCCCCTGTTTTATGACTAATCAGCAAATACTTACATTCTGTATGTACCAGATGAAAAAATACTAAACAAGTATAACAAAACTGCCAGTGCTTGAATTGAAAAACAGTGACGTATAGTTTCTCTGTGTTATTAATTTTAGAATCAAGGCACCAGACCACATAAACTCACAGAATGAAAAAGGTCCACATGCACTTGTATCCAGTTTCCTTAGATTAGAATTTCTTAATATTTGCGTATCTTGGTTTTAACTTCTTATTGCCAGGCAGGCACTCTGAGAGAGATTTGATTAGTCAACTACTTCTTTAAAGAAGAGGGTTTAACAGTATGCAGGAAATTAAACGTACGGAAATTACACTCATCTCAGCCGGACGAGACCCCTCACACATTCCCTTACCCTCCTCCTGCTTTGAGATGAATAGTTTGTTCCTCAGGTACCCGTGTATTTAACTCTAAAGACTCATTCTTTACTCATCTGGTTGGTTTTTTTTTTTTTTATTACCTTGTACTGTCACTGTGGTAAGATAGACGTCACATAAAATCATCTTCATTCAACGTGAACAATTCAGTGGCATTAAGGACGGTCACGTTGTACAACCATCCTCCCTCCCCGTCTGTCTGCAGAACTCTTTTCTTCTTGCAAAACGAAAACTCTGTTCCCCTTAAATGGTAATTCCTGTCCCCTGCCTCTCAGCCCCTGGTGACCGCCGTTCCCTTTCTATCTCTGTGGGTGTGACTGACTCTAAGTACCTGATATAAATGGAGTCATGCAGTGTTCGTTCGTTCGTGACAAGTGTGTCCTTACATCCTTCTATTTCACTCAGCACTGTGTCCTCAGAGTTCATCCATGTTGTAGGACGTGTCAGGATGTCCTTCCTCTTTAAGGGTAGGTAATATTCCGTTGTCTGCATAGACCACATTGTGTTTACCGTTTATCTGCCAGTGGACACTTGGTGGCTTCCACTTTTTGGCTGTTGTGAAAAATACTGCTTCAAATGTGGGTGTAAAGCCATCTGTTCAAGCCCCTGCTTTCAGGTCTGTAGGATAAATACCCAGAAGTGGAAGTGCTGGATCATATGGTGATTCTTTTTTTTTTTTTTTAAGTTTATTTATTGACTTTGAGAGAGCAAGCGAGCACAAGAACCCCAAGCCGGCTCCATGCTGTCAGTGCAGAGCCTGATGTGAATCTCGAACCTACAAACCACGAGATCATGACCTGAGCTGAAATCAGGAGTCAGTCACTTACCTGGCCGAGCCACCCAGGCACCCCACTGGATCGTAAAATTCTGTGGTTAATTTTGAGGGACCACCACACTTTTCCAGATTTCCAGAGCGGCTGCACCAGCTTGCATTCCCACCAGCAGTGCAGGAGGGGTCCCCTTTCTCCACATCCTCGCCAACATCCGTTCTTCTCTTTCCTTCCTCCCGTCCCCGGTCACTTCTTTTGACAGTAGCCATCCTAACAGATGTGAGGTGGTCTTCTCACATTCAAGCAAATATAGATGCTCATAGCCTTGCTATGCTCTGATGATCTTTCTTCTCTGGGGGGTAGAAGGAAGGTGGAGTGATCTCTGTGTGCGAGATGACCATTCAGAGAGATGTGATGAGTGACAAGCTGGGTTTTGAATATATATAGAAGGCGGCTACAGACTCCTGGTTAATGGTCACGGGGGAAGGTAGAGGAAGAGGCCACCGGGAGCTTCTAGTTTCTTCTAATACTATTTTCTTACTTTTCCCCCAGATGAGACACATAATTAAATGGGGGTAAAGTCAACTTCTAATCATCCAAATGCTATTCCTGTCTGTGGTGAAAGCTATGAGGCAGTGCTATGGGACGTAAAGACGTGCACCCTTACCCTCAGGGTGCTTAAAGCGTATTTGAGAGCCCAAAATATACACGGACATGAACTGCAAACAAGCAGATTGCTGGGTGGTGAGAAGTAGCAGGTGTCCAACCAAGGGTAGAAAGAGGGCTGTGGCGTGAAGTTGTGGCGCATTTGGCAGCGTCGGCACGGGGGTGGTCTAGTCCTGGCGTTCTGGATACACTCACCCGAGACAGCCAGGATGGGAGCATGTTGTGTGGACAGTGGCTCCTAGACGCCATCTGTGGATTAGTGTTGAGTTCGTTCCTTCTGCAGCGTCATCCAGGGATCTTGTGAAGCAGAAGCGTGTCTCAGCCTCATTCCTCAGGAATTTAGGTTTATAAGTTGGGGAGGAGGCCCAGGATTTTGTAGTTTTAAAAACTCCCGAGGTGATCCTGAGGTTCGGTGGCCAATGGTTTTGCATTCCTTGTCCAGGGCAATGCGACTGTCAGTTTGTTACGGAATCTGGTCTGGATCACCCAGCGTAAGAACCAAGCAGCACTCGGAGCTCTTGGAAGGGAGAGGTTTATTTTACCCCATGGTGGGGGTGGGGGGACTCAGAGGAGATCATTCTCCAGAGGTCTGAGCCCAGAGCTCAGCAGAGGGAACAATTTATAGCTTTCTGCATTTCTCATCCATCAGGGGTAGGTGTTTCCTATTCCCCCTGTCGGCCGTCTTACCGCAGACTTTCCCCATCAAGTTCACTCCTTCCTGTGTTCACCCCGGTCCCGTCCTCTCCAGGAGTGCTTGTGTGAGAGCTGAATGCCTGTACCAGTTAGGGGGAATGCAGACCACTTCTGGCCTTCAAGACTCCTGCAGTTTTCTGGTGACTTCCAGGAAGCAGCCTAAGATAGTGTAATGCAGACTTGGGTGAGGGAGGCGCCCACACAGCAGGAGCGCCTGGCAGAAATCTGGGACGCAGGGGGACCTGAGAAGAGGCACAGCAGTGGCAGTGGGCATCATCTGGGCAGGGGAGGACAGCTGGAGGGCGATCCACACAAACAGCTCTCTCCTTTTGGAGGCCAGCTGGGGATGGTGGGAGGTGAAGGAAAAAGACAATGGAGGTGAAGATCTAGAAGGTTCTTTGAGTTCACCAAGGAGCTGTAACGGGTCACAGATGGTTGTGACGCGTTGTGATTTGCATCGGAGATCATCCTGGCTCTGGGCTGGGGAGGGGAAGGTGCGAGACAATGGGTTGAGGGACCTAGAAGAAGGACCAGAGAGGTCACCCAGGATGTGGAGGTTCCTCAGTTCCATGGTGTCTGTCGGTCTCCTCCTTGAAGCAGGAAGTTGGCCGTCGGCTGTGAGAGGTGGAAGAGGAGGTGGAGAAGGTGGTGAAGTCAAAATAGCTGTGTTGGTACCAGAAGAGGGATGTGCAGACGGATTGGCCAGCAACTTGAAGAACCCAGCTGAGGCCAGATACTGTGGTTTTGTGGTGATGTTTAATGTTTAATTTAGTTTGATCGAGTGGCCTCCGCAATGAGCGCTCTGTAATCTGAGTAAAGGTGTGGAATTACCAGATGCTCAGATTTTTCTAGGATCACCACTTGGCCAAGCAGAAGGATCGAGAGTCACAAGAAATCGAGGTCACTTCTCTGTGTCTCTGAGCCGGTATCTCATTCAGGGTGTGGTCTTGGAGGCACAGGTGTGGTGGATGACAAGGGATTCTGTTTACTCTTCTGGATGGTTCTCCAGTGGTGGTATTCCGAATACTCAAAAGGTGAATCCAAACCCGACAGGAATACGGTAGGCAAGTCTGAGTCTTGTTCTCAAACTGAGTCATCCAAAACTCATTTTAAAGTTGTTTCAAGAATAACTCAGATCTGAGTATGGCGTCATGGAGCAATTCATCTTGAGGACCATTGGTGTTCAGCTCCAGCTCCAGTCAAGAAAAATTGATCATCTAATTAGGCCTCTGTCAGACGGGACTCGGTATGTATATAATGTCCCACTAGACGATGTAATAAATATAACCAGGGCTAGAATTGCACTAATTTGGTATAATTAGGAGGAAGACTTGTCTAAATAAGTGAAAGATTTAAATTTTATAGAAAGTTTAATGAAATGGAGTCATTACTTTCATGTCCTCAGGCTATCCAACGAATGGATAAATTATTTATAATTAGCATATCAATTGTTGCCGAAAAAGCGTTTGCTCCTTTCGTATTTGAAAACAGGTTATTTTTCCTTCTTCAGTAATTGATATGGTCCCTTGAAACTGTATTTATGCCACTTATCCATACTAACATAAAGATGATCTTCAGCTTACCCCTATTCTGTAATTTTTTACTCCAAATTGGTAGACTACAAATTAAAATGAAATTTTCTTATATGGGAGGATGATGTAATTCTGCACCCTTAAAGACATATTCGTTTTTTTGCTTTTTCTTTAAAAAGAAATAGATATCTCAGCTGTCTATATGAGAACAGATATGTTTCTAAAATTCATAAGTAACACACTAAAATGCATGCTATGTAAGTACATAAGGCATAATACATATTCAAGATAAATTAAGAGTTTATTCAGGGTAAATTTAAAAAGTAAAACTGAGGGGCGCCTGGGTGGCTCAGTCAACTGAGCATCCTACTTTGGCTCAGGTCATGATCTCATTGTTCGTGAGTTCAAGCCCCGCGTCCAGCTCCGTGCTGACAGCTCAGAGCTGCTTTGGATTCTGTGTCTCCCTCTCTCTCTGCCCCTCCCCACTCACACTCTGTCTCTTTTTCTCTCTCTGTTTCTCAAAAATAAACGTCAAAAAAAATTTAAAAAGTAAATTGAAAAAAGATTATATTGAAGATAAGTAAATAGTAAAATTAAAAATAAGTAAAGCATACAAGATGAACACTCAGAAAAATGAAGATATATCCCAGAAGAAATAAATAATAAATCATAACTTTTTCCAAAGAATTTTGGAATTTTGTCTGTGACGTGCGAGTTCTATAGCTACGTAACAGGACAAGTAATCCTTTGAGGTCAGCGCCGTCATAATATCAGTTTACTGATGAGGAGTCTCGGGTTGAACTTTACACAGTCAGGGAACATCAGCACTAAGATGGAAAGCCAGACCCAGGTTTCCTTAGTAACAGCTGTTAGTACTTCGTGCTCCAGTTTAGAATTAGAGTCAAGAAAGTGGTGTTTTTAGCCGGATCGAACAGCATTAGGAGATGGAACCTGGCTAGTGAGTAAGGTATCAATGTACTGCTAACAGAAAGAAAAAACATGTTAGTAAGAAAACGGCAGAGTACCTTGAACATCACAGCAGTACATCGTGGTGGGGGTTACGCACAGACCCTCATCGTTTTTTCTGGCCAGTAACCGGTTCTTTGGACACAAGACTTTTCAGTTGGTTTTCCAGAAGTAGAGTTGACTGTAGCCAGTGGCCCCAGGCCCAGGTTTGGGAGAAGGCTGCCGGAGTCTGGGCGCGGGTTGTGCACGTAACCAGCCGTGTAGCCTGGCCTCTCTGTGTCTCACGTGTAAAATGGGATCATAATCACACCTGCTCATGGGGCTGTTTTGAGGATTAAATGCTTTAACAAATGCAGAACTTTGAGAATAGTTCTTGGCACCTGATTTGTGCTCAGTAACAGTAGTTATTATTATTAATAATAATCTTACGGTCTGAGGATAGCAATAAGCAGCTTTGGGTCTCTAAAAATGGGTCATTTATTTCTTAGAACGGTATCTTTCTTTTTAGAGGTAGGAAAGACTTAACTGCCAGTAATTATAGTTTCCCTGACCTATAGGGAGCAGTTTTAAACAGCGTGTTTAAAATAGATTGGCTTTGCAGCGTAGATGTGGTCCTTTTTCAGTGCACGTGTTACTGATCTGGAAGTAGCAATTAGGACTTGAGCGTCATGAGGTTGCCAATGATGTTTCTGATAGGAGGCAGGAGTGTGCGTGCGTGCTGGTGTGACATCCTAATTACTGCCTCGTTGTGCCCTTTCTGGGACTTGCCCAGGGCTCTACATCTGTGAGGAGCTACCGCCAGTCTGTTGTGTCCTCTCCCTTGGGAGATAACCCCACTCTCTGTCTTCAGGTCACTGGGCAGACCTCTCAGCTGGGCACCGACCTCCCCCCACGTTACCCAGGAACGGACTTGGCTCTGTGCCTGACCCTGCCATGGAAGGAGGGTCTTGCAGGGGCTATGATGGGACCAGTATAGGGGTCAGCGTCCTCCAGGGAGAGCATAAAACTGCAGACGTGTTCCCAGATGAAGAGGGGCCCGAGGGATCCACAGTGTGTCATTTCACTTATTCCATTTTGCACTGTTCGCTTTATGTCCGCTTCTTTCTGACATTCGTTTTCGGTTGCGGCCATCTGTCTTGAGTATGGTGTTTGGTTGTTGCTCTTAACTCGGTGAGGAAGTGGGCACGGCCCTAATGATGGGACATGATCGTATCTGGTCTTGCCCCCCTGTTTCTTGTGGCGTCTCCCCAGAATTGTCCACCAGGTTCTGGGAGAGCCGGTTGCTGCCTTTATTTGTGGGACATAAGCGCTCGGATTAAAACCAAGAACGGTGACAGCACACATACGTACAGGCTGCTTCCGTGCCTGACGGTGTTGGGATTTTGCCTTCTCGAGGTTCTTGAGAAATTTCTGTTTCTGGTGGAGAACACCTTGGAGAGAACAGCAGAGGAGCACCTTGGCATTCAGAGATTTATCTATTAGAAGTTTCGGTGATTGACCAGTGACCATGAAGGAGGTCTAGAATAGACGCATAGTTTTGCAGAGGCACGAAATGCGACCATGCGTCCTGCACACGGGTGTGGGCGCCTAACCAGTGGGCTGTGCCTGCTGTCCGGGGTCTAGTCCGAGTCTTCCCTCAAGGTTTCTGAGACAGGAGCACATTGCCTTGGTTTCCTTTTGGGAAAGGTCCCGGAAAGAACATTGACCACTACTTTTGCTGATAAGAATTAAAAGGGAATGAAAATGTCTGAGAAAGCCACAGAGAAACAGAAACTTTGGGTAAAGTGTGAAATACAGACTTTGGTGATGGTTCGGATCTGTGATGTAGTTCAAGCCCAGAAAGAGCAATCCGTGACTGTCTCAAGACAGTCCATGCTGAAATGGACACTCTGGTTTTATTGCTGTCTTAAGTTTCATGCACACAGTCTTTATTTTCTATTTTTTAATGATTTTTTAAAAATATAATTTATTGTCAAGTTGGCTAACATACAGTGTGTACAGTGTGCCCTTGGTTTTGGGGGTAGATTCCCATGACTCATGGCTTCCGTATAACACCCAGTGCTCATCCCAATGAATGCCCTCCTCAGTGCCCATCCCCCACTTTCTCCTCTCCACCCTCCCCTCAGTTTGTTCTCTGTATTTAAGAGTCTCTTATGGTTTGCCTCCTTCCCTCTCTGTTTATAACTATTTTTCCCCCTTCCCTTTCCTCGTGGTCTTCTGTTAAGTTTCTCAAGTTGCACCTATGAATGAAAACATATCATGCACACAATCTTTAAAGATATAAAGAGGTAGCTTAAAATAATGTCATTATTGGGACGATTACATAGACTGTAGCCATATTTAGAAATGTGGAAATTTTCTGGAGTCCTGGGACTTCTCTGTTACTAATGATTGGGTTCTTTTGTGCAGCCGGTAGAGTGAGTCCAAAGAATACAGAGCTCACCCTGTATACCGAGCAATGAGCTATAACTAAGTCATATATGTTACGCTGTGTTTTGATTCTGTGGTGACAGACATTTGCCTTTCCCTTGTTGATTAACCCAGCACGTATTTATATACAAATGTTTTAGGAATTCAAGGAAAAGAATAGTCTTGGTCTGGTAGATTTAGAAGTAGTGTGTGCATTTTCTCCCTATACTATGTTAAGTATCAAGATGCTGGGCCATTGCCTACCTGAGTGTAATTTTGAGATATAATTTATATCAATAACCAGTTGACTGTTGGGCAGGTACACAAGTATTCCAGGTACACAAGTGAGCCCTAGAAAGTACCAGAATCTCTGGTGGTGATCGCACCAGGTTCTTCTGAACCTTTTGGAAACATTAAAACCAAATAAATAAAGAGACTCTTGCTAAGATTCATAACCCTTGCTTCTCACTCCCCCCCCACCATATGTACCCCCAAAAAGACCATTTGGCAGTAGTGTATGGTGGAGGGCCATGGCCATGGGTGAGCTCGTAGTTAAATGTATTTCTCAGGCATAGCAGCTATCATGTTGGCATTATGTGTACTGCTTTTTGATTATTTTTGTATATATCTACTGCAACTAATTATCCTAGCTTACATAACTTTTGTTTTTAAGAAGGAAATTGGTTTTTGGTATTAATTTTTAAAGCATAATAGAATAATATGAATCTATCTTCCTCTCCATTTTCTTTGTTGTTGTTGTTGTTTGTAAGTTTATTCATTTATTTTGAGACAGAGACAGTGAGAGTGGGAGAGGGGCAGAGAGAGGGAAAGAGAGAGGACCTCACTCAGGCTCTGCATGGTCAATGCAGAGCCCAACATGGGGCTCGAACCCGTGAAGCCATGAGATCATGACCTGAGCTGAAACTGAGAGTCGGATGGTCAACTGACTGAGCCACCCAGGCGCCCCTCCTTTTCCTTTTCCGGAGGAAGAAGCCATATTTTTTTTAATGCCATCAGACAGTATTTCCGAAAACCTGGCTCAAAATACTGATCCAACTCTCCGTGTTTTGTTTTGTTTTTCTTGCATGATACTTCTAAGAGCCATACGTAGCTTCTATAGAGATGTCTTCATATCAGAGAGACTGAGCGTAAGCCATAATAGAAATTTCCATTGAGGGATTATGAAAATGTACTTGTATCAAAATAGCCCTTTACAATAGTCATCTAGAACCTAGAAGTCATTGTTGACATGACTGTGTTAAACCCAAACCCTAGCTTGTTGAGTTAATTTTTCTTTTAATTTCTCAAAAGATCTTCATCAGTCATCTGCTACAATACGCTCATCACGGAGCTAGTGTATTCCCGGTACTGTCTGGTTGGTTTAGTCAGTGACAGCTGGTGTCTGTGGACGAGCAGTATATTAGGCGCCAGGTGCCTCGGAGAGTGAAAGCACAGGCCCCTGTTGTCACAGTCTGCAGTCACGGGGAAAGAAGGGACCTGAAAGAAACTCGCTGTGCCCGGAAGGTGGTGTGCAAGAGAAGGAGCAGCCGCAACGGAGTCTGGAGGGTAAGGCGGATCAGAGGCGGTTTTGTCGGGACGGTGACCATGAAACTTCTCTCCAGACTGGCACTCGCGTGCCAGTGAAAGGGGGCACTATTAATAAATACACTAGAATAGCAGGCATGGGGTGCACCCATCCCAGACAGACGGAGACCCATGGTTACCCTACTCATAGGGTTAAGGAATTTGCGTATTACTCAAGAAGTAGTAAACAAGGAGCCGTGGCAGGGTTTTAATAACAAAGCTTGGCACTATGGAGGCAACATGGGAGGCACGGGGACCAGGTGAGGGCTGTTCCAGGAACCCAGGCCTGAGAAGGTAACGGCTGGGAACTTTTGAAGACAGTGCGGAGGCAGAGTGGTGGACAGACCTGAAGTGCACCCTGGAGACCCCACTGAGGGGTCTTGCTGATCTCAGATCCGGCAGCTGGGCCGGAAGGAGGAGTAGAGGATGGCAGGGGTGTGTGTCACTGAGGGGAACGCAGGAGAGGAGCAGGTTTGGGGTAGAGGGCGATGCTGACTTCCATTTTGGCTTTGTGGTGTCTGAGGTTCTCTGCAGAGGTGCAAGTGAGAGATGTCAGATGGGCGTTTTCCTCTTGTGTTGACCTGAAAATCAGCCTGCACAATACACTAGTATTGGCTTGAATTCCCTACAATATGAAGATCTTGAGCGCGTAGACTGGCCGTATTTCCCACAAGGGATCATGTGGATCTTGAAAAATCCAGTTGCTGTTTGGAGCCTCCTGCCGAGTAGGTAGTATGCCTGCTCTTCCTGAAACAGCTTCAGTTTGGCTATGAAACTGGGGAACCTGACTTCCTACAGCGACAGGGTCCCCCCTCCCTGTCAGATGGGTACAGGATGTGGGTACTTCTGTGGCTTCAGAACTAAAGAAATGTCCACACAAGAGCCCCTCATCCGAGCAATATTTATAGCCTCTGGTGGAATCCTGCTTCAAAAATACATAGTATTTATAAAGCACTTCTTCTAAAGAGCTTGCCTGGATCTCTCCATATGTCCTTAGAATGGGCATATGACATCAGCCAGACGCAGATGCTCATTCTTTTTTTTTTTTTAACTTTCCCCCTCAGTTTTATTGAAAAATATTTAACATATAACAGTGTCTCAGTTCAAGGTGGACAGCATAATGGTTTGATTTGTCTGTATATGTTGTAAAATGATTACCGCGGTAAATTTAGCCACCATCCATCACTTACCATAGTTTTTTTGTCTTATGATGAGAACATGTAAGGTCCACTCTTTGAACACTTTTAAATATACAGTTCAATATTTTTTAACTATAATCACCATGTATGTTATATCCCAAGAGCTTATGAATCTTAACACTTGAAATTTGTGCCTTTTGACCACTTTCTCCCCACCTACCCCTCCCCCATCAGTAACCACCAATCTGTATTGTTTCTACGGACTTTTGTTATTTCACGCCTAAGTGTGATCATATAGTATTTCTCTGTCTGATTTGTCTCATTTAGCATAACATGCTTAAGATCCATCCGGGTTGTCACAAGTGAGAGAATTTCCTTCTTTTTTATGGCTGAGTGTTCTTCCATTGTGTATTTATATGCCACATTTGCTTTACTTTTCATCCATCAGTGGCACAGATTTCTTCCCTGACTTGGCTACTGTAAATAATGCTGCAGTAAACGTAGAGATGCAGATTGTGGTTTTTGTTTCCGTTGGATATATACCTACAAGTACAGTTGCTGGATCAAATGGTAATTCTATTTTTAATTTTTCGAGGCACCTGCATACTGTTTTCCTTAATGGCTGTATCCCTTTCCATTGCTGCCACCAGCGCACAAGGGTTCCCTTTTCTCCACGCCCTTGCCAACACTTGTGACTGCTTGTCTTTCTGGCGACAGCCATTCGAACAGGTGTGAAGTCATAGCTCGTTGTGGTTTTGATTTTCGTTTTCCTAATGATTAGTGATGTTGAGCCTTTTATTGTGTACCTGTTGGCCATTTGTGTATCTTCTTTGGAAAAATATTTAATTAGATTCTGTGTCCATTTTGTACAAATGTTTTACAAATTTTACTTATTTATTTATATATTTATTTAAATCCAAGCTAGTTAGCATCTAGTGCAATAATGATTTCAGGAGTTGATTCCAGTGATCCATCCTCTATGTAGAACACCCGATTCTCATCCCAACAAGTGTCCTCCTTAATGTCCCTTTACCCATTTAGCCCATCCCCCCTCCCACAACCCCTCCAGCAACCCTCTGAATTTAAAAGTCTCCTCTGTTTTGTCCCTCTCCTTGTTTTTGTATTATTTTTGCTTCCCTTCCCTTATGTTCACCTGTTTTGTATCTTAACTTCCACATATGAGTGAAGTCATATATTTGTCTTTCTCTAATTTCGCTTAGCATAATACCCTCTAGTTCCATCTACATAGTTGCAAATGACATTCTTTTGGATTGCCAAGTAATACTCCAGTGTGTGTGTGTGTGTGTGTGTGTGTGCACGCGCGTGTGTGCACACGCGCAGGCGCACATCTTCTTTATCCATTCATCTGTCGATGGATATTTGGGCTCTTTCCATACTTCGGCTATTGTCGATAGCGCTGCTATAAACATTGGGGTGCATGTGCCTCTTTGAAACACCACACCTGTATCCCTTGGATAAATATCTAGTAGTGCGATTGCTGGGTGATAGGGTAGTTCTATTTTTAATTTTTTGAGGAACCTCCACACTGTTTTCCAGAGCGGCTGCAGCAGTTTGCATTCCCACCAGCAGTGCAAAAGAGATCCTCTTTCTCCCCATTGTCGCCAACATCTGTTGTTGCCTGAGCTGTTAATTTTAGCCATTCTGCCTGGGGTGAGGTGGTATCTCATGGTGGTTTTAATTTGTATTTCCCTGATGATGAGTGACGTTGAGCATTTTTTCATGTGTCTGTTAGCCATCTGGATGTCTTCTTGGGAAAAGTGTCTATTCATGTCCTCTGCCCATTTCTTCACTGGATTATTTGTGTTTTGGGTATTGAGATTGATAGGTACTTTATAGATTTTGGATATTAACCCTTTATCTGATATGTCATTTGCAAATACCTTCTCCCATCCTGTCAGTTGCTTTTTAGTTTTGCTAATTGTTTCCTTCTCTCTGCAGAAGCTTTGTATCTTGATGAGGTTCCAAAGTTCATTTTTGAGGCAGATTCACATTCCTAATGACAGTGAAAGAAATATAAATCTCACACTTTCTGAATGCTTTATTGAAAGTTTATATTATACTAATATTTACGTTTTTAAATGTGCAGCCATATAAAGGCTTCTCCTTAATCTCCTTATAATTTCCGAAGCAGATTATCTAGTTCACATACGACATTTATTTCAGTTTATGGACAGATACAAATACTGTACTTTTCCTTAGTGTATTTGAACCGATAGTGATAGTGGTTCATTTTAAATCTGATACTGTAGATTCAGCAAAAGATATAATTGGGAATGACTTTTCTTAAGCATATTTAATCTTACCAAAATTAAGTCATTATATAAAAATATATGCCAAAGGGGCACCTGGGTGGGGCTCAGTCGGTTGAGCATCCGACTTTGGCTCAGGTCATGATCTCACAGTCTGTGAGTTCAAGCCCCACGTCAGGCTCTGAGCTATCAGCCTGCTTTGGATTCTGTGTTTCCCTCTCTCTCTGCCCTTCTCCCGCTCACTCTCTGTCTCTGTCTCTCAAAATAAAATAAAGACATAAAAATTTTTTTTAAATAAATGCAAAAAAATGAGGGAGTTACAGGGCATAGTACATGGTGCCCAAGCTGGGCATCCCTAACCATTTCAGTTTGGGTTGACCTGGTTAAAACATCTTATATTTGGAAAAGCACTTTGTTTGTATTCCACCTCATCCTCCCTTTCTCGAAAGGATTTAAGGTGTCTTAGGGACATATTTAAACACAGCACAATTTAAAAAATTCAATAAATGGAAAAACGGACATAAGGAGTATAAAAGGAAAGTAAACTGAAGGCAGAGTATTTAAGGATTCACAAAAAGAGGATATGCTGCTGGAAGTAACTCGAAATTCCAACCCGATTCCCACCTAAAGATGAACTATAAATATGATATTTAATCGAACAATCTCTGCCCCTCCCTCTCAGCGTCTTACCCCGCCCCCTCCCCCCATTCTCTTGAATCAAGTAAGGACTTCCTCAAACACCTTCAGTTAAATGTGTAGTCATCTCTTATTTTTATGGAGCTCATCTTTGGTCTCAGGTTCCTTTTACTGACTTTTCTAGTTATACAGTAATTAGTTTACTAAAACAAATATCCAAATTCTCTGATTCAGTATTTCTGTGATTTAAAGCAGTGGTTTTCAGCCCTCTTAGCCTCAACAGGCCTCCTTTGTTACAGCAAATACTTTGGTAATGCTTCCTTTTCTACCCAGAAATATAATCTTACCTGCACACGTAATTTCAAAAAACCAATATGTTTACCTAGTTGCAAAATCAGTGGGAAGTAAGACTGTAACATATCACAGGATAATGGGGACTTTAATATGTAAGTGTGTGGGCGGGCCTCCCTGGAAGCCACCCTGAAGTGGCCGGATGCCTGCACCTGTCAATGGAGTCCTCCCAAATGCAAACGCGGGCCAACCCAGCAGAGCTGGGGGGTCGCTCAAGCCACTGCTTACACGATATTCGGCAGTGGAGAATCACTCAAGGCAACGTTAAAAAATTTTTTTAATGTTTATTTTTGAAAGAGAGAGACAGAGAGAGAGCACAAACAGGAGAGGGGCAGAAAGAGGGAGACACAGAATCCAAAGCAGGCTCCAGGCTCTGAGCTGTCAGCACAGAGCCCCACGTGGCTCTGGAACCCACAAACCATGAGATCATGACCTGAGCCGAAGTTGGATGCTCAACTGACTGAACCACCCAGGTGCCCCTAAGACATCTTAAACAAAGCCAGGTTTATTCCATGTCCAGTTGTTATCTCCTGGAAAAGTCAGTGCTTATTAAAGGTAGGTAAAACAGTTTTGTGTTTCTATGTAAAATGGAATTCTTCTCTAATTGCCAATGAGTATTTCACACGAATGTCCAGCAGAACGTGGAGAGCCCATGCAGGACCACGCACTCTAGGGATCTGCCCCGTGCACTCCAGAGCCCCCTGCAGCCCTGGGCCACTGAACACAGTGGCACCCTTTCTAGTGTTGTGGCAAACAGAACTGCCTCACTCATCTCCAAAACTTCTGTGATAGGTATCACCCTGCTGAAAAAGAAGAGGAATTTAAAAAAAAAGCAATTGCAAATTCATGTGTAGGGTTGTCTTTCCGTAGGTTTGGAGTGCAGCATTTGGGGATGAACTCCTTAGAGAATTATAAAGGTGAATATATCTACCTGCCTGTCCCAGAAAAACTAGAAGGCAGACAGGTGAGAGGGTCAAAAGGTGGGTGAGTGGTCCCAGGCAGAGCAGTTTGGTAGCTGGTGAAAGTCAAACCAGACTGAATCCTAGCCTTGGCACTTGGCTATGCTCAGGAAAAATCCTTTTAAACTCTGAGTCTTCTTCCATAACACAACTACTTACGCCTCATTTGTAGGTTGGTTTGGGGAATGAATGGCATGGTAATATATCAGAGTAACTGACATTGTGCCTAGGACACAGGATGTACTTACAAATTGAGATTTATAATAATGGTGCTTGCATTCCAGAAGGGGGATGTAAGAATAACAATTAGGTGACGTTTTTTTCTCTTAGGCTTTCAGGTTCTTAATTTCTTAGGTTCCGAATTTTTAAGGTCCAAAACCCGATATATGGTACATTGTATACCTTGAAGCACTTTGGATTTTTGTTGAAATGAACCCTCTGCATTTCAGATTTGAATTTTACACTTTAAAACATTCCTTGGAGGGGAAAAATGGTTATTTTTTAAGATTGCAAAAGAAATACTTTGCTGTAGAAACTTCAAATGAAACGTCTGTAAATAAACTTGAACTTGAAATCCTTACCACCCTCTCCAACTCCCTAAGGGAAACCAATCTTAGTAGAATTTGAACTTGAGTGCCCTTCAGTCCCCGTCCTGGCCTTGGCCAAGGCTGTTCTTCCTTCTGGAATCTCCGTACTGTCTACGTGACTCTTCCACAGGTGTGCTGGAGAAGCCTCCCCGTTGTGAAATGCCCACATGATTGTATTCATTCTAATTGCGTCAGCGTGGCTTCTTTGTCATCGGGCTCTGGACTTCACATCACTTTATATTTCTCCTGTAAGGATTCTGCATTGTTTTCTTTTACAGTGGATCATGAGTTTATTGAAAAAGCTATTTCACTTTATTATAATATATTATTTTATCTTGTTATAAGGCCTTGTGGGTTTGTTGTTGCTGATGCTGTCATTGTTGTTGTTTGCATAAGAAGGTTGCAAAAAATGGGAAATACGGGGTGCCTGGGTGGCTCAGTCAGGTAAGCGTACAACTCTGGATTTTTAGCTCAGGTCTCTCCTCATGAGATTGAGCTTCACGTCGGGCTCTGTGCCTGGATAGGGGGCCTGCTCGGGAGTATCTCTCTTCTTCTCTCAGTGCCCCTCTCCCACTCTCTCTCAAAAAAAATAAATAGAAAGAAAAAAAAGGGAAATATGGACCAAAGCATCAAATTTTTGATTATTCATGACCATTCTGTTGGAAGAACTGTGTTTGAAGACTGTGAAAGAAAAACCTAGAGTATACTAAGGACAGTGTGACTACTATGAATCATAAATCAGTTTATTTAAGGAAGAAATGTAAGTGCATGGGTTCTTTAGTATTTGGGACTAGCAGCCTGCTTGTATTTTTAGAGGTTTTTGTGCCGCGTGACACTCTGCATTATTTCCTAACGTCATGCCGTATTATCTGCTGTAACCAACTGTAGGTCCTGGAAATGCTGTGTTACCTTATTTCCATTATAGTTTTGGTTGAACAGAGTTTTGTAAGAATGATCACTTCTTCAAACAATTTGAGATGCACTTTTGTGGCCAGGGTGATGATGCTCTTGTGCGTTATGAATTTTCTTTACAAAGGCATTATCTTACAAATTTTAATTTTCTCTGGAATAGGCATCACAAGCAAGGAGGGAGGTGATCGTGACAGTGTCTTAAGTTTCCATGTGCATCTATTTTTATGCACCAGAGCAGTGCGTGGGTATCTTTGATGTACACTTCAGGCCTCCCTCGGTTGGGGGGACTGTGGATAGTCATTGGGGGTTTTCCTTTCATTCCGTGCCTAGGAGAAAGCTTAGTAACATGCAAGGAAAATCCGAACATATTGAAACTAGGATTTAACATATGTGATGCTTCAGCTGGGGTAGAAATCTGTCATTTTTAAAAAAAATTATGAATCCAGAATTCTCCCAGTTAACTTTAATCGCCATGTAGACATAATTTTCTTAAAAGGCTGTGATGATTTCATCTGACTTGAAGGAGAGAGTTCCCAATGGAGAGAAGGCTGTCTTTTCACCTTAGGTCAGGCACCCAGGACGCCGTAATAAGCCCCCCCCCTTTATTAGATGAGGCCACAGTGCTGCAGGGATGTTACCAATTTGAGGGCCGCTCTGAGTGGGGCGGATGGACTGGTCCACCAGGACTTACATTCAGAAATTAAGAGTAGGCATGTCACGGTACCTCAATAAAAGAGGGGGGGAGTCTTCTTTTGAAGGGAAATCTAGAAATTGTGTTAGTTATGGACACACAGTCTTGTCTATTGGTGTATACTTACGTTTTTACTCAATTTGTGAGTTGCATACCTATAGGCCCCAAAATCAAGTTATAGAAATACAATAATATCCCATCATCTCCAAAACTTCCCTCCTGCCTTCATTATTGTGTGTGTGTGTGTGTGTGTGCGCACGCGCACGTGTGCAGCCATGTGTGATAAGTAAACTTAACATAGATGTGCCCTTGTGGCAAAATTTTAAGTATACAGCACAGTGCTGCATTGAGGGGAGCCTGGGTGGCTCAGCTGGTTGAGTGTCCAACTCTTGATTTCAGCTCAGGTCATGATCCCAGGGTCTTATGGTCGAGCCCTGCGTCAGGCTCTGCATGGAGCCTGCTTGGGAT
Organism: Suricata suricatta; assembly: GCF_006229205.1. Taxonomy (NCBI): domain Eukaryota; kingdom Metazoa; phylum Chordata; class Mammalia; order Carnivora; family Herpestidae; genus Suricata; species Suricata suricatta. The sequence goes on from NC_043700.1 coordinate 13,790,801, forward strand.
TCTCTCTCTCTTCCTCTGCCCCTCTCCCCTGCTCATGCACACACTCTCTCTTTTTCTCTCTATTTAAAAAATTAAAAAATTTAAAAAAATACATTGAAGGGCACCTGGGTGGCTCAGTCGGTTAAGCGTCTAACTTCGGTTCAGGTCATGATCTCGCAGTTCATGAGTTCAAGCCTCATATCGGGCTCTGTGCTGACAGATCAGAGTCTGGAGCCTGCTTCGGATTCTCTGTCTCCCTCTCTCTCTGTCTCTCCTCCGCTCTCTCTCTCTCAAGAATAAATAAACATTAATAAATTAAAAAAAAAACATACTGAGAGTAGGCATCTAAACCTGAGAGGATATTGACATTTGAGCCACATCCAAGTGCATTGTTAGTGGACTGTCCCCAATTCAGGTCTGGTTTGAGCTGGAGGAAACAGGAGGATGCTGATCCTGTCTACCCCGTCGTAAGATTAATTTCTGCAGCCCCAAAGGCTACAAAATCTGGAAACCACTTTTATCAAGGCTAGATTATTTAAACTTAGCTCCAACTTTACTGGATAAATTGTTGGCATTGACTACTGATGAAGGATTAAAGATAACGTTTTGAAAATTAACAGCATCTCTGGCTCTGAGTAAAAGTTAAAAAAAACAAACAAACCCCAAACTTGCAGAATTGCTTTCAGATCTCCTCAATTCCCATTAACATACCTTTCTTTGAGGCTGATTTCCCTCCTACGAATGTTAGTAAAACAAAACACAGAAGCATTTTAGATACGCATTATCTCCTGCAGGAGCGTTGTCATCCATCCAGTGTAGATTAGTAACTTACCAAGCAAGACACAAGCTCATGTGTTACATTAAAAACCATATTGATACACTTGTTTGTTCAGCATGCGCATAGTGACACTGACTCTGAGGAATGCTCTTTCTCCCAGAAATTTTGTCCCATGCCAGTTACAAAAAGAGAATTGCCCCTATAGTAGTGTTTCTTGAAATTAATTGTCTGAGTACACTTTCAATGAACAATGTCCAATGTTTGTAATTTTTTTTGCCTGTGTCTTATTTGCGATTGTAGTTGTTGAAATGCAATTTGATACCTGCATATAATAAAAATTTAGGAAAAAATCAAAAATGAAAAAAATCTGGATTTCCCTTTTTGTTCTTTTTTAAATTTCATTTCCCCCAGTAATTTATTTTTATTATATATTTTACAAAAGTGTCGTTGCCACAGGTAGTTTGAAAAGCATGGATATAATGAATCCACCTGACGTTGAAGAAGCCAGCAGCTATTTGGTTTTATATGTGCATCTTCCAAACACCCCCTTTTTCTAAGAGCTTTTAGTGATTACTTGTACCTTGTGATGTTCTTGGGATGTGCAGGGTCCCCACCATTTTTATTTTGGTTCTTTAACAAAAAAACTTCTTTAAATTCTTATTTAGTTTTGAGAGAGACAGAGCACGAGCAGGGGAGGGGCAGAGAGAGAGAGGGAGACAGAATTGAAACAGGCTCCAGGCTCTGAGCTGTCAGCACCGAGCCTGACATGGGGCTCGAACCCACGAACCGTGAGACCATGACCTGAGCTGAAGTCAGACGCTTAATCAGCTGAGCCACCCAAGGGCCCATTTTTTATTCTTTTTAAGTAAAGGTTGATTGTTTCTTTCTAAGTTATTGTTCCATGAGTTTGATTATAGGAAGAATCTGTTTTTTTCCCAGAGTTTGTTCTTTCAAATGCGATGGCTTCTGTGTGATAACTTTGGTTTTTATAAACTCATCCTTGTCTCGGAGACAACATTCTGCCTCATTTTAGGGCGATTGTTTTGAAATGCATTTTAGATGTCTTTTCTAGCCATGTAACATCAGTTGTTGTACTCGGTCCGCTCTGATTTAAAATACTAGTCTTCTAATAGGCTACTCGTTATGAATAGTTTTTTCCCGAAAATGAATTATTTTAAAATGAGAGCCGTGTGAGGAAATCAGTCAAGAGTCAGTTCCTGGGCATCTACCGAGTAGGAGACTGCCTTCAGCGCTTGCGCTTGTAAAGGCTGTTGAGTAGTTAACCGGACAGTTTGGAATTTTAAATGATTTATAATCAACTTAGCCATGTGGTGGCTTGGACCTGTGGATTGTATTTGAGTTTGCTAGGGCTGCTGTGGCCAGTGGCATAACCTAACCTAAGGGGAGTTCTTCTCTCACGGTTCTGGGAGCCAGAAGTCTGAAATCGGGGGGGTCGGCAGGCCCTCGGAGGCTCTAAGGGGTGGATCTTTCCTTTCTTCTTTCAGCGTCTGGTGGCTGCACACCTTCCTTGGCCGGTGGCTGCATCAGTCTGGTCTCTGTCTTCATGTGGCCTTCTTGTCTTCTCTTATAAGTCACTTGTCATAGGATTTAGGGCCAGCCAGCTAATGCAGGATGATCTTCTCATCTTGAGATCCTTATCTTAAAGATCCTTCTCCAGGGGCACCTGGGTGTCTCAGTCGCTTTAAGCATCCAACTCTTGATTTCAGCTCAGGCCATGATCTCGTGGTTTGTGGGATCGAGCCCCACATCAGGCTCTGCACTGTCAGTACTCACCTCCTGAAGCCTGCTTGGGATTCTTTCTTTTTCCCTCTCTCTCTTTGTCCCTTCCTCTTGCACACGCTCTTTCTCTCAAAATAAATAAATAAACTTAAAAAAGAAAGATCCTGGTGTGCCTGGGTGGCTCAATTGGTTGAGCGTCCAACTTCGGCTCAGGTCCTGATCTCAAGGTTTGTGGGTTCAAGCCCCGCTTCAGGCTCTGTGCTGACCACTAGCTCAGAGCCTGGAGCCTGCTTCAGCTTCTGTGTCTTTCTTTCTCTGCCCCTCCCCTGTTCATGCTCTGTCTCTCTCTGTCTCTCAAACATAAATAAATGTAAAAAAAAAAAAAAGACCCTTTTCTATAAGGTCACATTCGCTGGTACTGGGGGTTAGGGCTTACACGTATGCCTTTGAGGGGACCACCACTCAATCTGCTACAGATGGTAACACATTTTTTTTTTACGATTACTGAGCATCTCTTGAGTGTTGTAAAGTGTGTGCTGGTCGTTGCTGGCAGGCTGGGAGCAGTGCCAGGGTGAAGAGGGCCGATACGGTCCCGGGTCTGAGTTCTGGTTCTAGCACATTCCTAGCTCTGTGACCTAGGGGGCCTGTTTCTTAAATTCTCTGCGTCTCAACTTCCTCATCTTTAAAAGACGAGGTGAGCAGACCTACTATTCCTGAAAATTCCTGAAAATTGTGTGAGAGATCTGTAATCTCTCTCATATTATTATCATAACTATGGCATTCTCTTATTTGGAGATGTATTTTTTTTTCATTTCTGAAATCGGTGTCCCTGGACGTGAACCACTGGTTTCCTGACTTCGTTGATTCATCGCACCTTTCTGGTCCCGGTGGTTTCGTCGTGCTGTTCCTAAGGCCAAATAATTACCTCGTCATTCTGTTCGCTAATTAGGCCCATTTAAAGGATGTCCTAACAATTTACTAACAATTTTAATTATAATAATTAATGAATTAAGTATATTTTCAATAAAAAATATATTTTTTATTCTTAAATAACTCCGCTCACTTACTGGGGAGATGTGTGCGTTTGCAGGACACTGGACCGCTTGTCAGACCGGGGATTAGATGGGACCCCGCCACCCTCTCCCATGCTCTGCACGGATTTCTGCACACGCAGGTTCGTATCACAGCCGTCAGAGAGCACGATGCTCAGAGATGTTGTCTTCAACAGGAACGTAGCCCCATCCAGCTCGAGGCTGTCCGATAGCCGATGCTGGTCGTTGGTGTGAGAGCAGACAGATGTCTAGTATTGTTTTCTCATTTGGTTGTACTAAATTTACTCCCAAATCAGCGACCTAAAAGCCTACCTTCCATTTTCTGTAAGAATTTCCTACTTTTTATTACCCTAATTTATATATTACGTTATACCCTAAACATAGTACTTTCTTCTGAATTTCCAACCCTATTTATTTTACTGTTTTAATTTTTTTAATGTTTTACTTATTTATTTTTAAATTTTTTAATGTTTACTTTTGAGACAGGAAGAGGCAGAACGTGAGCAGGGGCAGGGCAGAGAGAGGGAGACACAGAATCCGAAGCAGGCTCCAGGCTCCGAGCTGTCAGCACAAGCCCGATGAGGGGCTCAAACTCATAAACTGCAAGATCATGACCTGAGCTAAAGTCAGATGCTCAACCAACTGGGCCACCCACCCGCCCCAAATGTACTGTTTTAAAATATTGTTTTAGGATTCCTACATAAAATAATTGTTCAGTAAATGCTTTTTGATGAATACCATGTCAAAGAAACCGGTTTCGTTTTTGTTTCGTTCAGGCTAACAGAGATGACCACAGATGACACAAAGCTTGCTCTGTGGTTTTTGATCTGTATGGCTGACCAGTCACCGTTTATGAAACAGGCTCTGACCCAGCCTCTTTGACATGGGCCAGAGATCAGGATGATGTGTAAGAAAGCACTAGGTTATCTTTAGGTTATCTTTTCATGAGCCGAATTAATGACTGTGCCATGGCTGCATTCAACTATGGAATCCTGGCTTCTGTCCCAGTCTTCAGTTCTTCAATTCATTTGAAAAATATTTCTTGAGCACCCCAGTAGTTGTGTGGTGGGCATCTATACCTACTAAGCGTACTGAGCGTACGGTGATAAATGAGACAGACACCACATGACGTGCTTAAAGTGCTTAGCACAGTGCCTGGTGCATAGTAAGTCACTGGCAAATGGCAGATAGAATTAATGTTAATATTATTAAGTTTATGTATTATGCATTAAAAAGCTCCACCAGAAGGAACACAGAGATGAAATATAAATCAGTAGATCGTGAATATTTTATTGTAAACTTTGGCTAGGGAGAGAATTTGAGACTTCTCTATGACAAGAGACATAATGATTCCCTTGTCGACATTTGTCACATCGTTATGCCTTGCTCTTCAGTTATTAGATTGCACATGTGCTGAAGGACCTGTCCTCAACCCATTAAAAAATATGTATGGTCCTCAGGGGTTTTTAGTACATCAAAAGTGTTTAAAACCCTCAAGGATTAGTAAGTAATTAGCCTTCATGCCTAATGTGTAAACAGCAGAGGAATCTTTGATTTTGGCTCAATCAATGTAATTTTGATGTTAACAGATCAGCAGCCAACAGTTAAATAAACTTTGACACCAAGAGCAGACACGTCAACAAAGGCACAATCAAATCTACTATTGATTCATCACCCAGCTAATTTCCTTTCAGTTTAGACATTTGTCAACGCTTTTCTTACACATTTGTGATATGCATATGTGCAAAGCTCTTTGCCTAAAAAAGCAACAAAACAAAAATTAAAAAAATAGTTAGATGATTGTAGGACACTCATGACTCACCCCGTCAACATACCAGATTTGAGATTGTTAGATCTGGGTCTCCATGCACCTGCTGCAAAGTCCCCGAGAGGTCACTCGGATCTAGGATACAGCCACCCCTTCCCTCTTTCATTTTTGAGACCTATACACAAAACCCTGTAATCCCTTAGCTCCCCTTCAACTGTATTCTTCCTTTTCTCAGAAAAAAGAAGATTCCTTATTGCCCAATTTACATTTCTTTAATGTTTATTTATTTTTGAGAGAGAGAGCACGAGCGAGTGGGGGAGGGGGAGAGAGAGAGGAAAACAATCTGAAGCAGGCTCCAGGCTCCGAGCTGTCAGCACAGAGCCTGAGTCCTGTCCGGAACTCACAAAGCACAAGCTCAGGATCTGAGCCACAAGTCAGAAGTCAGAAGCTTAACCACCAGAGCCACCCAGGCGCCCCTGCCTAATTTACATTTGTAAATTGACTTTGTAGGCACTCCACAAAGAGGGGGAAGAAACTTATTTGTAAAATATAGGGCAATTGCTGTTCCAACTTGAGAACGTAAAACAAGACCTTTGTAGACTACAGAGCTAGGACAGGTTCAAATGGAGAGACAGATGACATTTCTAAGGGTTTTCTCTCTCACATGGTCTTTAGAAAACATCTTTTTAAAAATAGCTTCCTTTTTGGGGCACCAAAAAGGTGTTCGTGAGTTCAAGCCCCACATCGGGCTCTGTGCCGACAGCTCAGAGCCTGGAGCCTGCTTCAGATTCTGTGTCCCCCCACTCTTTCTCTGCCCTTCACCCCCCCTCAAAAATAAATAAATGTTAAAAAGTTTTTAATACAATAAGCTTCCTTTTGAAAGCAATTCTTACGGAAGTCAGATTGATGACTATGACTCTCCTAGTCACGTATTGTCATCTCCCAAGAAGGTAGGCCTCTTGGGACTGCTGTATGAGCATGACTTAGCGGTCTGTCTAGTGGTAGGGGCTCTGAATTCCAATTCTGGAAGGAGTGAGTTAAAACTGTTCTAAAGAAACGTGTGACTCTGGGAGGCACACGGTTTTCAAAGTGGCGTACAGAAGAAACTGGGAGACTGCAAATGTAATAAGGTTCACCCTTGCGATGAAAAGTTTCACTGGACTGCCACAGTGGTCCTTTATTATTACATACATGTAATCAGTTTAACCAGCATTAGCTGTTGGTACAGGAGATGATGGGACCATGACCCTGTGCCTGCAAGGTTGACAATCCAGAACGTGTCCTCATGAACAGGACTGGTAGCTAGTTGTTTAAAAGATAAACTTAGCTAAAGCAGGGAGTCATTTTTTAAAAATCCAAAATATTTTAACTGAAAACACCTTTCTGATGTAGGGCCAAGGACTCTTCTTCCCCACCCCCACGCCCCAAGGACTCTTCTTTCCATGTGATTTTGTGTAGTTTTCCTTGAATAAGCGTATCTGTAATATATCATCTGTGATATATCCAGTTTTGGTTTCTGTAAAGAGGGATAAAAATGAGCTAATTAATAGGGCCCCTGGGTGGCTCAGTTGGTTAAGCAGTTGACTTCAGCTCAGGTCACAACCTCGCAGTTTGTGGGTTTAAGCCCCATATAAGGCTCTGTGCCGACAGTGTGGAGCCTGGAGCCTGCTTCAGATTCTGTGTCTCCCTCTTTCTCTGCCCCTCCCCCACTCACATTCTGTCTGTCTGTCTCTCTCAGAAATAAATATTAAAAAAAATTTTAATGTTAATTTTTGAAGCTGGGTGACAGGTACATGAGTATTTGGTATATAGCGTTGTCAAGTTTTTGATTTTTGGGAATTATCCATGTTGAAATTGTTTTCAAAATAAAAATAGAAAGAAAGTGATCAAGAATTTAAAACATATGAGGAGATATGGAAGCGCAGAATCATTCTTGAGTTTTATGATAGTTTTAAAATCTGCAAGATCCAGGTCATGGTAGCTGCAACTGGGTATTGAGTTCAGTGCTGTGGGTGCAGAGATGACTAAAAAGAAGCACTACCCTTGAATTGGTGGTTTGATGTATCAAAGACAGATGTGTAACCCCCCAAAATTACACTATGGCGTCCCAAGCGCCGTAACAGAGTGTGCGGAGCAGGGGAGAATGAAGCCATGCCAGGACTCTGGGGAATGCACCACAGACTAGTCGTCAGTACTAAGTCTGAGAAATCAGGTCATTCCCATTGCAAAGTGAGTGTCTTCACCAGGTCATGTGTGTCACAGGGGCTGAAGCTGTCACATCCCTCCACATCCTGGAAAATAAAGTCTTTGAGCACCAGTGTTTAACTCACATGGTCCTCACATGAGTGGGTGCTCCAAACTTTCGTGGATACTCAACTACTGCATTAAGATGACGTCATCATCCAGTTGGGTATTTATCGAGCATGCATGTGAAATGTATGGGTGAGAAGTTGTGTGAGTTCTCTGCATTTGAGATCGATGTCTGGAAAGAATATTTGGAAGAACGTACTTATTCAGCAAATGATGGAACTGTCGCATTACAAACCTGTTTTGCATTCATCCAGCAAATATTCATCTAACATTTGCCATTTCCGGACCTTGTGCCGGATACTGGGTTCATCCACAGAGAAGATGAACAGAGCTAGACATGGGGCTTGAACTCACAAACCACGAGATCCGGACCTGAGCTGAAGTCAGCGCTTAACCGACTGAGCCACCCAGGCGCCTCTCTCTCCCCATTAAAAAAAAATTTTTTTTTAACATTTATTTGTTATTGAGAAGCAGAGACAGAGCATGAGCATGGAGGGGCGGAGAGAAGGGGAGACACAGAATCTATGCAGGTGTTTGTTATTTTTAAAATTTCTCTTGTATTTTTAAAATTTCTCCAAGAACGGAAAACACAGGAGACTCCCAGTCGCAGAACTTGGGGAATGGGGGAGGGACGACAGAAGACGGATCCCCGGATCCCCGTTCCCCCGGAGAGAACCGCCAGAAAACAGCCGTTCTCTGATGGAAAAGCAACAGCAAAGGGACTGACGCACTGATTAGTTATCGATAAACAGGTTTTTTTTGATCTATATGGAACAGTAAGTAATTTTGTTTTTTGGATTTTATAGATCCTTTCCAAGTTGTATTGTTTATTTTGAGCAAAACTTAGCTGTGCTCAAGTCAGTTCTGAAGGGTGTATTTAAAAATGGTACCTGCGACATTTCTTAGGAGAAGTTTTATGGAAACAAAGAAGGTTCGATTTTCTTGGGGGGTTATGCCTGTTGCAAAGGGTTGAGGCCAACCACGTGACTGGTACGAGGGTGTTTTACCAACGTCCCTGAAGTCACGGCACGTTTTCGTGGCAGCCAAATGCCACTGCCTGGAACTCCGGTTCTGACTGAGACTCTTTGGAAATGAGCTCTTGTCCTCATTCAGTCTGTTCTTTTATCTTCGGTTTGTTTTGCTAGGACGCATCACTTCCTCGCTCCTTGCCAAGAACCCCAGTCATCTTGCCCTCTCTTTAGAATGTATTTCTTTAAGCTTTTTAAAAAACTTCAGTCATGAAATGCTTAATGTTCTAAATCTGAATAATACATTTTGAATGTAGCTACAGAGCTCCCTACGGGACTACGGTTTTTTAAATGGAACAGTTTAAAATATTTTCTACGTAAATGGGCATTCGGGGTAAATGATTTTGGTAAGAATGCAGTAATGTTTCTGTAGGACCGGTCTTGTTCTAAAAATAAATAAATACAAGGCCTGAATCTGAGAGAGAACAAAACAAAAGAAAAACAAACTTGTTTTTTATGTTTTTGTTTCACATGACCTGTGAGTAGTTCATCAAATGGCACCGTAGCATAGTGGTTAAAATCATGGGCTTGCTAGTCATGATTTGATTTGATTTCAGGTCCTGAATTCAGCATTTATTTGCTGTGTGATCTCAGGCAAGTTACGTACCTTTTCTTAGCCTTGATTTCCTCAGTTATAAAATGGCCGTTGTAGGACTCACTACTTCAGAGATCACTGTTGGGAGGATCCAGTGAGGTTATGTAGGTGAAAAGGGTCAAGCACGGAGCAAGAACTTAGTCATAAGTTACACTTACCCGTCGGCCTCAGCATTTACTGGTGTATTAATTGCATGGTTTGTGAAACAGACCCGCCTTTTGCTTCTCGGTGCAGCGCACATTCCAAATATGCTCCACTGTCTCAGCTCTTTGGTGATACACAGAACTCTCCTCTCCCACCGGGTGTAGACCTTGCTTAATTCCTCTGTGCTTCTGTTTCCCTGTCTGTAAAAAGTCATTGGTAACACTACCACCTGACTGGGGTGTTGTGAGCATCAAAGAAAGGACTAGTCCCCTTACTCTCCAGTACGCAGCAGATGTTTGCTGATTTTGTGTTAAACACATCGCCGCCTTTGCCTGAAATGCCTCTCCCTCTTGCTCCTTCCTGAAGACTCTGTGGTTGGTCGCACCACTCTCTGTGGCGTTTTTGGGGTTCTCCCAAGCAGAGTGTCTGTGCCCGTAGTGTGTCCAGCACCATTTGGGAGTTCCTCACAAAGCAGTCGGCACCTCATGTTACGATGAGTTGGCCGGGGACTTGATTCTGTACTATCCTATGTTGCGATGAGGTGCTGTCGTAGTCAGGCTCCACCTCTGGGTTGGAAGACGGCAACGCTTGACTAGTATGTGGAGCCTTCTTTCTTTTCAGAAGTAGAAGCCAGTAGATAAGACTCTTTAAACTATTTTTAGGCCGCGCATTTATTACTTGTCCTTAAACTGACATACGGCATTTCAAAATTGGCAGGCAGAGGGTTTTCCAACTTCACTCCCCATTGCTGCTGGTCAGTTCAACACACAGTTTGGGTATTAATCGCTCAGCGGGGACCCAGGTGTGCTTGGGGCTGTTGCTATGGTGACCGTGTAGTCTCTGGACACGCTGGGAACTTTTTAACGCTTTATGCTTAAAATGGAGGTAATGAGACCCAACTTACTGGGTTGCTGTGAGGATGAAACGAGACGGAGGGGAAAGTGCTGTCCCTGGTACTTGAGGTGGTGCTCGCTGAGTGTGAGATCTTTCCTTCTCCCGGTTCGTCCATCCTTGGAGTCAGATGCTAACTCTTAGAGGTCGTGAGAAAAAGAACGGAAGCGGTGTTGGCTCATTACAGTTCCACGCAGGAGTGGCGTTGCAGTTTTGATAACTATTTGCATGTCCCAGTGGGAGATTGAAGTTACCGGGGGCAGAGCTGGGGTATGACAGTGTTCCCAGCCACCAGCCAGACCCAACGATCAGGCACCAGAGGAACTTGGAGAAACGTACGAAGAGAAGGAGCTCTCAGAACTGGTCTCCAGCCGGAAGGCGTGGCAGCCGGATTGCTAAGCAAATACTCAGATTGGCAGGGTTTTGAAGAATCAGAAGATGAGTTCCTTAAACACGAGGCACCAAAGATCTCCTTTTCCTTCTGTTCTCCTTCTTTAGTTTTAGTAAACTGCCATCAGAGTCCTAATATTTTAGGCTCATGATTTGATGTACTTTAAAAAAATTTAGTAGTAATTTATTTCACATTTTCACCAAATTTTTTTTTTCTGTCTTATTTATATATTTACTCAATGTTTTATTTATTTTTTTGAGAGTGAGAATGCCAGCAGAGGCGGGGCAAAGAGAGAAGGGGACAAAGGATCCAAAATGGGCTCCATGCTGTCAGCACAGAGCCCGGCGCAGGGCTCGAACTCACGAACCGTGAGATCATGGCCTGAGCTGAAGTCGGACGCTCAACCGACGGAGCCCCCCGGGCGCCCCAACTTTTATATTTTTAAGTCATCTTTCTTTATTGAGTTCTTGTTGTTGTTTCAGGCTGAGAGTCCTAGGAATTTAGCCAAGTCACGCCTCACGTCTTGTGCTTTCACACGAGTGCCTCATTCTGTTCAGCATTTATGTCCTGCCTCATCCCCTGTCTCCCTCAGCCACTTTGCCCACACGGAGCACCTCTGCGGGGTTTAGAGTCTCCCAGGGAAAGTTAACAACTTGAGTTACAAATCACAGCATTTTCATTCGAGGTAAGCCCAGTTCCCCATTGAACAGCGTTTTTATGACAGTTGATCACTGCGCTGAGTGCATCGCACTGATTCAGGGCCATCGCTGTTCCCTAGAAAGGGTACCTGCAGCTGCGGTTCATACAGTTTTGTTTCTCCAGGTGGACGCACCTCTTTCATGCGCTCATTCATTCGGATGCTCAGGACACGTTCGTGGAGCCTCGCCGTGGCCCGGGTGCGGGTGCTGGGGATTGTCTGAGGGTCTCTGCTGGTGAGCACAGGGCCTTCAGGGACCAGCAGGTCCTTGGAGAGAGACAGCATCACCCACGGAGGCCGCGGTGACATCTGGCAGGACCCAGGGGGGAGCGTCGGGCAGCAAGAAGCCGTGCGGAGGCCTGCGTGGCTGGGGCTTCTGAGGAGATCGTGGGGACAGGACGGAGAGACCAAGTGACCCGGGAGTCCCCCGCTGTCCTCAGTGAGGCAAGTGGCCTGATAAGGCCGAGTTTGTAAGAGATCCCAGTGTACCAGGGAAATGGGATGGCACGATGGCACGTGGCTGGATAGTTGAGGGTTCCTGGGACCCCAAGGACTTTCCAGGGTTCTGGGGGCTCCAGACAGGCGGCTGTGGGAAGCCTGGAGAGGACGGATTTCGGGAACCCATGGGCCCGCGGGAGGACAGGGGAGTGACTGTCCCGCGGCTGCCAGCCGTTAGCTGGGGTCAAGGCACCGAGCACCCTCCAGGCCATGTGAGAGTGCTCAGTTTCAGTAAGAAGAGAGAAGGGGGTAGGTGAAAGGCTTTCCTTGCTTGGGGTGGGCAAGACCACGCAGGGGCACCCCGGAAAGGGCCTATCCTTCAGTGGGGGGCACGGGGGGGGCTGACGGTGGGAGAGGAGGAGCAAGATTGGGGGAAAGGCGGGTCCTCATTCACTTGGAGGAAGACAGCTTCTCTCTGGCTTTTCAGCAGGAGGTGAGGGACTGTTTGCACTGCCCACGGCTTTTCCCGTCACGCTGCTCAGAAAGTTTTTAGACGTGAAGTAGTTGTTTTCTTTTCTGTGAAATACATAATACTGGATTTCCAGACTCGCTTTCTCAGAAAATGCCAGTATGGAAAGAATGTATTTTGGGTTTTCTCAAAAGGCGAGAGAAGCAAGTGAATATAAAATCATCCACGTCATGCATATTTCAAAACAGGAAAACGGCAGAGCCCACCTGCTACTTTTTTTCTAAGAAAGTGTTCTAACAGAGGCCTTGTGGTGCAGATTTGTTGTAATACGCGCAAAAAGCCATCACGTTTCATTTCACGACTTCCCCATGATTCTAGTATTCTTCTTCTAAACATAAGGGTAAAAAATATATTAACTAATTTTACCTTTGTTCTAAAAACTTACTGGAGCTTTACGTTGGTTGTGAGTTATTCGAAATCAACTATATGATCATTTTCAAAAGTATACGCAGATCTCATCAATACCTATTCGATTCCTTTTTCACAAAAGGAATTGAATTAGGGGAGCTTTCTACTAACCCATATTGTCACCACTTTTAAATTAGTCAGAATAATCGAGGTAAACAAAAAGAGAATTTGAAAGGCTGTGAAACAGGAGAAGCGGAAGAAAAGGTTCCCCACCTGGGCGGACGCAAAGTCTACGGCAACGGCGGGGCTCTCAAAACGCCTCCTGGGTGAGGAAGAGTTCCATCTCAAGTGCGTGTGGGAGATTCCGCCTTTGGACCCTTTACTTTCCTGCGGGGCCGAAGAGCCATAAATCCGCGCTAGGAGTGGTGACTCTCCCAAAGCTGGTGTGATGTGTAGTGGCTTCCCAGATCTGACCACACAGATACATGTTTTTAATTTAATTAATTAATTTAGTTAAAGAGTGAGTGCACATGCACGTGGGGAAGGGACAGGGAGAGGGAAAGAGAGAGTCCCACGCAGGCTCCACCCTGTCAGCACGGAGCCTGACATGGGGGCTCGAACTCATAAACTGTGAGATCGTGACCTGAGCCCAAGAGTCAGATGCTTAACTGACTGAGCCACCAGGTGCCTCACCCACACAACTTTTCTTAAAGAAGTGCTTTCTGGACTTTGCGTTGGAAACGCTGACCATTCATGCCGGGGTGATGATGGGAAGTGGAGTACCAGAACTTATCTCCTGTAGGCCCCCCTGTCTGACCCCTTTGTGGCCTTGCATTGTCACTGCCTGCTTTACTGCCACCTGTCCCTGGAAGTCCAGGAGGGCAGGTGCTCTTGCCTTGCTCATGTTGTTCCCCAGCAGCAAGACCAGGGCTGCGAGTAATAGTTTCCTTGATTCAGCATTTTTTCTGCACCACTATTAGATATGTATTATTATTATACCCATTTTACAGGCAAGGAAAACTAAGACACAAGGAAGTTAAAATCTTGCTCAAAGTCACACAGCTAGTAAGTGCTGGGCCCACAGAAGGTACTTAAAAAAGGTATTACTAATACCTGCGCCTAGGCTAGTCATCATGGTTTTGGTTTATATAATTTATTTTTACTTTTACAAAAATAATTCTGTAGAAAGTTTAAAAAGTCAAATAGTACAGTTGTTATAGTAAGTGCATGCACACACACTCGCACGCTGCCGCTCTCCTGTCTAATGAAAAATGCACGTCACCTGTCCCCCTCTGTCCCCCCCATTTCTGATTCTTACTTCCTATGGGCAATAATCCTTGCCAACCCTTTTAGGTGTTTCTTTGGTGTGTATTCAGTTTCTAAATAATGTGCTTTTAAGGCTGTGTCTCAGTTTATTAATTTTAGATTTTATCTTTTGTCTTCCTGGGAGGGTAAATGAACATTTGCTTTCCTTATAAACTCACTTCCTCTCCCCCCTGATCTTTCCAATGCAGTTGTGTGAGGATTTAAAGATAAATCCATACCCAGGGTTCAGGTTATGATGACTGTATAGCTTTTGTTTTATGAAGGACCAAGAAGGGTACTATGAGTACGTTTACTTTTCTTTTAATAATTTCTTTATTTAAAAATTTTTTAATGTTTTTTATTTATTTTTGAGAGACAGCGCAAGCAGGAGAGGGTCAGAGAGAGAGGGAGATACAGAATCTGAAGTAGGCTCCAGGCTCTGAGCTGTCAGCACAGAGCCTGACGCCGGGCTTGAACCCACGAACCGTGAGATCATGACCTGAGCTGAAGCTGGACGCTTAACCGACTGAGCCGCCCTGGCACCCCTAGTACATTTACTTTTTTATGCAACTGTTTGTTTTCCCTGCAGTTAATGATTGTCTTTTTTTTTTTTGAATTGCATAGGTTTTTTATATATCCTTTCTTTTTTTTCCCCCGCAAATGCTCCATTAGACATGCTATACACCCACCAGTATTTTTTTTTCCAAAGTGCTCTCATATTTCAAATAATCTACCCATTCCGCTGTTTCCTTGGAGAATTTCCCTTGGGAGCGCCTGCTCCCCCACCTCTGATCTGGACTACTTGCTAGTTCTAGGCTGGCGAGCAGCTAGTATGTGAGAGTTTTCTTCTTACCGCTCCTGTGTTGGAGCCACTGTTTTCCAGGCCCCCGTGTCTTCATACCGCTCAGTTTACAGCCTTGTTTTGCCCGGCCATGTCCCTGGTGGCTTCCTGGAATACTAGGGGGCTTGGGGAAGAACTCTCTGCTCTATGCCTTGTCTCCATTTTTTACACTTCCTTCTCTCGTGTTAGTTTTGACCTCTTGAGGCACTAAAATCCTGTTCAGAAGTCCTGTGGGCCATAGAGTTTGTCCTCAGTCGAGCCTTCCTGCAGAGAGATCCAGAGGGGCTCCCCGGGGTCTTTTCTCTTGCCGGGCAGCTTACCTGGCCGAGTCTGCCAGTCTCCTGATTGGCTGCCGGCATGGGTGTCACTTTTCACATAATCCCCATTGATTCAGTATCTGACTTACCCTCTGAGCTATGCTTGGAGTCCCTAAGTTAAAGATCATCTGGGGGCGCCTGGGTGGCTCAGTTGGTTGAGCATCCAACTTAGCTCAGGTCATGATCTCACCATTTGTGGTTCGAGCCCCACGTCGGGCTCTGTGCTGACAGCTCAGAGTCTGAAGCTTGCTTTAGATTCTGTGTCTCCCCCCTCTCTCTGCCCCTCCCATGATCATGCTCTGACTCTCTCTGTCTCTCAATGATAAATAAATGTTCAAAAAATTTAAAAAATTCATCTCGTTTAACCTTTCCAGAATGTGAAATGTCTGTGTCCGTCTAGGAGGAGGGGTAACTATATTAAACAGTAATCCTGTTTCAGTCTGTTTCCTACCTCACCTTTTTTCCCCCCAATGTTTTTATTATTTATTTTTGAGATTGAGAGAGAGAGAGAGAGACAGAATGTGGCGGGGGGGTGCAGAGAGAGCGGGAGACACAGAAACTGAAGCAGGCTTCTGGCTCTGAGCTCTCAGCACAGAGCCCGACACAGGGCTGGAACTCACGAACTGCGAGGTCATGACCTGAGCAGAAGTCGGATGCTCAACCAGTTGAGCCACCCAGGCGCCCCTCACCTTAAAAAAAAAAAGTTTGTTATTTATTTTGAGAGAGAAAGCATGAGTGGGGGAAGGGCAGAGAGAGAGGGCAAGAGAATCCCAAGCAGGTTCCATACAGTCAGCGTGGAGCCTGAGGCAGGGCTCGAACTCACAAACCATGAGATCATGACCTGAGTCAAAGTCAGACGCTTAACCCACTGAGATACCCAGGTGCCCCTGGTAACTCACCTTTAATGATCCCTGCATTCTAGAGACTTTCCAGACTTCTTTCCCCTCTCCAGCTTTGAATTTATTTCTGGTAACATAAAAGTTACAAAATCAATGAGGTGGATACCAGTATACCCTTCACCTAGGTTTACCATGCATCCATGATCTGTTACGTATCCATCTTTAGGACCATTTGAGAGTCGGTGCAAATGTCATGACGCTTCAGTTGTAGAGGCACATTTCCCACAAAAAAGGATATTCTGTTACGTGATGAAGCCAGAATTCAGAAAGTTGAACGTTGATAGAATGCTATTATCTAGTGGTCAGCTCGTATTTAATTTTGTCCTGTTATCCCAGTAATGTCCTCTCTGGCTGTTTTCTTTGAATTTTTATTTTTATTTTCATTTTTTAAAGTTTATTTATTTTGAGAGAGAGAGAGAGAGAGAGAGAAAGTGAGCAAGCAGGGGGCGGGGCAGAGAGAGAATCCCAAGTGCGGAGCCCGACACAGGGCTTGAACTCATGAACCATGAGATCATGATCTGAGCCAAAATCGAGTGGGGCACTTAACAAGTGAGCCACCCAGGCGCCCCTGGACTTTTTATTTTTTCATTCCAAGTTTTAATCCAGCACCACATGTTGCATGTTGTGATTCCCCTGTAAGCTAGAATGGTATTCTAGTTTCCTTTTGTCTTTTATGATATTAACCTTCTTGAACCTTACAGGCTGGTTGTTTCATAGGCCATTCCTCAATTTGAAGTATGTCTGATTACCTTTTCATGATTAGATGTAGATTAAACTCTTTTTTTTTTTGGCAAGAACATTTTGTAGGTTGGAGTGTGTGCTCTTCAGCGCATAACGTTAGGACCCATATGCTGGCTCTTTGCCTTGTTGGTGATTCCAAGTTTGATCACTTGGTGATAGTGGTGTCAGCCTGCTTTTGCCGTTGCCTTCTTCTTTTTGTAATTAAAAAGTAAGCTATCTGTTGATACTTTGAGCCTGTGTGAAGGGCTTGTTCTCCAGCAGTCTTTCACCCATGCCTTTATCATGCATCAGTAATTCTTGCTTCTTTGCAAGATGTTGCAGAGCAACACTTTGATGTCAGTGGTGGTTACCAACGCAGATTCTAATTCCCAAATTTGTTCTGGAGTGATGAATTGTTCATTTGTGAACCCAGAACAGCTCTATTTCTTTTCTGCACACCCTGTATTGGCTTGTTTGTTTTGGTGTCACAAGGTACTTCTGAGTGTCTTTTTCTTCAGTGTGTTGTGTAGTATTTTGCATACATGCTCTCTGACATTCAACTTCTTCCTGATGTGGCCAAGGAAACCCCTTCAGTGTGGTTCCAGAGTCTTTTGAGATGTCCCCATCAGATTTTGGGCCTTCTCTTGCTTTCTGGCATAAATAGATGTTCCTGGTTCACTTGTGTGTTTCTTGCTTCAGACCTGGGATCAATCATTTCTTTAAAAATTTTTTTTAAATGTTTATTTGTTTTTGAGAGACAGAGAGCACGAGCAGGAGATGGGCAGAAAGAGAGAGGGAGACACAAAATCTAAAGCAGGCTCCAGGCTCCGCACTATTAACACAGAGCCCGACGCAGGGCTTGAACTCACAAACTGCAAGTCGGACGTTCAACTGACTGAGCCACCAGGCGCCCCCAATCAATCATTTCTCTAAGAATCCTCTTCTCTTGCAGTGAGGAATGGTATTTGGAGCCCAAGATCACAAAAGCTGGGGGGTTTGCTGCCATTGGGGTGTCACCGGGGCAGAGCTAGGACACGGGGCTCCCCCCCACCCCGGGTGTGTGTGTATCCTTCCTCTCCCACATTGTATTTACTCACTTGCTCGTCTCATCATACACACAACATCATTTCCAAATTAGTCCACCCACACCACCATCCGTGGCTCACTTTCTCTTGTATGTATATTTAAACTTTCTTTCCTGTCTTCATTCAGCTACCTCCCATCCATCTGTTTTTCCAGCTTCCAGAATTGTTCGATGGTTTCACCCCTCCTGTCATTCTTTTCTTTCTCATGCTCTTACTGTCCCCTTAGTGAGGGGTTGGAAGCACTGTTCACAGCCTCCCATGTTGGACCGAGAGCAGCCTCATTTTCTTGTTAGCTCCTGCTTGCTTGAAGGGGACAGTGGGGGAGAGAAGAAGCAGTATTTACCTTTAGTACCAAAATAGCCCTGCCGATCCCCTCTCCCCCGCGCTCCGAGGCTGGCATTGCTCCCATGTCCCTCACAGACAGATTAGAATTCTCTGTGGCTTCTCTGACATTTCTAACCATCTCCGTGGGTGGGACTTCTTCCCAGTGGTATTTGGTGCTAGATGTGAAAAATTGGAGATGGGGGCGGGGGAGGGTGGAGACACTGGGGAGAACACAGCCTGCCTGTCTCTGTGTTTAAGGACAGATGCCACCAGTGGGCAGCTGTAGGCGACTTCCGATGGGCACATAAGCAGACCTACCTGGGCGGGAGCAGCCGCCGAGCCCGCCCCAAGCCTCTTGTTCGATATCCTGGTTTTCTCATTTAACCGAGATTAGTACAGGCTTTTCCCATAAACCGTAACACTTGGATTTTTAAAAAACCACTTCGATGTCTGTTATCTCTGCTTATTCACAATGAACATCATTTCACATTTTCATTTTCTTTCTACTGTATTAAATATGTTAAGTGGAAAGCTGAAAAAAAAAAAGCCAGAGAAATTTTTGCGTTAGAATCCTAAGACCATCTCTGGCATCTGCTGCAGCTGTAAGCCTTCACTAGAGATAGAAGGGGAGTTTTCAGAAAGGCAGTGGAGGTGAGGCAGCCACCATCTCTGATCCCGTTCGGAGGCTGTGGTTTTTTCCTCTGTGCTTCGGTAAACAAAAACTGGCATTTTCTCTCCTTGGGGTTTCACCTGCAGACCTGGCGTTTTTGCGCCACCCCGACAGTGGCACATGTCGGTGGCCAAATCTAAATCATGTGGCAGGTCTACCGACTGGCTTTCTGCTGGACCCCCTTTCCAGCACCTGCATATTGGCAGTTTTTTACAGGATCTTTTTCTCTGGGCTTTATTTATTTATTTACTCTGCTTGCATTGTGGAATTGTGGGTAAAGCTGCTCTAAATCAGGATGGTGTTGAACAACAACAACAACAAAAAAACACTTAGAGAACATTTTGACCAGAAATAATGGGACGATTTCAACGTAAATCATCTGCGCGGGATTGGCGTATACATTTCAAAACAGGAAGAACATCTTTAGCGATGTTCGTGGTTTGGTTAGCGACAGATCCCATCTGGCTAGAGCTGCACGCAGTCTCTCTATTGATTGGTTATATTGGGACTTCATGGGAGTGTCCTTCAAATTGCTTTTCCCAGCATTTTTTTAAAGCTCCATTGAAAAAAAAAAAAAGAAGAAGAGAAAAGAGAAAAAGGACACTGCATTGTTTCAATTTGCGTCCAACATGCAAAACACAGCCCTACATTTTTAATGAGCTAAGTGAGTGGTGAAAAGGAAAAGTGATAGAACAAGCCTCGGTGAGCAGCTGAGACGTGTTGCCATGACGACAGGTTCGGCAGGCTGCCAGGGAGCATGTCAATGGGTAATATTGGGAGAGGGCTTTGAAACAGTGCCTGCTAGCCACAATGTGATTGGTCACGCCTCTGTTGTCTTTGTGTGAACCGGAGGATGCTGGGTAAGACCTAGAGTGAATGCTCAGCTCCTCTCAAGGCTGCAATGAGGTAATGCTTCTGAATCTTTGGGGATTATGAGCTCCTGCTTCCAAAAGACTGCAGTCTAGAGTGTTTGCATCCCTATTTGCGTTAATTACGGACTATAACATGCTAAGAAGTTTTACAGCTGCTTTTATTCATTCTTTTATGCGTGCATGTTACAGATACCTTAACACGTGTGTATGTTGCATATAGAATCTCATGCGTCTTCTAAAAAAAAAGAGAGAGATAACCCTCCATATTAGTCATTCTGCCTAGAGTCAACATTTCTTTTGATTGCTGGCATCAGTGACAATATCTATTGATGGATAAATGATGTATTAAAGTGCATTTATGTTGGGTAAGCAAACTTGTTCATTTCTAGAGAATATGTCGGTGTCGATTACTTTGTAGAGTATTTTATTTACGATAAGTCTTTTAATAGATATAAAGGAGGGTGTTAAGAGTGTCGGATTTGCTTGGTCAGGAGGGTTTAGTTCATTCTAGATGCCTTGAAGTTGGCTGCTTTATATCCTGATCTTGATCTTATGTAGGTTCTCATTAATTGGACACAATATCTTACCACTCCAAAATGATCTGCTGAATACTGGTTTGACAGTTTAAATATAAAGCTCTTAAGGGAAGCTGTGTTTACAGATTCAGAGATCTAGAAATGCTTGTGTGCGGTTCGCGAAACAAATACAGCAAGGTGACGATGTGACAGAGACACGAGCTACAACCCTAAATGTGGGTCCTCTGTGGTGACACGGTGACTTGGATTCGCGCCAGGGTTTCTCAGGTGGTTGGAGAATGTTGTATCACATTCATAAACAGTCACCTCGTGCCCTGGAAAGGTTAGGACAGCATCGCCAAATGCTGTTTGGCTTGGGGGTGGGGGCGGGGGGGGGGGCGAGCTGAGTGGATGACCTGACTCCTCCTGTCACAAATGGGAAAAGCATGGGGATTAGCTTCTGGGCTGCTCAGGCTGTCCCGTTGCCACCCTGTTGTATTCACCTTACAAAGAGTTCATAAAAATTTATAAGCCTTTAAATGGATAAACAAAGAATCAAGATACCTCTAACAATCATGGCTCGAATGGGGTCTGCTGCTGCACCAAACAAAACCCGGCCAGCTCCCTTGCTTTATTTGGGGGCAGGCCACGGGCAGGCGGTTGGAACCAGGTGACGGTCCAGCCCAGCCCTCACGGCTCATGAACTACAGGGCCACGCCGTGGGAACCAGCCAGGCTCTGCCCTTGCTGCAAACCACGCTTTCTTTATTCCTTTAAAGAATTCGGAGCCTGCTTTCATTTTGCTCGTCTATGTGGTCGTAAACAAAGACTATAAACAGAACCAGAGATAAAGAAATGTGATCGTATTTCTGGGTTTTAAGGCATTGGCTCAAAGACGGTCCTTGTGGTGCATATCAGCTCTTAGGTTGTGACTTTGCACCAGCATGTTGATTCCGTCTCGTGGCCCTGATGCCAGAGCCTAACAGCCTGGACTTTCTCATGAAGGGGGAGACCCTGGAAACAGGCTGGGGTCCTTTGTCTAAAATGAAGCAGGATGCAGTGACCCCCCTGGACAGCGCCAGGAAAAGCCACCTGTTGCTAAGCCAGGGACTCTGTCCGTTAAGCAAAATTTGATGTTTTGCCACCTTCATTTCTCTGGGGATAAGTTAATTGTGTAGTTTCAAATCTCAGGCATGCCTGGCTAACTTAAACAGTTTTCAGGTTCATTAATGATTCAGAGTTTTCATAAGGTTGGATACTCTGTAACACAGGCTGGTTGTTATTGGCAGGGTTTGTTACTTTCCTTATCTCACAGGCTAGAAAAGGTCCTTCCTTTAATATTTTGCAACTGTATATGTGAGCTTGCCTCTCTTAATCAAGTCGTAAAATCCTCCCCTCTTTTATTTGGGTGATTTAGTGTGTCTCTGTGGATCAGGTTATGATACTGCAAAAATCTTCATTATTCAGTCATTTTAGAGCCTTGAACACATATGAAATTCACACGTTAAAGGGTAAGTGAAATAAAACGTAAAGAAACTTCCTGCTTAATGTACTGTTTCATAAGCTGTTTACTAGTTCAAAGCCCTCTGGAAGAGGGAAGTTGCAGGTCTCAGCTAGCATGAGTCATTATGTCCCGTGACAGGTTCCACAGCAGGTGACTTCTGATTGATGCAGAGCCCGATGCACAGAGATTAGGGGCAGGTATGGTATTGCAGTGCTTAACTTTCATCTCTCATGATATCAAGTGAAGCTAGTAGCATAGCAAAGGGCTTTGCTAAAAAAAAAAAATATAATGAGAGTGATTGATGATATCGATGGTTTGTAAAGTTGCAAAAATAGGACCCTTTGGGGAAGCCTAGAGGGGGCAAAATATGCTTTTAGATAATTTGAGAGATTCAGGGGATTAAAAGATACTTTAAAGAGTCACACTTCACAAGTGAATCGCATGCCCAGCAAATTTATAAAACGGGGCTTATTGAATAGTAGACGTTATTTTTGTAGGAGAAGCAAAAACTTCAAAAGAAGAGGAATAAAAAGAGGGGCTCTGAAAGGCAGAATTAGCAGAAGAACAGCAAAGCACTTGCTTTGTGATTAGACAAAATCCTAATTGTTCTCCATTCCTTCTGTGACACTCTTGGTCACCCTCTCTGAGTTGATCCTTGTGTCATGTTTACCAGTCACAAAAGTCAGTGCCTCCCAGGGACTGAGGCACACACCTGTTTCTTTATTCTATGGAAAGCTCCTTCTCATGGAAGCATGAGGAGGAAGGAGTAGCAGTTACCCCCAGTTGAGAAAAATGTCTCTATTCTCATGGACTTTATTATAGCCTTTATTACAACTTTGGGGGCACCTGGGTGGCTCAGTCGCTTAAGCATCTGATTCTTAATTTCAGCTCAGGTCATGATCTCACAGTTCATGGGTTCGAGCCCCACATCAGGGTCCATGCTGACAGTGCAGAGCCTGCTTGGGATTCTCTCTCTGCCTCTCTCACTGCCTTTCCCCTGCTTGTGTTCCCTCTCTCTCTCAGTAAACATTTTAAAAGATCTTTAAATTAAAAAGTTACATTTATAACCTTATAGCTTAATAACCTCATTAATACAGTACCATTGGAATAGTTTTTGTAAGTGGTACAACTTGTTGTAAAAGGGACTTCCACATCAGATGTTGATTTCTTCTTCCATTTTAAGGTGTCATATTATTTCTAATATGACAGAACCTTACAAATGTGCAGTTTGCTAATTCAGAATTTAGTAACTGAAATAGGGGCTGGAAGCAATGTCCTTGCTTTCCCTTCACGAAGAAAGGGTTTTCTAGTTGAGTAAACAGCAGTGAAAAGTACGTAAGGGGAATGTCTGTTTTAGAGAATAAGCTTTGCAAGTCACTTCAGTTCTTCATGTGAATTTCTCATTAATACTCCACTGGTGTGTTTAGAAAGGACTACTTTTCAGATCTTAGTGCTGTAGAATCTCCCTTGTTACGGTGTAATCTATACATTTGTGTGGTTTTAATCTGTTGGAGCCTTTTGTATATGGAACTATTTTGTTTAGATTGAATATACGGAGAGGTTGTGTGTACTGTCGATACCATAATGCCGGAAGAGTGAACGTTGCCTTTATCAATGCCTATCTCGGTGCCCCTGAATTGATAATTTACTTCAAGGCGGCCAGGATCATGGCTTGGTTTTCCTTTTGCCTTCATAGTACCTAGCCCAGCACTAAGTATAGGATAGATTCTGATCTGTCTATCTTACCTATGTAAAAATTTGGTAGGGTTTTCTATGGAAAGATTACTCCTGATCTTAGACCCAGGGAACAGAATGGTTCTGTGGAATCTGAGCGTGTTGCCAGTTGAATTTTCTTACCATCAATTCGCATCGCTCATCTTCACCCAGTTCCTCTTTTAGTCAACATAAAGGTTTTATATTCTTTGAAATCTGAAATTTTGACAAAAAAGGAAATATTGTGGTTAAATTTAGATGAAAGCAATTATACCTTGTGTGTGAATCTTTTTTTTAATGTTTATTTATTTTTGAGAAAGAGAAAGAGAGATTGAGTGTGAGCAGGGGAGGGGCAGAGAGAGAGGGAGACAGACTCCAAAGCAGGCTCCAAGCTCTGAGCTGTCAGCACAGAGCCCGACACGGGACTTGAACTTGTGAACTGTGAGCTCATGACCTGAGCCGAAGGCAGACGCTCAACTGACTGAGTCACCCAGGCGCCCCCGTATGTGAATCTTTTAATCAGTCCTTGCCCCCATGAGCTTCGGCGTTCTCTTGATGAGGTGGGTCGCAGGACAGCGGCAAGGGCGTGGGCTGGGACACTGCACAGAGTGACATTTGAATCCTGGACGTGCCACGTAGTGCTGTGAGACAGAACAAGTTACTCACTGTTATCCCTCGAAAGGAGGGCTATTCCTTTATTACTGGGTGGTATTAATTTCAGTAACTGACATAAAGTACCTGGCATCCCGTGCCTGTCACGTAGTAGACACCCTGTATGTGTGTCAGTGGCTTTCTCTCCGGTTTGCACTGAACCACTACAATGATCAAACTATTTTAACCCTAATGGGATCTCTTTCCTGCTGGGGTAGGAGGAAAATGACGTGTCTTCAATGCAGATAAGTTGTTCTAGAGGAATATCTTTCTGCTATGATAGGAAAATTTTGTCACTTGTATTTATATGACATCCTTGGTTTTATTAGCTTGAAAATAGGCGTGTAATTGTTATCAACACATTTAGAGCGTTTGATGTTGGTCACATTCCAGTTTTCAACCCGATGAGACCAAGGTGGTTACGTAAATGCGGGATGACGTATCTTCTGGTATTGCGAGAAGCAGCAGGCTTTCTTAGGGGTCCGGAGAGGCAGGGACTGGCCAACGCAAAGCAGAAGAAAGGAAACAGATTTAGAGACATCCAGGCATGGAGTAGACGGGCGGGCTTTATTGACTCTTTAGATTATGGGGGGGAGGGGTGGAAAAGACAAGAATCTGACGTTCCTGGGTCACGTGTCTGCCCCCATGATGCCGCTGTAATCCAAACTCGGAGA
This sequence comes from Suricata suricatta, assembly GCF_006229205.1. Lineage (NCBI taxonomy): Eukaryota > Metazoa > Chordata > Mammalia > Carnivora > Herpestidae > Suricata > Suricata suricatta. The sequence continues at coordinate 13,815,578 of NC_043700.1, forward strand.
TCACAGAGGTTGCAGGGTTTATGGGAAGGGTAACAGATTTCGTTCTGGACATGTGGAGTTGAAGGCACCCGGGACATGTAGATGGAGTTGTCTGGTGAAGAGAGAAGTGAGAGGTGAATCTGGAAGTCATCTGGAAGTCGGCGGAAAGTGTTAGGACCAGAGAGGGAGGTTTGACCCCTCCTCCGCTCTGTAGCAGTGGGGGTTACAAGCCGGAGAGTGGAAGGGGGTGCCTCTGCTGGGGATAGAGCTGCGGAAGAGAGGGAGGTGAAGGTTGGCGCCCTGGCAGGCACTCCTTTCTAGAAGCAGCCAGGGGAAACTCAGACCCTAGATGTGAATTTAGAATCCAGATTTTCTTTTAATGATTTGCACATGACTCGTTTCCCCAAAGAAATTGATAAAGTCAACTGTTTGGAACTGAAAAGCTGAAGCTGGAAAGAGCTACAGCCTTCTAAGTCGGCTCTTCTGCACTTGATTGACAGACTGATGGGTCCCGGGAGTCAATGGGAGACCTTGGCATTTCATCACACGGCTGCCTTCTGTAATGCACTTTCACCAGAAGCAGGCGCTGCTCAGTGGTGGATCTGTCCTCAGGCCAAACCACACAGTGGACTCAAACTTGTACGAAATAAAAGTGCTACAGATGGCTGTGGAAAATGGAAGAAGATACTAAACCAGAAATGTTGAGTTAGAAATAGCTTTTAACTGTCTTTGCTATGCGTGCATAAATAAGTTTATAATTAGAGGCAATGGCCTAGGATGCATGTGGAAATTGTGACTTCGTCTTCTAGTCTCTACTTTCGAGGGCTGTTAAAAGAAGCAGTTGTTCTTGACTGTCAAATTCTGCTTCAGACATTTTTTTCCCATCTCTAGATATAACTCTATCAATATCATAATTATTATGATTATCTATCATGAAAGCCATTTATTGACTGTGACCCCCAAGCAAGTTACCAAATTCCCCTGGAGTTCATCCATCAAATGGAGGTAATGGCATCTCATAAAGTTCTGGTGACAGACAAATGAAGTCATATGTAAAGCCCCTTGGTAATGCTTGGCACATATAGGCACTCAGTAAGTGTGGATGTTGTTATCATCAGGGGGAAGGAAGGGAAGTATTCACAGGTGCTGGGTAGGCGTTCTCAACAAGAGGAAAGTGGCTAAGGGAAGGGTGGGGGCAAGTGGCATTATCAGAAGGGGAATTGGTGCAGGAGGAAAAAAGGCGAGCATTGACTGTATCTGGTGTCCTTAAGCGTGAGAGCGGACAACGGGGAGACATTGGAACACGTTCTAGTGTGTTGTCCAGACATGACAGCTGGGCGCTTGGGACCCAAGGCATGCCTGACTGAATCTCTCGTTTTCTCTAGTGCTGTAATTGTTGTGTTTGCTGTGTTTTAGTTTCCTAAAATCAGACATAGTTCGATTGTAGGGTATGGTGAAAATGGTGAGAAGCTAAGAAGGAAAGTCGTTACCTTGTATTGGATTAAAAGGATCAATTTCAGATTACAAAATAGTGCCCAAAAAGTATAGAACATTAAAATTACAAACTAGAGACTTGGTAATGCTGATCTTGCAGGTAGAAATAAGAAATACCATTTTTTCCCACTTATTTGTTTATTTAGAGAGAGAGGGAGCAGGGGAGGGGCAGAGAGAGAGAGAGAGAATCCCAAGCAGACTCTGTGCTGTCAGTACAAAGACCGACATGAGGCTTGAACTCTCAAACTGTAGATCATGACCTGAGCTGAAATCAAGAGTCTGAAGCTTAACCAACTGAGCTACCTAGGTGCCCAGAAAACCGTTTTTTAAAAAGCAGGGAAAAAACAGAGTGAAGAAAACAAAGCTTAAGGAAAAACAGTGAGGCAGTCCGCTTAAGAAATATTCATTGGTACACATTGATTATTAGCTAAAAACAATACCTTTCTTTAATCCCAAAGATACCAAGGTCAGTAACACTTTGGTTTCCAGACCCTGGGATCACCTGCGGGTTGGAATGGCTTCGGGATGTGTTAGGATTAGAGATACCTGTGCCTCTCTCCCTCCCTCCCATCTGAAATCTAATCCGGGGGGGTCTCAGAATTCGGACTTCACAGACCAAAAGCATTTCAATACAGTCTGTGTGAACCAACACAAGATTACCACCTTTCAGGTCCAGCAAGGAAGTGCTTTTCAAAAAGCACCAAATGTTATCATGGTCAAAGACCGTTTTTGAATCAAGTAGAGTTTATCTTGATGAAAAACATTCTATGTTGTCCTAATTTTTTTTCTTCCTTTCACTGGGGACTGATGAAATAAGAGGTCTAGCATTTGGAAAGTACTGGTCCAGTGGTCATCCTCTGGCTCCCGGGTCACCCTCCGCCTGGACAGCATGGGGGACGGAGATTCTGCCTGCCACTGCTCAAGCCAAGTGCTGAAAAGACAAACACTTTCCCCAGACCACTGTGTCCCCAAGCCAGTTTACCAAAGGGATCTTTGTTGCCAGGGGGTCTTTTTTCTTTCTTGAGCCTAGCTTGGGCTGGGGAGGCAACGAGGATAGAAAAGATCAAAGGTACTGAAAAAAGGAGGGGGGCGCCTGGATGGCTCAGTCAGTTGAGTGTCCAACCTCGGCTCAGGTCGTGATCTCACAGTTCGTGGGTTTGAGCCCCTCATAGGGCTCGCTGCTATCAGAACAGAGCCCGCTTCGGATCCTCTGTCCCCTCTCTCTTTGCGCCTCCCCCACTTGCAGTCTCTCTCAGAAAAAGGAAGGCACCTAGGTGGCTCACTTGGTTAAGTGTCTGACGTCAACTTATGTCATGATCTCACAGTTTTTGAGTTCAAGTCCCATGTCAGGCTCTGTGCTGACAGCCCAGAGCCTGGAGCCTCCTTCCAATTCTGTGTCTCCCTCTCTGCCCCTCCACTGCTCATGCTCTATCTCTCTCTTTCTCAAAATAAATAAACAAACAAACATTTAAAAAGGATAAATAATATAAAAAGGTAAAAATTTAAAATGACTAAACAGTATGACTTTAAGATACATAGGCAAGAATATGTTATATTTTAGCATAAAAGAATATTATATAGTATTGCAATGGGAATAATATCTTTGTCAGTCATTTGTCTTAAACAGGAATTTTATAGGGTGTGGAACTTTAAACAGGATGGTGTTGCTATTTCTATGAGACTTAACTCCATTACTTCAACATATGAACATGGCAGACATGCTGATGTGTTTAAGTTAACAGAAAAATTTTCCTAATCTGAACGGATCATTAAGAGCATACCCTCTTTCATCAGTGTACGTGTTACTTCCAGAAAAAACAACCAACCAAAAAGACAATAAAATTTAAAAACGTGAATTGGTGCATCAGCAAGAAAGGATAAAAGGTAAAATGTGGAAGCAAAAATGTACCATGATACTTTTTTTTTTAGTGCTTAGTTTTTCTTTGAGAGGGAGAGAACATGAGCAGGGGAGGAGGTAAAGAGAGATGGAGACAGAGAATCCAAAGCCAGCTCCATGCTGACAGCACAGAGCTGGATGCAGGGCTCGAACTCACAAACCCTGAGCTGGAGTCGGACACTCAACCGCCTGAACCTTCAGGCGCCCCCACGTCCCCGTGATTCTTTTATTATAAAGAGGATTATAGCTAGTGTTTGTTGATATAGTTCATGAAATTAGAATTATTCTATATTAACAGCGTAATATTCAGAGACATCTACTTTGTAAATTAGTTTGATTCGTTCTTATTCCTGGTGTAGTAACTCTGGCTTTATAATTTGCAGGGTTTACAGTGTTGAGATGTTAAACTTCTGCTGCTGCAGAAACCATTGATTTGGGTCTAGACGGCTAAGCAAACCCCAGGGTAAGGGAGCTGATCAGTCACCTTCTCCCCAAGTAGGCTGTGCGGCACGGTGCCTCGTCAGTTCTCTGGTTCTCTATAATCCTGGGGCTTGGGGGGTTCAGCTGAATTTTCTGTCCTGAGTTTGAGTTAGAAATCCGACTTCATTCACCTTTTGTTTTCATTTGTTTATTTTTTTAAATCTATTTTTAAGTTTGTAGATTTATTCTGAGAGAGGCAGAGACAGCGCAAATGTGGGCGGGGCAGAGAAACAGGGAAAGAATCCCAGCACAGAGCCTGATGTGTGGCCCGAGCTCCCAGAACCGTGAGAGCATGACCTGATCTGAAACCAGGAGTCAGGTGCTCAACCGACGGAGCCACCCAGGCACCCCAGATCTTCCTCACTTTTTTGTCATTGTTTCAAGAAACATTGTTTTTTTATTTTTTAAGTTTATCTATTTTTGAGGGAAAGTGTTCATGAGCACGCAAGTGGGGGAGGGGCAGAGAGAGGGAGACACAGAGTCCGAAGCAGGCTCCAGGCTCTGATATGTCAGCGCAGAGCCCATCGTGGGGCTCGAACCCACCAGAACCTCGAGATCATGACCTGAGCCGAAGTCGGACACTTAACCGACTGAACCACCCCTCCCCCCCGGGGCGCCCCTGAACTCTGGTATTGAGTGCGTATTTCTGACATCTGCATGGTGTTTGCCGTGTGTGCACGTGTCGGAGATGTCCACACTCGTCCCTAGTTTAAGTGGCTCCCTAGCCCGGGATGGACAAGAGAGTGGAGACTCTGCAGCAGGGGAGGGGGGAGCACCACAGGACCCCGCGCTGTGCAGAACAGACCAGCACAGCTCGTCACTCCCCGGGCCTCATTCCTCACCCAGGTCACGTCACTGCCCCGTACCGGACCCCGGTTTGCTGTCCCCTTCACATGGCATGGAGGCATCCTGCAGAAGGAAGGGCGGTCACCTCTGAGCCGAAGGAAAACAGGTGTCTTCCCACCGACAGCAAGGGTGCGTCCCCGTGCTGCAGTTTGAGGTGGAGTGGCATCCCCCCCACACACACTGCCACCAGAGTGCTGCCGCCACCAGCCGGGTTCAAGTCCTCCTCCGGGCTGAGTGGGAAAGTTTGCCCGTGGTCCATAAACCTCTCCCAGCACAGGGGCCCGGGCTGCAGCGACGACCAGCAGCTGTCAGGCCGGGGCAGCCTCGAGCGACACAGGCACCTTGCCCGCTCCCGTGCTGCCCCGACGCTTCTGCCCCTCGGGCACCTGCTGTCCCGTGGGCGCTGGGTGGCCCGGCTCCGGAACACCGCCCTGTGCGCATGGCACGAATGCTGTCTTCACAGAGCTCTTTTCACTCTGCCACTGGGTCACACGCCCCGGGGGAAGGCCATTGGGATTTGGGGGTAAAGTAACTCACGGACAGGAGTGTGTTGTTGGGATGTAACCTCTGAGAGTCTGCTTCCGTTGGAATGTTTTGAGTCCAGAGTGCAGATGCTCGTCATGCCCATCTAGTGAGCAAACGGAGTGACATATGCCACGGGGGACCACAGATGCCAGCCGTTTCAAGGAAAAGTAGGAGGAGCGAACGGACGTGAGTAAAAGTCTGAGGCCACGCTGGTGTCTCCTCTCGATCCTGATGGCCTCAGTCACTGCTAAGGAGACAGTCAGCGCCTCTCCCCACTCTGTGTGGAGTGAAGATGAAAGAGAGCGGGTCAAAAAGGGAAGCAAAGACGCTGTGATGACGTTTGATGCTAATGATCTGGTGTGTGGGGAGTGTGGGTGCCTCATTGCTCTGATCCGTCTAACACTGATGACAAAGCTCATTAGTCCCTGTGCTGGAGGCCAGGCGCAGAGAATGAGAAGATGGCGCTCAGGTCAGTCACCTTAGCTTCTCGGTACTGACTCTTAAGGAAAATACTGCGCTATGAGACCATGGCCACAGACAAGGAAGTGAATCTTAGTTAACCGTGTCCATCTCTACCATTATCACCAAGGTGGGAAAGGGGGAGGGGTTTTGTCTGTGAGAAATGGATAAGCTGAAGGGAAATGGTTTTGTAGCTAAAATTCAAAAAATTTTTTTAAAAATCAACTAGACCATCCTAAAATAAAAGGTCATTTTTCTAAATGGAAAACAAAGACCAAAGTTAACATTTGCTTCTGCTGTCAACAGTGCTTATTTATGTATTGTTATGTTTGTCTAAACAATAAAAAGTAATTACAGTAAAAAGAAGATTCCACTTGTAAGATGAGAAGCATGTCCGCCCCGTCTTTCCTACTGGCCGTAGCTGTGAAGTTTGCACAGAAGACATTAAGCTCCCGTCTCAGATCTCTGACAAGAGATGGGGTCACGCAGATTGGGGAGGGAGACCAGAATTTGAGTGGAGGGAGACCAGAATTTGAGTTTCCTTTTTGTACCCTCTTTGGCATCATATGGTACAGACTCAAAGGTGGCCCCAAGCCCAGCAGAGCACGCTGGTGTGGACAGAAGACCTTCAGAAGAAGTCCTCATTTTCTGGTCTGCTGAGGAGAAAACTGGACTCTGACATTCAAATGAGTGAGGGAAGTCACTGTTTTGTTGCTCCTTTTTTCTTTCTCTCCTGTCCAACTTCTAGCCATCCTTCAGAGAGAGAGAGAGAGAGAAAGAGAGAGAGAGAGAGAGAGAGAGAGAGCAGCCGTTAGGGGCTGGGCGGTCATCTCAAACTGTAAAGAGAGGAATCTTCTCCAATGAGGGGTCTATGGTCCCGAGAGTGTGGAGGTGAATTCCCATGACTTTTTCTCCCTCCAATTGTCCTCCTATAATTTGGCACCAGACTGATTAGACAGTAGCTAGAAGTATATGGCTGAGCAAGGAAACTAAAGCTCCCTGGAAAAAGGATCCCAGGGAACTTGAAAGTGTCACGGAGCTCACCAAGAAGAAGAACTCAAGAGAGATAGTACAAAAAAAATGCTGTATGAACTCGTGGGTTCACTTCCAGCCTGTGCAAATGTGGCTCTGGACCCTAAGCAGCATTCTAAGCACTTTGATATGTGACATATGGACTAGATGATTCCACTGAATGGAGCACACAGAGGACAGATCCAAATAGCATTGCAAAAGCTTTGAGAACACTGACATTCAACTCATACCTAACAGAGATGCTTTGGAAATTACAGCCTGAATTTACCATGTTGATCACCTCCTTTAAAAAGAAAATCAGCTTTTTCTCAAGGATTTAAAGACTCAGGATCTCATAACATAATAATCAACATTACTCAAAATTATTCAGTGTATATGAAAAACCAGGATAAGCTCAATCTGTATAGTAAAGGCCAATCAGCAGTTGCCAGTGCTGAAATGTCACATGTTCAATTATTAGACTTTAGATCATCTATTATAATTAATGGTTCAAGAAGTATGGATAAACACTCTTAAAAAGAATAGAAAGGGGGCGCTTGGGTGGCTTAGTCAGTTAAGCATCCAACTCTTGATTTCAGCTCAGGTCAGGATATCACGGTCATGGCATCAAGCCCTATGCAGGCCCAGTGTGGAGTCTGCTCAAGATTTTCTCTCCCTCTCTCTCTGGCTCTCCCCTACTCACATGTGCTCTCTCTCTCTCTTAAAAAAAAAAAAGAAAGAAAGGTAGAGTGTAAAGGGATAGAGGATATAATGTAGAATCAAATGTTTTAGAATTGAAATATATAATAACCAAAGTTAAAAATTTAAGGATGAGCTCAATACAGAAAGGAGATAATTGAAAAGTCATTGGGCTTGAAGATAGATAAATGGAAGTTATTCAGTCTCAATTACAGGGAATTATAATTGAAAGAAAAAATTAACAGTCTTGGGGTATGTGGGGCAGTACTAAAAATGTCTAACATTTTTAGTCATCAAAGGTCTGGTGTATTTGAAAAAATATTTGAAGAAATAATGGCTGAAAACCTCCTAATTTTGGTAAAAGACAATAACTTTCAGATTCAAGAAGCCCAACAAATCCCAAACAGGATAAACTCAAAATAATCCATTTCTGGATACATCATAAACTGCTGAAGATTAAAGAGAAAAAACTTGAAAGCAGCTAGAGAAAAATGATATATAACATAATAAAATAACAAGTTGAATGCAGATTTTTCATTAGAAGCCACTGAGGCCAGAATGATACTCATTTGTATTATATCTAGTGAACATATCCTTCAACTATGGAAGTGAAATAATGACATTTTCAGATAAAAGACAACAAAAAATTCACTGCCAGAGACATGCTCTAAAAGAAGTGCTGATGGACAGAAAATGCCAGAGGAAATCTTGGAACATCAGGAATGAAAGAAAAGCAATGATGACAAATATCTGGTTAACTATAATTAACTAGTTTTCTCTTAAGTTTTATGAACTATGTATAATGACAGAAACAAATGTAACATTAATGAACTCAGTGTGTACAGCTATAATATATGTAACAACTATAACATAAAAGAGGAAGGTCAAGGAACCAGTATTATGGGAAGATTTCTCAGTTGACATAGTAAGACGTTAATTCTAGAGTAGACTCTGAAAAGTTAAGCATATATACTGAAATGTTTAGAGTGACCACTAAAAACATTATACATAGAAATTAATAAAAACTCAATAGGTAAAATAGAATAGTAAAAAATATAAAGATAATCCAAATGAAAATAAGAAGGAAAATAGGAACAAAATGAGGGTAGAAGCATAAACAGTGGTAGACCTAAACTGCAACATATAAACAAACTACATTAAATATAAATGGTTTAACATACCAAATAAATAACAGAGATGGTCAGAATGGACTGTAAAAAAATGACCAAGGGATATGTTGTCTACAAATAGTACATTTTAAATATGATGTGAGCAGGTTAAAAGTCAGAGGTAAAACGACATACTATGTAACCACTAATCAAAAGAAAGCTGGACTTGCCATGTCAATGTTAGAAAAAGTAGACTTCAGAGCAAGGAAAATTACTGGGGATAATGAGGATCATCACACAAAAACAAATGGACAAGTTCACCAAGATGATATAAAAAGTGTATGTGTATCATCTACCAATATGCAAAAATCAACTCAAAATGGAATAAAGACTTAAATGTAAGACCCAAAACTATATGACTTTTGGAAGAAAACAGGAAGGGGAAGCTTCATGACATTTGTCTTTGCAATTATTTTAATGATTATTGTTGAATGATTTCAGTGATTTCAGGATTGTCATTGGACATGACACCAAAAGCATAGACAACGAAAGCAAAATTAGGTAGGTTGGACTACACCAAACTAAAATGCTTCTGCATAGCAATGAAAACAGTCAAGTAAAAGGGCAACTTATGGAATGGGAGAAAGTTTTGATAAACCATAGATTCAGGAATAGGTTAATTTCTAAAGTAAATAAGGAACTCCTATAACTCAGTAACAAAAACAAAAACAAAAGACTAATAACCTGATTTTAAAAATAGGCTAAAGACTTAAATAGACATTTCTCCAAAGGAGATATACACAAGTGGCCAACAGGTATATGAAAAGATGCTCAACATGACTAATCATCAGGGAAATGCAAATCAAAACCACAATGGGATATTACCTCATACCTGTTAGGGTAGCTATCATGAAATTAAAAAAAAAAACAAAAAAGAAACAAGTGCTAGTGAGGATGTGGAGAAATTGGAACTCTTATACACTATAGGTGGGGATGAAAAATGGTACAGCCACTATTGAAAACAATGTAAAATTTCCTCAAAAAATTAAAAATAGAATTAACATATGATCCAGAAACCCCACTTCGTATTTATTCAAAAGAATTGAAAACAGAATCTTGAAGAGGTATGAACATTCTCATGTTCCTTGCAGCACTATTTATGATAGGCAAGATGTGGAACAACCCAAATGTCCATCGACAGAGGAATGGATAAAATGTGGTATATACATGTAATGGAATATTATTCAGCCTTAAGAAAGGAAGCTGTCCTACAATATGCAACAACGTGGATGAGCCTTGAGAATACTATGCTAAGTCAAATAATCTAGTCATAGAAGGGTGAATGCTGCAGGATTCTACTTATTACATTTAAAATAGGCAGACTCATAGAGCAAAGAGTAGAATCATGTCTTCCAGGGACTCAGGGGGAGATGGGGAAATGGAGTTAGTAATCAATGAGATGTATGAAATTTTAGTTTTGCAAGATGAATAAGTTCTAGAGACCTGATGTACGACATTGTGCCTCTGGATAACAATACTGCATTGTACCCTTGAAAATCTGCATAAAGAAGATAGATCTCAGGGTAAGTATTCTTACCAAAAAATTGTGTCTTAAAAAGAGTATATTAACAGTGTATGTTCCTGACAACAGAGCTTCAAAGTACATGAGACAAAATACAACTGAAAAGAGAAATGCATGATGATGGAGACTTCCGCATGGCTCTTACAGAAATTGATAGAACAAGTGGAAAACCAGTAAGCATGTAGAAAAACTGAATAGTACCATTAACCAACTAGATCCAAATGACATGTATAAAACATTCCTCTTCAAAATAGCAGAGTAGACGTTCCTTTGAAATCCTCAGAGATCATTCAGAAAGATAGATGGTATCCTGAAACATAAAACAAATCTCAAAGCAGTTAAAAGAATTGAAGTAGTTCAAAGTGTATTATTTTACCATAATGGAATTTAGCTAGAAATCAACAACAGACAGGTAACTGATAAATCCCCAAATGTTAGGAAATTAAAGAACTGCTTCTAAGTAACCCGTGGATCAAAGAGGAAGTCTCAGGAAAAGTAGAAAGTATTTTGAGGTGAACAAAAATGAAAATACAACATACCACAATTCACGTGAAGCAGACAACGTGGGGCTTAGAGGGAGATGTATAGATTAAGTGCTTCTGTTAGAAAAGAAGAAAAGGTCTGTAATGAACAATCTAAGCTTTCACCTGAAGGAGCTAGAAAAATAAGAGTAAAATAAATCCAAAGGAAAGCAGAAAGAAAGAAAGAAAGAAAAAAGTAGATCTCAAGGAATTTCAAAACAAAATTAATGGAGCCAGTGAAGTCAGAAACTGGTTCTTTCAAAAAAAAAAAAAGTGATGACATGGATAAATCTCTAGCCAAACTGACCAGGAAATAAGTTGCAAATTGTCAATATTAGGAGTGAAAGAGGCTGTATCACTACATATCTCACAGACATTAAAGTAGGTGAATACTACAAACAGGTTTGCGTACATAAATTCAACAATGTAGAGGAAATGGACCAAGTCCTAGGAAAAAAGTCCTATCAGGACTCACTCAAGAAGTAGATCAAGTGGAGAGTTCTCTATCCTTTAAATGCATTTTTAAACTCATAGTTCAAATTTTACAGCCAGACACCCAAAACCCAGATCTCCAGGTCCAGATAGTTTTCTACCAAACACTTGTGGAAGAAATACCACCGATTTAACATGAAAATAGAAGAGGAAGCTGCACTTCCAACTCACTTTATGAAACCAGCATCATCCTCCTGCCAAAACCAGATATGTTACAATAAAACTACAGGCCAATGTACCTCATAAACATAGACGCAGAAATCCTCCCCACAATATTAGCAAATTGATTCCAGCAATATATAGGAAGAAGAATAAACCATTTCCAAGGGGGGATTAACCCTGGAATGCAAGGCTAATTCAGCATTTGAAAATCAATCACTGTAATCCACCATATTAACAAACTTAGGAAGAAAAGAATCACATGATAATGTCAATTGATTCAGAAAAAGCAACTGTCAAAATTCAACATACATTCATAATAAAAGCTCTTCATCTGGGAATGGAGGACATCTTCCTTAACCTGATAAAGAACATCTATAAAACTCTGCTGCCGACATCATCGTATTTAATAGAGAAAGACTTAACACTTTCCCCTTAACACTGGAGATAAGACTAGGATGTCCACTCTCACTGTTCCAATTCAACATCATGCTAGAATCCCTAAAAAATCCCTAAGGAAAAAGAAACTAAAGGGCTTACAAGTTGTAATAAAACCATTCCTCTTTGTAGACAACATGATTGACCATGTAGAAAAATCTCAAGAAATCCATGAAAAAGCTCCTCGACTACATTGTTCATTGGATTGCAAAACTGCATAACCAATCTGGAAAGTAGTTTAGTAGTTTCTTATAAAGGTAAACATACTCTTACCATGTGGCCCACAATCCCATTCTTCCTGCACGCAGCAACATGGACGTATCAGCGGTTCCCAGGAGTTAGGAGTGTAGAAGGATCAGGATGAAAGAGTTTTTTTGAGGGAGGGCTAGAATTGCTCTGTGTCTCACTCATTATGATGATTACACAAATCTACATATGTGTTAAAACCTATAGATCTTGAACATATTAAGAAAGTCCTTGATTTGGGTACGTTAATTTTTTTACAGAGTATCTAAAAACTTACTGGTTTCCATGGTAAAAGTGATTAGTACCTGATAATCTTGTGATTGGTCATTGATTAACTAGATCCCTGTTTTCCAGTAGAACTTTCTGAGATGATTGAAATGTTCTATATACACTGTGCGCAACATGGTGAATACCAGCCCAATGTTAGCTAACGAGCACTTGAAATAGAACTACAATTTCAATTTATTTAATTCAAATTAACTTTAAAAATCCACACATGGCTAGTAGCTACTGTATTGGCCAGAGCAAATATAGATTATTGTATAATCCCTGTGACCCCAGACAGCAAAGAAATTCTCATTATTTTTATCCATTCGTTATAGAGGGATAAAAGAGAATATGACTGGTTTGTATTTTTTGACTCTGGGATTTTATGATTTTTTTTCTTAATTCTATAAACTATTTGTTAATAAAAATGTACACCGCGACTTTCATGAGATGACATGCAGAGGATGACACTGAGGTTTGGACTAACGTCAGCCCAAGAAGTTAGCAGATGAGTAGAAATGTGTGATAATGAATCATAGAGGAAACTCAAGCCCAAATAATGTTGTTGTCTTTCTGTCAATAACTGTTGCCTCTCTGGGTGTTGAAAACACTGTTTGCAACCCCTGTTTTGAGTATTGAAAATACAGTCTGAATCCTGTTTTCACCCTAGTTCGTTGGAATCGTGTAGACGTTAGAGTCAGCCAGGGTTTATGGAAGTGTCAGGAAAGCAGCATATTGAAGGCACCACAATTCCCCTGAAGCGTGTGTTAGCTTAGTGGCTTCCCCCTTCCAGCAGGGTTCTGTTGGAACCTGTAAGAAGTAGGAACACAATCCAGGCCTGCTGAGCTCAGCTCCGCGATGGAAATGTTTGGCCGGTATTTCTTGCGCACCGTCTGGACTTGGTTTGCAGTCATTTTTCCCCTCTTATTCATCGTTTTCTTCGGGACATAGTGTGATACCTTCTTTTCATGTGTGTTTACTTTTCATTCTTTAGTTAATTAGAAGCACCTTGAGGTCAGAGGTTAGTTCTATAGATATGTCTCCTTTTAGAAAATATGGCAACCTTTGCAACATTTTCTCTCTCTTTCTCTCTTTTTTGCTTTCCTGATCCCATCTTCGAAGGAATGCAAGCCACAGAAAGAATAACTTGGCCATAATGAAATAAGCCAGTGATAAAGTAATTCCATTTCTCAGCTCTATGACCTTCTAACTAATTCCAGCTAAAAGAGCTCTTGGACTCGGTAACAGAATGTCTTGAAAGCTGCAGAGGGACTGATGAGGGCTTTGAAAACGAATTGGGAGATACTGCTTCCTGGTATGTTTTCACACGTAGCTGTTGCTTCTCAAATTGGGGGCATATTTGTCTCCAGGGACTGAGGCCTACACTGCAGGGTTATACCACCTTGAGACAAATGTGGATCGGCTTCCTGAACCGGGCTCCCTTGTAGATTTTGGAAAGTAATGTTGAATGACCGTCAGCGGAAGCATTTTTTTAAGCTTGCATGAGTATCAGGGCGACTTCCAAACAGAGTGTTTCCCCGGGATTTGGGCACACCGTCCCTGTCACCTGCAGTTAAAGATACTGAGCACCAAAAAAAAAGGAAAAAGAAAAGAAAAAATACTGAGTACCACTGTCTGAGATGTACTCAGGTGAATTTTCACCCAGTGGGTTGGAAACAAATAGTCCAGAAATCCAGATGCTTAGTAATAAACTAAGGGAATTATGTTATGTTAAATTAAATTATATCACCTCATATCCCCATGTTTTCCCATAATTTTCTTAACATTTAATATCAAAACATCAAATTTAAAATCTGTCTTTAAAAGCTGTGAATATCCCAACTCTCCACTTTTCTCACTTTACTTTTATCTTTCCCTCCCTTGTCTTCTTTGGACATTGATTAGAAGAACTGAGGGCAGAAAAATAATTTATACCACAATGAAGTATGGAAAACTGGACATCTGCCTACGTAATGTATAGTATCTTACTGAAAAATGCATCCAGAACAAGTCTTACAGTTTAATACTCTTTTAACAAATTTTATAAGGTGTTACGGAGTTAGGAGATGTCAGCACTGAGAATCAGGACATAATACACCAAATGACTTTCAGTGCCTTGTCCAACTCTAAAATGTCATTATTCTGTCTTCCTAATCCCATGAGAATTGATCTAATCTGAAGACTTTGGAGAATCTTAGTAAGTAACATTGAATAACCTTGTTCTTGACTCTGTGGTCCTTTTGGTGCTCTCTAATGCTTGTCAGGATACCAAGGGCATGCATTCTTTAAATATTTAGCTTCGCATGAACCAATTTGACAATAAACTATTTAAAAAAAATAAAAATAAATAAATAACTGTTCAGCTTCTTTGTCCATAACATGCTGCATTAAATCCAACTGCAGTTGCAGTGGTTTCTTCCACCATAACAATAATGCACTTACCTCAGTCAGCCCTGAGCTATAAAAACCCCTTGAAAACTTTGGAACTTTCTTTGTGAAACCATTTCGATTGAATATTAAATGTGTGCCTTTGACCAGCTTTTGTGCAACTAGGAAAGTCTGGTCTGTTATTGGTGCCCAAGGATTTCTCTTTAGAGGATTTCTCCTCTCCCCTTTATTTCTCAATCTGAACTAATATTCTACTCCAGATGTCAGACTATCCCCAGAGCACAGGCCTTTGGACAGTTTCTCGGGGAGTCCTAGTAGGTGCACCTGATGCTTCTAGAAATGCGTTGCAGATAGTACTCTAGTATCTCGTGCCGGACATTTTGAACAGCCCCTTTGTGAAACAGAAAAGTATCTCACACCTCTGCCCTTGTCCCCGTTCCTTGTTTAGGCATCCTTTGCACCTTTTTGGGGCTCACACAATAGGCTCTTCCCTGTGTCAGTAATTCATTATCTTCTCTGTTTGGACGCGTCCTATACCCTGTTGGCACAGTAATATAAACCTTCAGCATGAATAGCATCACTCCCTGTAAAAACCTTCTTTCCTGGTCTTCAAAATCTCATCTCAGCCCGACTGCTCTGGCTTTCGCTCTACCTATCCCTTTCCTAGATCCTGCCGTGCTAGCCAAGCACGGTCGGCCACCGGTCATTCTCTGAGACAGCTTGTACTGTAACACACGTGGTCTCAGGGTACACGGCTTTGCTGCCTGGAAGGACATCCCCACCATCTTCCTTCCTCGCACTTTGCTTACCCGACTTCGGGACCCACCTCAGCTGTAGCTTCTTTCCCGAAGCACTACCCTGTTCCCACCCTGCTTCCTCACCCCTGCCTCTTACATCAGAAACTGCCATTTTTCTTTGGTCGCACAGCACTCTTTCTCTCTCTGCCTTCAAACGTCTCAGATGTTGACACAAAACTGTGAGGATAGATGCTGTAACTTCCTCACCTTTTTTTTTTAAATAGTTTATTGTCAAATTGGTGCTCTTCCCCACAAGTGCCCCCCCCATGACCATCACCCCATTCTCCTCCCCCTTCAGCCCTCGGTTTGTTTTCAGTATTCAGTAGTCTCTCAGGTTTTGTGTCCCTCTCTCTCTCCAACTCTCTTTCCCTCTTCCCCTCCCTGTGATCCTCTGTTAGGTTTCTCCTGTTAGACCTATGAGTGCAAACATATGGTATCTGTCCTTCTCCACCTGACTTATTTCGCTTAGCATGACACCCTCAAGGTCCATCCACTTTCCTACAAATGGCCAGATTTCATTCTTTCTCATTGCCATGTAGTACTCCATTGTGTATATATACCACATCTTCTTGATCCACTCATCAGTTGATGGACATTAGGCTCTTTCCATGTTTTGGCTATTGTTGACATTGCTGCTATGAACATTGGGGTACATGTGCTCCTATGCATCAGCACTTCTGTATCCCTTGGGTAAATACCTAGCAGTGCTATTGCTGGGTCATAGGGGAGTTCTAGTGATAGTTTTTTGAGGAGCCTCCATACTGTTT
>NC_043700.1:13831833-13914421 GCF_006229205.1 Suricata suricatta
CCAACTGCCTTACTCCAGAATTCTCAGAGGCACCTGTTACCTGTTCCTCCTCTAGGACAGGCACTGGCTTGTGTCCCTCGCACTTCTTACGTGTGGTTGTCTCCTCTCCTCAAGTGTTTTATAAGCTTCTTGTGGGTAGAACCCATGTCACCTGTTCGTAAAAAAGTGTGTGCACCACTGTATGCATCCTGCATTATGGACACTATTCACACCTGTTCAGATCTCCATCCTTATCATAGACTTTGCAGTGGGCACCTGATAAATGTTTTTAACTGATTTAAGATACTTATTGCTGTGCTTTATCACATATACTAGCTCTGAGGCTGTAAGATGCTGGGTGACTGTGTCACAGTTTGGTGCCACGATGTTCTCTCTCGCCAACTAACTGGTCAAATGCCAGGCACAGCCTCTGCCCACACTGCAGTTGACAGATCAGATCGCCTCTGCAATAGTCTGGGTGATGTTTGTAAATCTTTACTGTAACACTGAAGCTGATATTAAAAGGGGGAAGAAGGGGGTGCCTGGGCGGCTCAGTCAGTTAAGCGTCCAACTCTTGGTTTCTGCTCAGGTCCTGATCTCACGGTTTGTGGGTTCCAGCCTCACATCAGGCTCCGTGCTGAGAGTGTGGAGCCTGCTAGGGATTCTCTCTCTGCCTCTCTTCCACTCACTCTCTCTGTCTCTCTCTCAAAAATAAATAAATAAACTTAAAAAAAAAGGAGCAAGAGGCAATGCAGGGAGGAGGAGGGCTGCTAATAATGTCTCTTGAGTTTCCGTCCCCATCAGAGACGGTGCCTCAAGCATCAGAGTGCCTTTCTCGCCTGTACTTCTGAGCTGAGGCTAATGGTCGTCCATCATAAAACTCACTGTGCTATTAGTAGGGTGGCAGAATGAGCTTGTGGTTATCAGTCACCCTCCGTCACATGGTCATTTGGGAACAGTCTGCTGGCAGAGGCCAAGGCCGGAGGCAGCCCATTGTATAGAACTGGGCAAGGCAACTGCTGGAAGGGAATCCACCCCCCCACCCCCCCATGAACCTAACCTCACCGGCCTTGGGTGCCAACAAAGTGAATTGCCCTCCATTTAAATGTAAAAATTGAGGTTTGAGTTTTTTAAAAATTTAGTTACCAGTGGTCATTTTATTATAATGGTTGATGGGTCTATGTGGTGATGTTGGGTTTTTTTTAATGTTTATTCATTTTTGAGAGCACAGAGGGGAAGGGACAGAGAGAGAGGGAGACAGAGGACCCAAAGTGGGCTCCACACTGACAGCAGCCAGCCCAGTGCGGGGCTGGAACTCACAAGCCATGAGCTGATGACCTGTGCTGAGGTCGGATGCTCAACAGACTGATCCCCCCCCCCCCCCCCCCCCCCCCCCCCCGGCGTGCCAGTGTGTGGTGGTGTAAAGCACAGACTCTGGGGCCTGTGCCACAGGTTCAAATCCTGCTTCTGCCACTTAGCAGCTGAGGTCACTTCAGGAAGGTAGTGAATCTTTTTAAAATGGGGGTAAGAATGGGGCAGCTGCGTGGCTCAGTTGGTTAAGCGTCCGACTCTCCATCTCTGCTCAGGTCATGATCTCACAGTTTGTGTTCGAGCCCCACATTGGGCTCTGCGCTGACAGCATGAAGCCTGCTTGGAATTCTCTCTCCTTCTCTCTCCCTTACCCTACTCGTGTGTTCTCTCTCTCTCAAAATAAATAAACTTTAAAAAATTAGGATAATAACCGAACTTACTTTACTGTGTCCTTGGAAAGCTTAGGTGAGTTCCCAATATGGTCATTGGAGGCCCATATATAGGTGGAAACATACATATTCAGATATTAGAAACTTTGAGTACATTTTTATTTATCATTTTCCATCCTTTTACTTTGGGTACTTTTTTCTTTATGCATTTATTTAACCTTTTCTTTTTTTAACTCTTTTTAAAAATTTTTTAATGTTTATTTATTTTTGGTAGACTGAGAACACAAGCAGGAGAGAAGAGAGAGAGGGAGACACAGAATCTGAAGCAGGCTCCAGGCTCTGAGCTGTCAGCACTGAGCCTGAATTGGGGCTCGAACCCACAGACCATGAGATCATGACCTGAGCCGAAGTTGGCTGCTTAACTGACTGAACCACCCAGGTGCCCCTAACTTTTTCTATATAAGAGGAAACTTGAATTTTTAGCTATCAAGAGGCGGTCCAGTGACCCAGAACCTCTCCAGAGGCCCTTATGTTGCCAGAGCTAAAGGTATCTCTATTTAGAGCTTCATTTTTAATATATTTGTTCTATAGTTACATGACTGCAGTCTCACAGTGCAGCGGTTTTCTAGACATACCTCCTAACCTTGTAGTGATCAGACTGTGCCCAACAGGAATGAGGCAGAGATGGTGGACTTGGTGGGTTCATAACTAAGTTCACAACCACACTCAAGAGGGAGTCAAGTCAAGGTGAGCTGTCCAGGTAGGAGGCCCCGGTGTGGGGCCACAGCCTCAATCTGTGTCATGGATGAGACACTAGGTGGCATACTAAATGAGAGGAAGCAGGGGCACCTGGGTGGATCAGTCGGTTAACTGTCTGACTTCGGCTCAGGTCATGATCTCACGGCTAATGAGTTCAAGCCCCGTGTCTGGCTCTGCGCTGACAGCTCAGAGCCTGGAGCCTACTTCAGATTCTCTGTCTCCTTCTCTCTGCCCCTCCCCTGCTCACACTGTCTCTCAAAAATAAATAAATATTAAAAAAAACCTTTTTAATGAAAGGAAATAATACATCTGGAAGGAAAATCAAAACTAAACCATTCCTGATGAAAGGCATAAGGCATCATGGATGAGCTTTTTTTAGTGCATAAATGAGAACTGATTTAATAGCAGTTAATGTGAAGAAGTCCTCTGGGGGTTGACTGTGGGACTCAGCCAAAAGCCTACTGGATAGTCTCAGGCTGTGTGACTATAGAGTCCAGAACAAGGGAGGTGATCGTGAGAACGCAGCTAGTGCGTATTTGGTTCTTTGTAATTTTTTTTAAGTTTATGTATTTATTTTGAGAGAGAGCAAGCATGCAGGCCAGTGGGGGAGGGGCAGAGAGAGAGAGAGAGAGAGAGAGAGCGTCCCAAGTAGCCTCCGTGCTGTCAGTGCAGAGCCTAACACAGGGCTTGGGCTCACGAAACGGTAAGATCAAGACCAAGGCTGGAATCGAGAGCCAGATGCCTAACCCACGGAGCCACCAGGTGCCCTGGTTCTTTGTACAACATTTTAAAAGGGAAGCGGATAGGCCAGAGCAGAGGCAAAGGAGGGGCACCACGAGGGCAGAGGATTTGGAGAGGGTCCGGTGGTTGAAGGAGCTGAAGAAGCTTTATTTAATGATGTTAAGACCACATGTATCAGTCAGTCTGTAAGTGAGCACGTTGTGTGTGTGGTTATGAAGTGTCCCAAACTGTAGGCGACTAGGAAAGAGATCATTTGTAGGGATGGGATTTTTATTTGTGGATACTGAGTGAGTGATCAGGCAGAAGAGGATTAGAAGTCTTTTATTTTCTAAGGGCGTCGTGGGGATCCCTCTGTGGGGGTCAGAGGACTCAGCTCAGGAGGCAAGGCCTTCCCCGGGGGTCAGGCACAGGCTGGGAAGAGACCCCGGCTGCTCCGGGAGGAGGTCCTGGGGCCCAGGCCACGTCACAGAAGTTACGAGAGGCTAGGATGCGGGTAGGATCCTAGCCTGGGGACCGTTCTCACCCGGCAGTGTGGGGTAGCCTCACCGAGAGAGGCCGTGCTGTTCCGTTCGCCCTGGCTGCACCCTGTCATTTACACCCGTGGAAGGCTCGCCGCCATGTCCATGAGGATGTGGGGAATTCGCTGCACACACATCCTCTGCCACCCAAATCTATTTGGTTTCTGTGTATTGGATGATTTATTGAGACCTGTTTGGGTCCTGAGTGGAGAGAGTGAGGGCTGCCTGCTTGGTCTCCTTTCCTCTGGGGCAGTTTGGACAGCATCGTGCCTAGTTGCACGGGACCCACCCTTCCCTGGTCGTTCTTTTCCTCTCCGACCCCATTTCCCTGCGGTTTTAATGCAGATTGCTGATAACCCATCTTCCTTTCCTCTCTCCCAAACTCCCACCCCCTTTTCCTCTCGAGATGTTTATATGTTGTTCCTTATACTCTAAATAGAGACGGAGCACTTCCTCTCTGGTTCTGATGACATAAGGCCCCGTGCTGTGGATGTGTGTCTATAAATACAACAACGCACACGTGCGCATCCATGAGTTCGTCGGTGCAGGGCTGACACACAGTGCAGGGAAAAAGACGTTTTCACGCAGCTGTGTCATTGATTTTTCTGGCCTTACTGATCGGATATGCAGAAAATTAAAAAAAAAAAAAGCAGAGGAAGTCGCGATATAAAAAAACAGAAAGAAAAACCACCACCACCCTGTGAATCCTAGCGCTCTGTGCGGTTTCTGGCGTGTGGTGAGCCCAGGAGAAGCTCTCGCCAGAACGAGTCCCTGACACAGTGACCTCATTCCCAGCACCACCTCTCCCGGGCGGTGGCAGGGGCCGACCCTGGCGTGCGAGGGCCTGCGTGGCGGCTGGGATTCATTGCAAATAGCTCGCTGCAGCTAAACTTTGATCCAGGGTTACAGTCGAGCTGCCTGTTACAGACAGGAGGGCGATCCGTCCTGCTCACAATGAAAAGCCAATCTGAGAGAGAGAGAGAATGTGTCAGGTTTATAATTACAGACTGGTGAGTATATGACGCTAGATCAGTTTCATTGTGTGTGTGTGTGTGTGTGTGTGTGTGTGTGTGTGTGTGTGTTTCAGCAAGCATCTGGAGGTATGAGCCCTTCTTTGCTATTTCAGTGAGGCTCCGATCTGAGTTGGTGCTAATGCAGAGGAGGGGACCCAGGCCCCTTGCAAAGAGGATGCACCCCCTCACAGCCCCAGGCCCGGGTGTGTTCCCAGCCCAGAGTCCCCGAGCTGCACAGACAAAAGAGCCGTTGCAGACACCCAGAGGCTGTAGCTTTTCTTGGAGCGATGACTCATTTCGGTTCACAAAGGATTCTGGGCAGGGTAGTGGGAAGTCAGGTTGGCTGATGCGTCCCTATGATTTCACTTTGCAGAGGACAAGGCAGAAGAGGAGTGAGGCTGCAGATTCCCGAGGCACTGCGGTGCCAGTGGCTCTGGCGTGTGGGGTGGGCACGGCCAGATCCCGGCTGCGCCCGGGGGGGGGCACGTAGGAGGAAGGACTGGTAAAGAGGATGTGTGTGTTGGTTTTTTATCCTAAAATCGTTAACGGCAGAGCCCATTCACAGAGCCTTTTTAAGGTGCTTCTTGGCCAGCTTTCGAACCGACCTTGAACCAGTCTGTTGAGCCCCGAATTGTAAGAAGAGCTGAGAGTTCTGGAAAACTCAGTTTTTAAAAGTAGATCTACGAAGGTAAAGTACCAGATTCCTGTTGTGTCCCACGTGCCCTCAGTAGCCAATCTGAAATGCTCATTCAGGATATTATTACTCGAAGGTTTACTCTGTCTTCTTATTCCAGATTCTAGGACGTCCGTTTCTGTCACTGGCTCCTTCTTGTGCCTGGATGCAACCCCCTAGCATGCGCCAGGCTGTAGCGTCAGAGCTGCCTGGGGGATGGAGCCAGTCCAGAAAGGGCCAGGTACGTGTCCCCCCTTTTCTCTCAAGACTTGTGTACGAAGCAGGATGGTAAATGGTCGACGCCCCCGGTGAGAAGGGTACACCGTCCCCTGAAAGGCGGGCTTGCTGCCGTCACCCCCCGTGCAGCCTCCGTCTCAGGTGGCGGAAATGCCCACCAGAGGACCCTCCCCCCGAGCATGATGCATCCTAAGTCACGTCAGAGCCCAAGAGTCAGACAGCTGTAGGGCCTGTAATCCGGAGACAAGTAAACTGCTTCGGATTTCCATCTCTTCACTCTTCCAGTGGGGGCATTCTACAGATACTGCTGGAAATACTTTCTTCTCAATTAATATAGTCCCTGAAATTTGGCGTGTTATTTGGCCTGTTAACTTACATGTGGTGCACTGAAATCCAAGAGAGCCTGATTTATACACTCAGGGACTGTTTCCAACACTAACATCAGACTCAGG
Organism: Suricata suricatta; assembly: GCF_006229205.1. Taxonomy (NCBI): domain Eukaryota; kingdom Metazoa; phylum Chordata; class Mammalia; order Carnivora; family Herpestidae; genus Suricata; species Suricata suricatta. Next base: position 13,837,906 of record NC_043700.1, read on the forward strand.
TTGCTATTAACCACTAAGGAAGCAAGCGTATTTCTTCCTCGTCTGCTTTTAGGATTCAAATGATTACATAGCTGTTTTCTAACAACATCCGTGGGCTTTTCACACAGAAGCCTTTTTTTTTTCTTAATAGTGAGATGGCAAAATGTGGTCCTCAAAAGTCCATTACATGCTACGTTTCCAAAGCGATTTCCAAACTTGGCAAATCCGAAAGCATGGGTTTAAACATGTTGTCGAATTTATAGGTTTAGCGTGCTTTTTTATTAAAGAAATTTAGAGAACCCTAAGTCCCTGATGTCATCTGTAATCGTAATGAGAACACTTTAAAGTGCAAACTATGTCCTGGGTCGGCTCCTTGAACCTCTCTTCTCTTTGCTTATTCATATCCTTCGCCCTCGCTCCTCTTCCACAGACGGGCAGAAAACAGGCTTCCGGTCCACACAGAGTGTCGCTTCTTCGTGCGCACTGCTCTGCGTCTTCAAAGCAAAGTTGAGGATGTTGAGTCAGTGTTACAAAGGACGCTTGGGGACATCATAGTATGTTGAGAATGTACAGTAAATATATAAGGTTCCGACACCCACCATTTCGATTCATCCTTAAAGACCCTATTCAAAGTCTCCCTCTTGCGTAAAACCTTCCCTGATTATTCCAATAGGAAGTCATTCCTTAACGCTGTTATAGAATTCCTACTCTTCTCTATGGATAGATGAGTATAATTATATATTAATAAATTCCTATTATTGAGTTAACTTGCTAGTCACTCATGTGTTTTCTTATATCTCTTCTAAGGTTGTTATAAACAGGAATTTGAATATGTTCTAACTGCTTATATTTTCATGCATTTATTTCATGTTTCCCCACCTAAATCCCAAGCTCATTGAAGGCAAGGATCAAGATTTATGCTTTTGTCTACAGTTCACATCTCCTAGTAGTTAGTTCCCTGCACATAGAACCACTCCTTAAATAGCAGATTCAGAAGAGAGGCAGTTTACAAAGCATTCATTTGTCTTAGAGGGCGAGAATGGTCTGTTGTGTTCATTTTAAGAGTCTTCACAGGGTAGATACTGCAGGGTGGACGTCAGGAGTTCAAACTCCATCCATGATGATTGCTCTTGCCTTAAGATGTGGTTACGGATGGTGCCGTACGCTGCTCGGAGAAGGTTACTATTAAGAACAGACATAAAGATGCGGCCTTTCAATGTGGGCATTGTTTATGGTTTACTTGATTAAGAAGCATATTACCAGGCAAGCCAAGGAGTGTGCACATTTCTGAGATTTTATGCATAAGTGATTCTCTTGAATCCCACAGGATGTTTTCCTTAGAACGAGTACCCATCATGACTCCATGTGCCCCGGGTTCTTTCGGAGATTATAGATGTGGCTCCTGGTGTCACTGGTCTTCAGTACCAAGGGTACCTCCTCGAGGGCTGAGTTTCTTTCTCAGGCAAGAGAGTGGCCCAGCCAAAGGTTTGAAAGAGGCCAGCTTTGTTTGGTGTCCTTGTAACTCTTTATCCCTACAATTTCCCATCTTCTGGTGCCCTTTTCTCTTCCCCTTTGCTTCCCCAGTCCAGGAACACAGGCCAAAGGCTGTATGTTTGCGCGCGCGCACACACACACACACACACACACACACAAACACACACACATTTTTATACATATATATGTATAATCACATATATATACACATATGTAATACATATATATCTTAAGTTTTCTGCTTCCCAAATTATTCCATTCGCTCAGTGCTCATGCTCACATTTAAGAGGTGAGCAGTCCGATTAAACTAATTCATACTAGTGTAACAAAGACTGTTACTCTCTTAGTCTTTTTGCAGATGTCTTCAGTTTTGTTTTTTTAAAAAAAGTTCCTTTTTTTAAAAAGGATTGTTCTATTGAATTGCTATCGGTAGGAATTCAAACACCATAAAGGAGTAAATGGAATAAATGTAAGCAGGCTCAGGGAAGGTAACTGTAATAATACTACTACATTTCTCAAGTTCATTGTAGGTCTCAGGGGCGGCATAAGCACCCCAAACCCCTTATCTTCTCTAACCCCCTCAACTCTGTAAGGTGAGCATCACTTTGTGTACTTTTCCCAAGAGGAAATTGCGACCCCCCCCAAATTAAATGATTTGCCCCAAACCCCACAGCTGATGAAGAGCAGGGCTGGGCTCCGAGCCTGCAGTTTAGGCTGCAGAGTCCATGGCCTCTACCCAGCCCGTGACACCAGACTCCAGAGAAGACAGTTCCTTCTTGGCACAGCGAGTTGGGCGTTTTCTCTGTGTGTCCTCTGGCCTCTGTACCTCCTTCCAGTAGACTCCTACTTACATGGTTCTTTCCTAATAGCCTCCATGGCTGTTGGAAGGGGTGGTTAGAGTGTTCAGTCATTGGGGCGTTGGTAGCAGTCATTCAGTATTATTGTGCTGCAATTTGGGAATTGTCATTTAATTGGGCCGTCTTGTTCCGGTATAATTGCATTTTAGAGAAACCCGCCACAGTATGGTACAGTACCAGCGGTAAGCTGGCGGATCCGGGAACACGGAGGCTGAGGAACAGCTATGGTGATTCTAACTTGTAAACGGTGGAAGAGAGTGACCCTGGAGATGTCAGACTCCTGTACTGAACTGTTGCTGAGAAATGTCGTCAGTGGAAACTGGATGGAGCATCTCTGGTGTTACACTGAGTTCTGGTCCAGGGTGAGGAGGGGAGAGAAGCACGTGGTAGTTTAAAATAGGCCTGGAGACTGTCTCACACGATGCACTTAAATCTAAGAGGAGGAGGACACTGTATTACTCAGGATTTCTGTCGGCCAGGTGCCTTACAGGTGTGTGATATCTGAGGGGTCTTAGTTGTTCAACGAGGACCAGTAATAGTCATGATTTTATCCCTGGGGGTAAATGGCTGTCACTTAGCCCTGGGTGAGGGTCTAGAGAGGAAGAGGCAGCCGGTGATGGAAGCATCTGGCAGCTAGCCCGGCCTCACCTTGCCTCGTCTGTATACGTGCAGCATCTCGGTACCGAGCAGACATTTGCGTGCCTGCCTGTGCAGAGCACTCTGCCAGGTTTTACTCCACGGAGCCTAACAGACACCCCATGTGACAGTGTGGGGCCTGAGCAAAGGTGGGAATTCCTGAAGCAGCTGATTGGCCTGATGGCTCATGTTTTCGTCCTAACTTTCCAGCTGCAAATCTAGCGCAAGAGCAGAACGCTCCGGCAGCGTTAGCTGGCTCTGATTAGAGAGGTGTCGGCGTCATTCCTGGTGACAGTGACAACGGCCCCCAGCAGGGAGGTTTCACCCTATCACTGCCCATTGCTTGCACTTCTCCACCTCATTCTCTACCCTTTCCGACTTGCCGAGCTCTGCTTATCCTGTGACAAGTTTTTTCTATCAGTAGTCAGATCTCAGTAACAAGAGTGATAGCTAATCTAACTAATGAAGGCTTGTAGACTGAGGAAGATAATTGGTTTCTTCTAGAAACTGGTGAACTGATTGATTTGTCATCACTGCTAGCTGCATGTCTGTGCATTAGACAGGCCGCTAAGCAGAAAGATTCGGGAGATGTGCACAGTAACCCATGTGTGTGTGTGTATGTGTGTGTGCGCACACACGTGTGTGCGCACATGCACGCCACATGCCACCATGATTACTCTTGTTTAATCCCATCAGAAGTTTTTCTTAGTAAAGTCATAGGGAGTCGATACCATTAACTGTAGTATTATTAATGGGAATCCCCTGTTTACATTTCTCTTTGGGATTAAGGCAGTGTATTTATTCAAAGGATAGCTTAGGAATTGAATTTTCTTTAAGAGACCCATCATGTCTTAAAATAAAGCACCAGATGACTTTAGAAAAGCTGTTGTAGAATTTCTAAATGTTCTAAAATTCCTTTAAAAACTGTCATCTTTACTGCTGCCATGGACTATTTTAGTGAAGGCCCCACCTTAAATTTCTGCAGTGGCATTTATACCAAACATATAGTGAATTGGTAGAGGGGGCTTTTTCAATGCCAGTTTCCTTTTAGATTTCAAATACAAGCATTCAAACGTCAAGTATAGTCACTTGGTTTCGAGGGAATGCTGTTTAAAATAATGCAGCTGTAATGCTCTGCTCTCCCTGAAGGGGTCGCTGTCTGCTGGAGAGGGTACGGGAAGGGACTGTGTTCCTCTCCAGCAGCTTAAAAAACATATCATAGTAGACTCTTCCAAGAACAAACAACGTTTACACATAAAATTGGGGTTCGTAAACTGAGCTCCATTGTAAAACACAAAGTCTGTCCGATGGCCGGCATTAGAGTCGGTGTTCCCTTAACCTCACAGAGCTGGTGACTTCCCCAGGCTCAAGGGTGTTTCAGATAAAACTTGGCTTGTCAGGACTTCCGCGGATAGTTCATTGAAAGGGATAGAGTCGTACTGCCGCTGTGCCCACTGGACATTTTATAGCCATGTTTGACCATTTTTATGAGTCACAGTATCTACCGCATGTGGTAACTTTATTGGCATCTATAATTTTAACTTTAGTGTTAATTTTGGCAACACAGAGAACAAAAACAGGCACACTTTCGTCCCGAGGAGCAAAGCTGAGCGAGGCTGTGAATGAGAAAGAGTAAATGATGAAGCCCTTAGTACAAGGGAAAAGATTAATAGCCAATATATTTTGCTATTCTTTTTAAAATAGCCTACTTTTTTTTCAGATTGGTTTGATTATTAAAATGGTTTCTCCAGCAAGGTGGAAATATAGCTAGCATGAGCACTATGTTATGCTTTTTTTTAAAATTTTTTAAATGTTTTATTTATTTTTGATACAGAGAGAGACAGAACATGAGAGGGGGAGGGGCAGAGAGAGAAGACACAGAACCGGAAACAGGCTCCAGGCTCTGAGCTAGCTGTCAGCACAGAGCCTGACGTGGGGCTCGAACCCATGAATGTGAGATCTGATCTGAGCTGAAGTCGGAGGCTTAACTGACTGAGCCTCCTAGGTGCCCCACTATGTTATGCTTTTATGCTAGAATCCTGCTCCGCAGATCTAGAATCACAGAATCATTGAGAGCCTGAAGGAATCTTTGATATTATTTCCAAACCCGCATTTTACAGACGAGGAAACAGGGCAGAGTAGTAATTGCTTTGTGTTATGAAAGACCAGGCACTTAGCAAAATACCTCCTGAATGCCTTTGTATATTGGGAATTTCCCAATTATAAACTCGAACAGTTTCAGAACTGCACTTGGAAGTAGGTTGCCTTGATTCATGAACTTCATTAGGGTCAAAGGTAACTCTTCAATCCAGAGAACAGATTGAATTGACATTTACAGCGAAAAGTTGCGTTTAAAAATCAAGAGGAAAACAGGGTCATTTAAACCCAATGCTGGTGCTTGAAAAAATGGATTCTTTAAAGAAGTAAGTTAGATAGAAAGATGGGCTTTGGGCGACTTTCAGGCTTGTAGTGTATTACGATGTGGTTCGCCTGGAGGAACTATGGCTGTCCTTTTCTTTCTTTCTTTTTTTACATTTATTTATTTTTGAGAGAGAAAGAGTGGGGGGGGTGGGGGGGTGGGCAGAGAGAGAGAGAGGGAGACACAGAATCCAAAGCAGGCTCCAGGCTCTGAGCTGTCAGCACAGAGCCCGATGCAGGACTCGAACTCATGAACTGTGAGATCATGACCTGAGCTGAAGTCGGACACTTAACTGACTGAGCCACCCAGGTGCCCCTCTGGCTGTCCCCTTACAGAGTTGCGTGAAGATGGGGACTTTAAGATGGAAGGTGTCTTTGGAAAGCTGCAGGTATCATCTGGGAAGAGAAAGGTATAAATTGTCGTGGAAGTCATGTCTTTGTAGGCTTTGCATTGCCCTGCCTCATATACAGAGACTGAGGAGTACAGAGAACCTAGATTAATGACTGGGGGGAAAAATGGCATTTATAAAGAACAGAGCTTTAGTACAGTCTTTTTTTTTTTTTTTTGCATACAAATAGAACCAAGACAGGAACCACTTTGCAAGGTAGTGCCTAAAGGTATTGAATATATAACAGGCTCTCAAATGTATTTCTTGAAAGGGTGAATTATGTGAGTGAGCATTTTTTTGAAATAATTCCAGCTGAAAGAACCAGCCTGAAGTTGAAAGGGAAAATAGAAGGGGGGGAGGGTTTCAATACTAAAAATGTGCGCTCATGGTACAGATACTACCGAGGTGGAAATAACTAGCTGTAGATACTACGGGATGGAGAAAGTCAGCACATGCGTGATTTCTGCCTCTCGTGCCAGACGCGATGCTTCTTGTCACCTGCCTGGGCAGTTGTTATCATTGCCGGTTAGTTTCCCACGGTGGCACGGGACTGATTTTCTGACTCCAACGTATCATGTGATTCCTCTGTACAAACACACGCCAAGGTTTCCCATCAGCATCAAGCATAGATTGAAACCTTTGGTCAGCCAGGACCTGGCTCCTGGTTTGCACCCCAGCCTGCTCCAGGTGTGCCCAGGTGTGCCCGCCCCTCCCCCCACAGAGGGGGGCTGACGCGTGATCCCTGCCCCACAGGTGCTCTGGCCCGCCTCGGCGGGGCTCCCCACCCGCTCCCCAGGACCCTGGGCAGGCGCCATTCTTCTCAGCTGACCAGTACCATGAATGAAAGCAATCTCCAAATGTCCGTTGAGGCATTGGACTTTAATGTCAAATGCTCTTTAAAAGCAAAGAGGTTTGCTTACAATTGGAATATTTTCATGTCTTCTCAGAGTTGCAGTTTATTCACCAGGAACGTATGGAATGCCTCCTCTGTCCAAGGCACCGTGCTTGGTTTTATCTGAATTATTTTGGATTTGACAAATGTCCCCTGAGGACTGTACTTAAATGGATGTTTGTAAGAAGATAAAGCTGAAGTAAAACCCATTTACCCCTTCTTTGTGGAACAACAGGACGGGATTGTGGTCCAGAAAGAATTTATTAGTCCGCAAAATAGCTATGAGTTGTCTTTATTGAATGTGTTCAGAACTAATTCTGACAATAGGAAAATCCGTCCATAAATTATAGACAAGTAACAATTCATTGTTTATACAGCATGGTAGTTTCTGTAGATTTTGGTGACCCACAAGATTTTGACAGTATTTGCATTCCCTTGTTTTTTTCTTTGACCGTAAATGTGGTCCAGTTGTTGGAAGAATTTTCTAGTATTTTAATTGAGTGATTAGCTGGCTCATTAAGCAGGTCTTTATATAAAAGATCTATGGAAAATTATGGCAAACTTGAATTGTGTGTTGTATGGAGAGATACCTATGATTCCTTTAATACAGACCTTAAATGGACGTCCTAAACCTCATTTAATATATAATATTTTTCTATGGTAACTGCTGTGTTTGGTGCTCTGTTCTTGATGAAATTAATAGAGGTGTCTTAGAATTTGCATGGTTAAGTATATTTGGTCTCTTGCTATTTTGTTTGAAATTATTTAGCAAAATACATGAGGGATGTCACAATCCTTTAAATACCCTGAGAAGTTCCTGGATTATAGTGTTATCCATGGCTATTCATCCATTCATTCATTCAGCAAACATTTATTGGGTGTCTTGTGTACCCACTGCATGATTCTAGGCATTGGAAATCCAGTAGGAATGTAGCATTGCCGTGTTGTTCTTTTATGGAGCTTAAAAGTGGGCCAGACGGACTGGAGCAGCACACACAGACACACATGCGCACACTCAGTGAAGACAGTAGCTTGCTGAGATTCTGTACCAATGCGGGGGGCGGGGGGCACACCACCAAGCAGTTGTCCAACACAAGCGGACTGGCGTCCAGTTCAGCTGATTTCCAATACCCTCTTCCTGGAAGTGGCATCAGATCCCACAGGTTTTACCTGAATTCCTTTGGATTTGACAGATGTCCCCCGAAGACTGTACTTCAGTGGAAGTTTGTAAGGAAATAACGCTGAAGTGAAACCTATTTACCCCTTCGTTTTAGAATATGAATTACGGCAGCTCAGAAAAAATGTGTTCACCTGAAAAGTAGCTGCGATTGGCTCCTTCCTTCCAAGCCAACCGAAAGCCCAAATTGTCACCTGTGCTTCTGACCCACTGGCTCTAAATCGGAGGTTTCCATGACCTCCTCCTCGGATTCAATTAACTTGCTCATAGAACTCAGGGAAACATTTTACTTCTTAGAGCCCCGGTTTATCAGTCAAGGACACAACCCAGAAGAGCTGATAGGGTGAAGTGCAGAGAAGGGGCTAGGACCTTCCATGACCCTCTCCAAGGCCGCCCTTCTTCCCCAAACACCCATGTGTTCCCCAACCGGGAAGTGCTCTGAACCCCATGCTTTGGGGTTTTATGGGTCGTTACAGAAACATAATTAAATTAATCGTATCGGTCAGTCAGGACAGGGCTCCCTGAGGAAGTCCCCTTTTAAACTGAGACCCAAAGGAGGAGAAGCCAGGCCTGAAAACATCTGTGCAGGGAGCGTCCCAGGAGCTTGACAAATACAGAGGCCCTGAGTGCAGAGAAAGCTTGTCGTGATCAGAGAACAGAGGAGGTTGTGAGCGTGGAGGAGGGAGAGGCCGGGGGGTGGTAGGGTGGCCATCCCAGAGGTGGGTGGACAGGCCGGACCCTGACCCTGTGGGCCGCTGCAGGCCTGGTGAAGCGATCGCTCTCGGGGTGCTGTGCGCAGTTGCTGTAGGACGTTATGCAGATACGGGGCATGTTTTCTGTTTCTCTAGGACCTGGCTACCCCATGGAGAAGGCAGTGTCGGGTCAGAGGGAAAACTGACAGCATCAAGTCATCCCCCCAGTGGGTCAGAGGAGACAGGGGTGCTTTGGAGGACTGGTGGCACCAGACGTGGAGCAGAGGGGCCCATCCAAGGGAGCACGGGGGCAGAGACCAGACAAGGATTGCCTATGGGCTTGGGGACCGGAGGGAGGTGGAAAATAATGTATCTTAGTGCAGTATCAAAAATGAGGTGACGAGATAGTCACTTAGAGCATCCAAATTCCATTCCATTCTATATACCCTGTGTGAAAAGTTATGCTGCATATATTTAATATTGTAGCAAAACTGAGCTTTTTCGAAGCAAATGCAATTCAGACGCACTTGAAGTGTGCGGGTGCTGGTAGTTGGCAGTGAAGAATGAAAAGAAATTAACTTAGAAGGTAGCAGTTCAACTAAACAAATAATTTTAGCTAAAAGCGTAAGGACAAGAGTGGCCTGAACTTGAGTGGTCAGTTTGCTAACAGCCCCATCTTTTCTGTGGAGACTGCACGTTCCCTGTAACCCTTCCAAAACTAGAAGGGAGACCTGCATTTTTTTTTAAAAATCGTATTTAGGATTTTTGTATCCTTGGCCTTCTGAGAAGTCCTTCACTGTGATAGGCAAAGTTCATAGGGCACTCAGCTCCCATGTGGTCCACGGCTCTGAAGGTGGCATCTGCACTGGTCTCCCCGATGGCCGCTGACCCCAGCAGCCTTTTCATCTCCTGTTTAAAGTCATTCTAGGTGACTCTGGGGTTGACACTGGCTACCCTGGCAACTGGGGGGCTGGGGCTGAGCTACAGGGCCCACAGTGGGGAGGGGAGAGCCCCAGACTCCCACCTCCCCTGCGCCTCACCACTCCCTCTGGTTCGTCTGTCACACCTGCACCTTTAGAATTAGATCTGGTGTGAACGGAGTCTAGGTTTTCAGAACATACACACGGGGCCGTCTGGGTAGCTCCGTCGGTTAAGCGTCAGACTCTTGATTTCAGCTCAGGACATGATCTCAAGGTTCATGAGTTTGAGCTCTGCATCAGACTCTGTGCTGACAGTGCAGAGCCTGCTTGGGAGTCTCTCTCTTTCACTTTCTCACTCTCTTACTCTCTCTTTCTCTCTCCCTCTCTCTCTCTGCCCCTCCCCTCTTCTCAAAATAAATAAACTTAAAAAAAAGAAAATACACGCTGTTCTAGGCAGTAGCATGCTTGCCCACTGAAATGGTCTCAGCCCATAGAGTTCTTTCATTTTTGAGTCACGAGTACAAACTGAGCTTTACCAGCCAGTGAGTGAAGCTCATCTCCACAGGGACAGCCAGAATTCCCCGTTCTCACTTCGACCCACTGCTATCGCAGTGTTTGCGAGAGGCGTCTCTTTAAGATGCTTCTCTTTGTGTTCCATTGCCCCAAACGCTCACATGTTCTAGTCACTTCCTGCTTTCTGTGGTTCTCTCCTTCTGGGTCTGGGTACCACCCCCCTCCTGCTCTGACCACCTTCTCCTCCCCATCTTGCAGAGCACGGAGCCACAGAGCCAACTGGAGCCCCGAACTGAGCTGCGCCAGGTGGGCCGTGTCAGGGCTCTGGCCTTTGACCCCAGCTTCCTGCTGTTTCAACCCTGCACCTGTTAAATGTACCCCTGCTCTGGGGGGTTTTCATTCCCCGGCCCTAGAGCCTGGCTTCATCCATCAAACCTTTTCCCATCTAGTCCATCCAAGCACGGTCCGGTTCTTTCTCAAAGGGCCTCAGGGCTCCTAGCAAACCAGGGATCATGGCCGGAGACAGCTCGAAGTGCCCAACAGTGAGGAGGCTGGTCCACTCCGACCCCCGACACTGTCCTAGGAGGGTACGCTCAGTGCCACAGGCTGGCCAGAACCCAGGCCAGCCCTATGGTAGTTTATTACACAAGTGAAATCAGGCTCAGGAAACAAAAATGCAGAGATTATGTGAATACATGTGGGACATCAGCTCAGCTCCTCTGTTCCGCTGATAACTTGACCCTCCGTCTGTGGGGTCCTTTGACGAGGGAGACCCTACTGAGCCCGATGTGTGAAACAGGTGGCCCCGACATGTCAGGATCAGGCTTTCCTGCCCCTCCAGCCTCTCCTTCTGCCGGGGCCCCATCCCTGAGATTGCTCCAGGGATTTCAAGGAGCCCTTGGAACATAACTGAAAAAGCAGCACCCCGCGACATAAAGGTCACAGAAATGAAGACAGGCCCTCACGTCGCACGTCGATGCTGCTCAGGGGCCGCCACTGGCCCCTCATTGCTGGGTCTTCAGCCTGTCCAGCTGCCATTGAGTCTCTTAGTCACAGACACGGGTGGGAGGCCAGGGTCCCTTGCGGATGGTGCCCTGCTCTCTCCTGCTCCCTCCAGTCCATCTGGCTTCTGAAATTCACATCTGACTTTGTCATTCCTGGAATTCTTTCTGTGGCTCACCGTCCCTCATGGGATAAAGGCCGTGGGCACTGGGGTTGATCCTGTGCCCTTCCTACTGTGCCCCAGAAAGCAGCCGCCTGCAGCCAGTGTCCCCCCCACCTCCCAGCCACCAGGCCCACTCCCACTGCAGCACTGGATTCAGGCTGCAAGTCCTCGGGGAACCTCTCCCTTCCAGTTCCCAAGCCGCCCCCGCCATCCTGTGCTGCTACACCGCCGCCCTGTCTTCTCTGTCCCAGAGTCTGTCATTGAATCCCAAGGCCCCAGAGATGGCTGACCAGAAAGAGCCACTCAATGTCTGAATGGATGAATCCTCACGTTCACACAAGTGCATTTGTGGAGATGGGAGCAGCAGTTCCTAAACAGACCGTTTTTCAGTTTCGTGTCGTACGCCCTTCAGTGGGTTTCTGGTCAGGTTCTCTGTGTCGGGGCCGTTGGAGTTTCCACTGCCCCTGGGGGCATCACTGTGTGGCCGTAACCGGCGTCCGTGTTCAGAGCTGACTGTATTCGTGATACAGGGAACAGGGCAGGGTCATGGTGTGTGGCTCTGTGTGTGTGAGTGAGTGTGAGAGTGAGCGTGCACACGTGACAAAAGGCTGGGTCTTTTAATGAGCTGCTTCTTTGACCATTGTCTTCCTACAGGTGATGTGTCACCAATCAGCATGTCTCCCATCAGTCAGTCTCAGTTCATTCCACTCGGGGAGATCCTGTGCTTGGCCATCTCGGCAATGAACTCGGCCAGAAAACCTGTCACCCAGGAGGCGCTGACGGAGCACCTGACCACGTGTTTCCCAGGTAACGGGAGGGGACGCAGCCCTTCCCACAGACGTGTGTGCCGCCACTCTGGGACCGCACCTGGGCCCTTCCTCTCAGGAAATGGACTAGGGAAAAAACATTCTTTGCCAGAAGTGACCAGAAACTTTTCTTAGGGCTGTCATTAAAAAGCAGGCACCTCTGTTACTTCAGAGATAAGGGGCCGTCTTCCGGTAGTAGTGTGATGCTTTTTGTAAGCGGCACCGAGAAGACGAAATGCAGTCAGGACCCATGAAGAATGCTGGCAAAGTCCACCAAGGTTCTAGTCAACTTCAATACAACCTTCTTTATTTAAAAAAATTTTTTTATGTTTGTTTATTTTTGAGAGAGAGAGAGACAGAGCATGAGTGGGGGAGGGGCAGGGAGAGAAGGAGACACAGAATCTGAAGCAGGATCCAGGCTCTGAGCTGTCAGCACAGAGCCCCATGCAGAGCTTGAACCCACGGATCGTGAGATCATGACCCGAGCCAAAATCTGATGCTTAACCGAATGAGCCACCCAGGCGCCCCTAACCTTCTTTAAATACGTGATATGTGGGAGCATGTCAGAAAAGTTTAGTCCCAAGGGATTACACTAAAGAGACCGTAAGGTCAGAAATAAACGTATCTCACGTGCTTGTGTCATGGCTTGATGAGTTTTAATCATACGATATTTGATAAGTTAGTTAAGATCTCATTTTAAAAGAAAATAAAATGTTTCCTTTTCTCTTAAATATTATAATAAGAGGGCAGTAGGCCGGCTGCTGTATGACCGGCATTCGATGCCTCCAGCACCAGGAGACGTTAGGACTAGTGATGCGCTGAGGACTGCACGCCCTGTCTCGGGGGGCAGGGGACAGCCCTCCACTCAGCTCCGGGTACTGCCCCCTGCACCCCAAAAATGTCAGACCCTGCCAGAGCTTCAGATCTTCCACTGCTTTTTCAAGAGAATCCGGAAGGTCAACTTCCTGTGATGCCTGTAAATTTCCTTAACGATCGGCCGTTGTGTGTGCGTGCTGTGGGTGTGTGTGCATTTTAACACATGCGTGCCAGCGACTCGCAGGTCCAATAAAACACATTACTGGGCTACCAGTTGGCCAGCTTGGCCTCAACATATACCTGGATGGAAATGGAGCTTACACGAAAAATGAGCCCTTGACACAGTTCTCACTCAGCCTAGAAGAGACCTTGGTGAAACAGGAGCTGTGGGCTGTGTCAGTTCGCTTTGGGTACCAGTCAGAACATGAGTGGCGCACAGCGGTGAGCATCTGTGTCCAGGAGTCAGCTGATCCTGACCGGACCTGCGCAGGTAGCCCTGCCCCACCTGTGCCCTGTCCTCTTTGGAAAAGGGGGACAAGCAGAGGCCTGTTCTCCCAGGGACGACAGGCTGCAGGAGAACAAGTGTGGTTATACGGGGGCTCTTCAGCCTTGCGGTCACACCATACCCACTAACGTTCCATCGGCTAACGCAAACCTGGACAGACTCAAGGTCAAGGTGTAAGAAAATGCATCCCACCCATGGCAGAGGGCAAGAGGACTACTTCTTTTATTAAAATATTCATTTATTGGAGCACCTGGGTGGCTCAGTCCGTTGAGCATCCGACTTCGGCTCAGGTCATGATCTCACGGTTTGTGGGTTCGAGCCCCACATCAGTCTCTGTGCTGACAGCTCAGGGCCTGGAGCCTGTTTCGGATTCTGTGTCTCATTCTCTCTCTGCCCCTCCCCTGCTTGCACTGTCTGTCTGTCTCTCAAAAATAAATAAAAACAAAAAAAATCATTAATTAATTTATTTATTTTGAGGGAAAGCTCCCACACTCGAGTGGAGAAGGGCAGAGAAAGAGAGGGAGAGAGAGAATCCCGAGCTGTCAGCACAGAACCCAAAATGGGGGGGAGGGGGGTCGATCTCACAAACTGTGAGATTATGACCTGAGCTGAGGTCAAGAGCCGGGCACTTCACCGACTGAGCCCCCAGGCGCCCCCAGAAGGGCTTCTTCTAAACTAAATACTCATCTATCATACTGAATCTCCCCACTTTTCCTTTTGCCCCAAAGGCACTTTACATTTCTCTCCCAGTGATTTTTCTTCCTTCTTCAGCTTTCTAATTAACATGGTTTGAAATTATGTGTACTGTTTAAGAACTCTAACACGAACTGACCTTTTGCAACCCATAAACTACCTTAACCTTTCTAACGTTATCTCTGAATATTCTTTACTGTCCGGTTGTCTGTCTTTGTTAACTTAAAGGCAAACCCTTTTCCTGTCAGTGGTCAGATAAGCAGTGTCCCAGGTGAGAGTCATCTAAGGAGACAGGTGCCGTTCACAGAAGTAACGCCCTTGTGAAGAGAGACCCTTCCGATGGCCTTAGACCCGCTCGGCCTCTTCTGACATCAAACGCTCCACCGGCCGTTAAAATCTCTTTTTATGTAACTTCATGAGAGATCACATAGCTTTTCCAAAATTGGTTACACCTCTCTCATTACTGGGCCATGGAATAGAGAATGGAAAGAACCCAGAGCCAAGTATGTAAGAATACATGGTGTAGAATAGCAAAAGAAAATAGTAAATTGCCAAGCAGTTGATTGCAAAATCACTAAGTTGAAATACTTTTGTAGAGAAACTCCTCAGTCACCTGTACTTAGAGGAACAACTGCTTTGCGAACTTTCATGGCACATGAACTTAGATCTCAGAGCCTTGTGGTCAGATGGACCCGGAAGAGCTAGCCTCACCTTTTTCATCTTTGTGACACTGATGACTAATTGGTCAACCCCAGATTGCAGGGGCGCTGTACAAATCTGAGTCTAGGGCAGGGGGTGGCAAACCATGGGTGCAGGCTAAGTGTGGCCCACCGTTTGTGCTTGTAAATAAAGCTTTATTTGGAACTTTGTTGGAACACAGCCTTTCCTATTTGTTCCTGTACTGTCGTTAGCTGCTTATGCGGCAGTTACAGAATTGAATAGTTGGAGCTGGGAGGTCAGATGCCTCACAAAGTAAAACAATTACATTTGGCTCTTAAGGGGAAAAGTTTGCCAGCGACTGGTTTAGGGCATGTAGTAATGATTTAAAACTTCGTTCAGCAATAGCTCCACATTTTATTTTGTTTTATTTTTTAATGTTTATTTATTTTTGAAGAGAGAGAGGGAGACAGAGTTGAGTGGGGGAGAGGCAGAGAGAAAGAGAGACACAGGATTTGAGGCAGGCTCCAGGCTCTGAGCTGACAGTCCAGAGCCTGACACGGGGCTCCAGCTCATGAACCATGAGATCATGGCCTGAGCTAAAGTCGGACACTTAACTGACTGAGCCCCCCCCCCAGGTGCCCCAATAGCCCCATATTTTAAACTAGTGTTTCATAAAATGAGGTTTTGTTTCCTGTCTGTCTTCCTTCTTCCTTCCTTATCTCTCTTCCTTTGTTCTTTTCTTTTCTCCCTTTGATTTTCTTCCTTCCTTGTGCTATCATTTAAAGTACTGCAGAAAAAAACAATTTAGAAACTTAACTACTATTCAAATTCTATTTGAAAATGTATTTTCAAAGACAGTGCTAAAACTCTGGAGGGATTTAAGTATCATATTTATGTGAGGTTTTTTGTCTTAGGGTAAGACTGTTTACTTTTTTACAGCTTACTGCTTGAAAACGTTTTGGAGGCTAACTGAATATCATTAAAACACTTGAATGCTCATATTTAATGTATATGTTATAGGTAAAAAGAATAGTCTAGATTTGGGCCTCTATTTCTGTTTTGGACGTCCATATTCTTTTTTTTTTAAATGTTTATTTTTGAGAGAGAGACAGAGAGACAGAGCATGAGTGGCAGAGGGGCAGAGAGAGAGGTAGACACCGAATCCGAAGCAGGCTTCAGGCTCTGAGCTGTCAGCACAGAGCCCAACGCGGGGCTCACATCCATGAACCGCGAGATCATAACCTGAGCTGAGATCAGAACACTCAACCAACTGAATCACCCAGGCACCCATGGACACCCATATTCTAAAGAAAGTTTTTAGTGAAAAGTCTCCTAGTCAAAATCCCTGACCTACTGAAATGTAAACCCTTTTATCACCTTTCTATCTTTGTTGAGTTTTGGAATTTCCATTACAGAAACAAGAATTTTTTTAAGGTAGAAAAAAGAATAAGTACTTGCTTCTCAGCTAAGTAAGTACTCATCATCCATCCATCTGGAAGGATCACTTAAATCGGACTAGTGCTTGTTGGGTTGTTATGATTGGATCTTCGAAATGCTCACCCTCAGAGAAAGAGACCGAGGGGCTGCTAACGGGGCTGAGGTTGGCTTTCGAATTTGCTAGAGAATATTAACATATATATACATGACTAGGGGATATATATACATTTTTCATATTCTGTCTCCCATCTCATCCCCTTACATCGGTTCTTGGAAATTCTCCGTCAGCCAGTGTTCTTAGCCAACGAGAAGAAATAATCCAGAGAAGCCCATTGAAAGTTTCCATCTAAAATGCTTAACATGTAGAAGGTGTACGTAAATGCGCCATTCCAACAATTTTCGGATTTGTGGGATTAAAGAAATATGTAAGTCTAAGTCACATCGTGCTGTCATGCGGTGTTTTTAGGTCTCTGGTGTTGCTTTGGAAGGTGTAAAGGTGTGGAAAAGGAGAGAAGTTGGGTGTCAGCCTTACTTGGATACAGAATTTATCTTTTTGTT
Organism: Suricata suricatta; assembly: GCF_006229205.1. NCBI lineage: Eukaryota > Metazoa > Chordata > Mammalia > Carnivora > Herpestidae > Suricata > Suricata suricatta. The sequence continues at coordinate 13,854,513 of NC_043700.1, forward strand.
CTTGAAGCCCTCAAAATCCAAATTCATGACGAACTTTGGGAATAGAATCTGGAAGTGGTTGAATGTGCAAACTCTGAAAGACCCCATCACAGCCATCTTTCCCAGGGGGGCCCTGCAGCCCTCTCGTGGAAGTCTGGATTTCAGACAACTGAGGATACAGTCACCTTCATAATAATAGAGGCATCATAAATATCCGTGACCTTCAGTTAAAGCTTTGAAATTCACAGGCAGAAGCGTGGAAGGTGGATTGGACAAGAGATGTTTCTAGCTTGTTTTTTTTTTTTTCAAATTAGACATTGTTTGACGGATACACATAAGAATTCAAGACATGAAGATTTTAGATGTAAATTCTCTTTGGAAACTCGTTCTTATTTTCCATTTATCTGGAGCACTTATTCTAATAGTAAGTAAACATGACGACATTGTGGTCATGATTCTGTATAGTTTTGGAGGTTTTCTGTGATGAGCACTTGTAAGGTCTCCCGTCAGCAAATTCTGTAATACGGTTACGGTTCTGGCTCCTAGTAACAGGTATTCTTCTGGACTACCTCTCAGCTCTCCTTTATTCTGACAGCACAGTAAACTGGTCGGTCATGAACTCTCATATTTTTTTAATGTTTTTTTATTTATGTTTGAGAGAGAGGCAGTGTGAGCAGGGAAGGGTCAGAGAGAGAGGGAGACACAGAATCCGAAGCAGGCTCCAGGCCCTGAGCTGTCAGCACAGAGCCTGATGTGGGGCTCGAACCCACAAACTGTGAGATCATGACCTGAGCCGAAGTCAGAAGCTTAACTGACTGAGCCACCCAGGCGCCCCAGTCATGAACTCCTATAAACGAGGCTTGCCGTGTTCCGGAAAAACTTGTTTCTGATACGGTGTTGCTTGTGAGCAAGCTGCCGTGTAAGATAGAGTTCGTTTTCAGTGTGGATTTGATACCCAGATTGCTTCGCCATGCAACCCAAGTGGCATCATTTGGGAGTCTGTGGTGTGAACGCTGTCTCATCCAGGGCGTTTTAGTCTGTGTCAGTGTGAATGGTGCCCCCCGACTTGTTCAGCAGGAGGCCCTGGTAGGTAGTGGGGCTTAGAAGCCCTTTGAAGTTGCTCCTCTTATATGCGAACATTTTTAAATTTTATGACAGCACTCAAGAATTTCATATATATGGTTTAGGTTATATCACAGATTCATATGGAGTTCATTTTGTGCAGAAACTGTCATAAAATTTTTTGAAATTGTTATACCAGCCTGGACGCCATTTGCGTGAAAACCAGAGTACAGCTCTTAAGAGCAGAGCCCTAGACTAAAGAGAAACTCTGCAGCTCAAAAATTAAGTAATTATACTAAACGATACATTGTTCATAAGCAATGCTGCCTTTCCCACCTCGCCACCACGGACACCTTCTGACGATGGCAACACAGACGGGTGAGTGTGATACGTCACATTCGTGGGCTGATGCTGTCATATCCCACTTCCATGGTTTTGGAAGGATTGGAGGAGCCTGACGTTAGTTTACCCTGCTGTTCTAGGTTGCTGCACAATGTCCTTTGACGGTAATCTGGGTTTCCATGAGCCCTGCTCCAAAGTTGAGACTGGATAGTTCCAGTTCATGGAGCCCCCAGGATATGTGAGGCACTGCTTACCATACTGTAAGCTCATTTAAAAAAATTTATTCATTTATTTATTTTGAAAGAGATAGTGGACGGGAGAGGGGCAGCGAGAAGGAGAGAGAGAGTCCCAAGCAGGCTCCGCACTGTCAGCACAGAGCCAGACGTGGGGCTCAATCCCATGAACCACAAGATCATGACCTGAGCTGAAACCAAGAGTTGGAGGCTTACCTGACTGAGCCACTCAGCCACCCCTGCCTTAAGCTCATTTAAACTCACAACTACACTGTGAGGGCACATGTGGTCATTATCCATATCCTGATGACTGTGGACTGAGGCTCAGAGAGGTTAGGTAAGTTGCCTAAGGTGACACCAGCAGTACCCGCCTGCTTTCTTTCTTTTTTTAAAATAATAGTTTATTGTCAAATTGGTTTCCATATAACACCCAGTGCTTCTCCCCACAAGTGCCCTCCTCGATGACCATCACCCCCTCCTTCCCTCCCCCTCCCCCTTCAGTCCATGGTTCGTTTTCAGTATTCAAGTAGTGTCTTATGATTCGTGTCCCTCTCTCTCCCCAACTCTCTTTCCCCCTTCCCCTCCCCATGGTCCTCTGTTAGGTTTCTCCTTCCTGTTAGACCTATGAGTGCAAACATATGGTATCTGTCCTTCTCCGCCTGACTTATTTCGCTTAGCATGACACCCTCAAGGTCCATCCACTTTCCTACAAATGGCCAGATTTCCTTCTTTCTCATTGCCATGTAGTACTCCATGATGTATATATACCACATTTTCTTGATCCATTCATCAGGTGATGGACATTAGGCTCTTTCCATGATTTGGCTATTGTTGACATTGCTGCTATGAACATTGGGGTACATGTGCCCCTATGCATCAGCATTTCTGTATCCCTTGGGTAAATCCTTAGCAGTGCTATTGCCTAGTTCGAAATTGAAGAAGACACAAAGAAACGGAAAAACATTCCATGCTCACGGATCGGAAGAATAAACATTGTTAAAATGTCATTATTACCCAAAGCAATTTACACATTCCATGCAATCCCCATCAAAGTTGCACCGTGTTCTTCTCAAAGCCAGTACTCACTTTCTAGCATAACCGTAACAAAGTACAGATGGCTTAAACAACAGAAACGTATTTTCTTACGGTTCAGGAAGTGTAGAATCAAGGTATCAGCAGAGTTGGTTGGTCCCTTTCAGGATCTGTGAGGTTAGAAACCGTTCCAGACCTCTCTCCTTGGCAGGTGGATGGACATTTCTACCAGTGTTTCTTCACACTGTCTTCTCTCCCTGCATGTCTCCATGTCCACTTTCCCCTCCTTAGAAGAACATTGGTCATGTTGGACTAGAGCCTACCCTGATGACCTCATTTTGACTGGTTTACTTCTCTAAGGACTCTGTCTTCAAACCAGGTCACCTGCTGAAGTCCAGGGGATTAGGTCTAGCTGGAGGGATGGCATGGTGTGTGGGGTTTTGCATAATTCAACCCCTGCCACCAGCCAACAGTGATGGAGCTGGGGTTTCAGTCCTGCAGTGTGGCCCTGGGCGCCAGGCTTTTGGTCTCCACATTACTCTACCCTTACCATTACTCTACAGATCGAATCACATGAAATTACATTTTTGTGGGTCAGACACTGTTGAATAATGGCAGTATGATTCAAACTGACCTATTTCCAAATCATACCATCCAGATCAAACTAGTCAGTGCTGCTGTCCTCCGGTGTGCCTGGCACTGAGGAATGGAGAATATCCAAGCAATAAGTAAATGTTCTATAACCTGGAGAGTTTATACTCTCAAGAATTTATACTTGTAATTCTGTCTCTTAAGAAAGACAAGGCATCGGGGCGCCTGGGGGGCTCAGTCGGTTAAGCATCCAACTTGGGCTCAGGTCATGACCTCACAGTTTGTGAGTTCAAGTCCCATGTCGGGCTCTGTGCTGACAGATCAGAGCCTGGAGCCCGCTTCTGATTCTGTGTCTCTTCCGCTCTCTGCACCTCCCCCACTTGTGCTCTGTCTCTCTCTGTCTCTCAAAAATAAATAAATATAGAAAGGAAGGAAGGAAAGAAAGAAACACAAAGCAAGCGAAAAGGCATAAACATGCACACAAAACCCTTTGAACACACTATCAGTCATGGTACCGGGAAGTATCTGGCATTTTCTTCTGGAATTTCTACTCTAATGAATACGGCATTTTCGGACTCAGTGACCAGACAGATGTAGAAGCTTCTAGGTTTTCACAGATGCACTTATTAGGGCTCTCTGGTTGTGAGTTAGAAAAACTACCTCCATCCTGCTGACTTAGTCCAAAAGGAGAACGTTCTCACCCAGACTTCATGAATAATGTAGTCATAACCTGAAGGTAATGATTTCAGAATTGGAGAGTACATCATGAACGGTGGTCAAGTCTAATTGCCCTTTTATGTGACTTACAAAGTTAAGTTTATTAAGTAAGATTAATCTTGAAGAATGAGTGTATAAAGTAGCTTCAAGTGTATATGGTGGCCTCTGTGTATGTCCTGTTGGTTTTTGATTTCCAAGTTAGCTCTTCCAACCCACCGCCATTGTTTTCTGTATTGAGCAAGGCTTTTCTGTAAATGTATATTATATCATGCAAAGCATTTTTCATCTTTCCCTTCTTTAAAAAAAAACTGCCTTTTCAAGGCTCTGTTTAGGAAAGACTGTGTCACAGCGGTAGCAATCTCACTGCACCGGACCTCTGTTCTCTCTTCCCGAGTGTCTTTGAATCCTGCTGGCTTGCCATGCGATGTTATGGTGAAGCTTGGCAAAAGTCGTAGAATTTTGTCTTAGTTTGGGCTGCTGTAAAAAATCCCATAGGCCAGGCGGCTTAAGCAACAGACATTTATTTCTCATGATCCTGGAGGCTGGGAGCTCTGAGAACAAGGCACCTGCAGATCTGGTGTTCGGGGCGGGCCCTCTTCCTGGCTGGAAGCCGGCCGTGTCCTCACATGGTGGAGGGTGGGGAGCTCTGGTCTCTTCCTCTTCTGACAAGGGCGCATCTTGAGGGCCCCACCCTCACACCCCAGATTAGGATTTGCACATATGAATGTTTTGGGGGGATACAAACGTTCGGTCCATAGCAGATTCTGAAAAATCGAGAACCGACAACAAGGCCCCTCTACATTCTCACGAGTGTGTTCCTTTGGTTTTTAGGTGTCCCCACCCCAAGCCAAGAGATTCTCCGGCACACGCTGAACACGCTGGTGCGGGAGAGGAAGATCTACCCCACTCCGGATGGCTACTTCATCGTGACGCCGCAGACTTACTTCATCACTCCTTCTCTCATAAGAACTAACAGTAAATGGTACCATTTGGACGAGCGGATACCTGACAGGTCTCAGTGTACCTCCCCGCAACCCGGGACCGTCACGCCGTCCGCCTCAGGCTGCGTCAGGGAAAGAACGTTGCCGAGAAACCACTGCGACTCTTGCCACTGCTGCAGAGAAGACGTGCATAGCATGCACGCCTCGACGCTGCAGAGGAGACCCGCCAAGGACTGCAAAGACCCCTACTGTCCCCCTTCGCTCTGCCAGGCCCCCCCCACCGACAAGAGCAAAAGCACCGTCAACTTTTCGTACAAGACGGAAACTCTCTCGAAACCTAAAGATGGCGAAAAGCAGTCCAAAAAATTTGGGCTGAAGTTATTCCGGCTGAGTTTTAAAAAAGATAAGACCAAACAGCTAGCCAACTTTTCTGCCCAGTTTCCTCCCGAGGAGTGGCCCCTGCGTGACGAAGACACGCCAGCTACTATCCCGAGGGAGGTGGAAATGGAAATCATTAGGCGTATTAACCCGGACCTGACCGTGGAAAACGTCATGAGGCACACTGCACTAATGAAGAAACTTGAAGAAGAGAAAGCGCATCGGAGCAAAGCCGGGTCCTCTGCCCATCACAGCGGAAGGAGTAAAAAGAGTAGGACTCATCGAAAGTCCCACGGGAAGTCCCGGTCCCACAGCAAGACGCGCGTGTCTAAGGGAGACCCCTCGGACGGTTCTCATCTGGACACCCCAGGTGACAGAGAGTATGACTTTCGTGACCCGCTTACCAGGGCCTCCAGGGAGGGCTGCTTCATCATCGAACACAAAGGAGATAACTTCATCATGCACAGCAACACGGACGTGATCGAGTCTCACTTCCCCATGACACCAGAATGGGACGTGTCTGGGGAACTGGCCAAAAGGAGAACTGAGATGCCTTTTCCTGAACCTTCCAGGGGAAGCTCCCACTCAAAAGTGCACCGAAGCCACAGCCATACCCAGGACCGAAGGTCCAGGAATGAGAGATCCAACAAAGCCAAGGAGAGATCCAGATCAATGGATAACTCAAAGGGCCCGCTGGGTGCTTCTTCTCTGGGGACCCCCGAAGACCTGGCTGAGGGCTGTAGCCAAGACGACCAAACCCCCAGCCAGTCCTACATGGATGACAGCACGTTAAGGCCTGCACAAGCAATTGGTCATCAAAGGGCTCATGTTTCGTCCGCGAGCTATAAAGAGGTGTGTATTCCAGAAATAGTCAGTGGCAGCAAGGAGCCTTCCAGTGCTTGTAGCCTCTTGGAGCCAGGCAAACCACCTGAGAGTTTGCCATCCTATGGGGAACTCAACTCTTGTCCAACGAAAACAGCTACAGATGACTATTTCCAGTGCAACACCTCCAGCGAGACGGTCCTCACGGCACCATCGCCTCTGGGGAAGACTAAAGAGGACCATGACACCCTGACTCTGGCGGAAGGGGTAAAAAAGCTGCCTCTGTCCGACAGGCAGGCCCCGCATTCATCCCGGGAGCCTGTAGGGCACAAGGAGGAGTCACCAAAAGGGCCAGGTGGGGGCCCAGCTGTCCCGGGCGCAGTGGCAGAAGGGATCGCCAATGGACGCCTCGTCCAGCACCACAGCGCGGAGCCCAGCAGCCTGGACAAGAGGAAAGAGATATTCAGCAAAGACACACTGTTCAAACCTCTTCACAGCACCTTGTCTGTAAACAGCTATCACAAATCGAGCCTGTCCCTCCTCAAATCTCTCCCGAAGACACCTGCCGACACACTGCCGGGCCGATGCGAGAAGCTGGAGCCCTCCCTGGGGACCTCAGTGGCACCTGCCGTGCCTGGTTCCCAGCGTCAGCAGGAGTCCGGGGGGAACCAGGAAGCCTCTTTTGACTATTACAATGTCTCTGATGATGACGACTCTGAGGAAGGAGCCAACAAAAACACGGAGGAGGAGAAAAACAGAGATGATGTAGGCACCATGCAGTGGCTCCTTGAGAGGGAGAAGGAAAGAGACTTACAGAGGAAATTTGAGAAGAACCTCACCCTCCTTGCCCCAAAAGAAAGCGACAGCAGCAGCACCCAGAGGGCCACCCATTCGGCGCGCCTCGACAGCATGGACAGCAGCAGTATCACCGTGGACAGTGGATTCAACTCCCCACGGTAGGGAGAGGCATCCCTTCACTCATACACACACACACACACACACACACCCACCCACCCACCCACCCACCCACCTACCTACCTACCTACCTACCTACCAGGGCCTGGGGCTTTATGCAAATACCTTGAAATGGTTTTGATTTCACAGTTTTAGTTCTGTGAATGCGGGTGAGGGTTGCGTGAGCTGCATCGTTAACAACCTGTTTCTGACTTCTTTTTCAGGAATTGAAACCCATGTTTCTGCAGCTGTAGAAATCACCAATCTGGACTGGTGGGTTGGCTCCCTCCCTCAAACTGGCATCAGGCCAATCTAACTAGGACCAACATTTTCCAGTATTTTTCTGCTGTGTGTATATTGCCCCCCCCCCACCATGCCAGTAAAAGAAGGGTTTTGATTTTGTTTTTAGGTCCTCAAAGATAGTAACTTTTGGAATAGAATGAGTGGTCAGTAGTCAGTTGGGGGTTGGGTGGTAAATTTGTTGACTCAAGGACAGGGGCCCCTCTAGTGGGAATGACAGATCTCAGCGCCTTTCTGGGGGCTCCAGTGCCTGTTGCCACAGCAGCCCTCACTCTGGGCGCCCCCTTCCCCTCTTTGCTCATACACGTCAGGCCCACAGAGAAATGTAGCCTTGTGTCTCTAGCAGAAAGATGAGAGGCCCTTCGTCCATTAGATGAAAACGTGTGCCTACACTTTTCTGTCTCCTCCTGCAGAATTGATAAGGCCCACTGAGGCACTCTAATAACAGCTGGTAATTCAGCAGAGGGTTAACAGAGTGTGTAATGCCTGAGGGGCGTGTCCCGCACACTAAGGGGGTTCAGGGCTTAAGAAATCTAAAGAGAATCTATGCAACCTCCTTTTTTTTCCTCCTTAACTCTTCCTTCTCCTCCAAAAGCAACTGGGGACCTAATCTTGCTTCTGAATTCTACTCCAGATTGGTGACTCTGAGATGCAGAAATACTACTGGGAGGTTGACATTTCTCTTGAGTTACGATTCCCAAGATTCTGTGATATGTTTTATCATTTTAACAAGTACACAGATATGACTACATGCTTCATACATTATTTTAATTATTACGAATTCAGTGTAGTTCTGTTGTGATTTCACTTTACTCTGGATAATTTGGGGATGGAGCATTGCTAAATCAGAATTGGGAATCGTTAATCTGTCTGTCCCATATTAGACCTTTATTATTTCTTAAAGGGCTAGTTCTTGATTATGATGATGATGATTTTTGCCATGTAACCTTTTTTTTCCCAAGTTAACACGTGTGTGGGAGTCTAATGTCTAAGCAAACCACAGAGATGTGCCCTGGCTGAAGACGGTATGAGGCCAGGAGCCCCACATCTCCTCTGCCTGTCCCTTGAGGAGCCCTAACTGAGCTCAGGGGGCCACGGCACTCAGTCTGAAAACTACTAGTCTACCTATTAATGGCTTTTCTAAAATACAACTTTTGCTGAGTATTTTTTAAGCCCCAAATCAAATCAAATGTATGCTTTTCTTTCTATTTCTGTCTTCTGCTCTTTTTTTTCTCTTGACTTTCTAACCGTGGGCACAAGAGAGGCATATTGAAGGTTTGTAATTGATGGTGGACGTTCAAAACCGTCGCATGTGGAAGGTGTGGTTTATTTTGCCTGTACCTTATGTTCGACTACTGCTTACCAAGTAGACTCTGCCTGCACAGTGCTTTACACCCCACAGTTTTCAGCCCCGCACAGTGCCCGCTTGGCCCTCGAACCTCCACAGAGCGAAGCCTGCGGTGCTCCAGAGACTGTTGCTAAGAGGACACTGAGCGTAGCTCAGTGGGTTCTAACTCAGAAGCCTATGCAGTGCCGAAAGGTTTCCGGTGTGCGGGCTGATAGACACATTCATGAAATCGTTGAACGAGTCTCGCCACAGAATATATTGTTTTATCTCTAAATTTGAGATGCAGGGTATAGAATTTATGAATAGGACTCTTTCGTGAAATAAGTTTTATTTCCATTTCTTTAATAACGTATTGAAGGTTAAACGCTCTGACCTGGGAGGAGGTAAGATCACTCTGAGGAGACAGCCTTCTCACATTTAGGAATGTGTCCGTCCACTACACTTAGGGAGATTTTCTCTATAGGAATACGTAGACTGCCCGTAAACTTCACGCAGTTAGATAATCTACAGAACAATTCCTGATGTCACCCTTTTCTTATTTAATCCTTTAGCTAGAAGTTAGGTCGACATTTTTTTTTTTTACCATTCCTGTTTTTAAAGTGTATTATCTATACACCTCAATTGACTAGGTTGTTTTCTGATGCTGAGTAGGGTCTGGGAAGGAGGATGGTTGAGTTATAGGGAGGTTTACTCCCCGACATGAAGAGTATGGTAGCCATAGAGCATTACGAGGCTGCTCCCTCTCCGTTGTCATGAGAGACAGAAGTCTTAAGTGGGCCATCTACTCGAATCTTCCAGTACTTAATTCATGGGGCAACCAAGACCCAACAACAATAACAACAATAATAATAAAAAGAAAAGACCAAGCAAGGTGATTTCCACACTCCCAGCTTTCAGTGCTGGCTCACAAGTCATGTTCAGCCAGATTTCCAAAATTCTTTAGTCGCTTTTGTTGGGAACTACAGGGTTTGGAAAAGGGGGGAAAACAAGGTAGAAGCTTCAACTGTGCTAGGAGCCCTGATATTGAACAGGAAACATCTTGACCTAAAAAACCTGCTATTTCAAATCTGAGGCCAAAAACTGGTTTGATAAACACAAGGTGAAAATCAGGTATCGAAGCCAGGGAGGTAGGTGTCTGCATACCGCGCTGTGGGGCACGGGGCCAGCAGGGCGCTCTCCGCCCGGGCACCGGCCGCACAGCGTCTTGGTTCGCCTCTTCTGCTTATAAAATCTTAAAATCTTATATTTAAGGTTGCCCTCCACTATGGCTTTCTTTTTCAAGAAAGTAAGAGCATTTACGTTTAAGGAATATCTTTACTGTGAACGCCCTATCCCCATCAGCTTTCTCAGGATCACATCCAGAGCCGTCATTACGAGTACCACGCACCCTGCCCTCATGACTGTGGCGGTAATGAAATAGATCCCTCTGGAGAAACTGGAGTTCTGTATATATTATCACTACTAATGACTCTGGCAAAGGCGGTCAGAGGCGTCTCAGAGCCCTGCTCCCAACTTAGATGATCTCTGGGAGTGATGTATGTTTATGGTGTCTAGCGTGCCTGAAAAGCTGGTTGAAAACATTTAAGCTGGTTAAAAGTCCTTTGGACCTTAAAGTGCACTTTGCCCTAGAAAAGATGTCATTTAGCCATGTATGGATTCTGAAACCAACTAATCATAGCTACTTAATTCATTGGAGGCCAGACGTACAACCGAAATAACGATGCGTACCTAGCTTTTTCATGTACAGCTCCCTCGATGCATATTTTTTCTTCACAATCACTCTGTGAGGAGGTGCGTCCCATAACCCTCCCTGTTTTAGAGATGAGAAAATCAAGTACTATAAAAAAATTGCTATCACAATTAAGAAGGATACTCAAAGAACGTGTCAGGAAATCTTTGGGGTTCTGCGTGTTGATTACCCTCCTTCCTTCCTCCACCTGACTCCATGCCTCAGTTGCGGTGCTGGAAAGCCACTGATGCGTTTTCTTAGGAAAGGTGTAAGGTAGATAAGTAGGTGAGTCTAGCATTTTCCATCCCTTTGGTGCTGATGTTTTGGCGTAGTCTTTAGGTACGCTCAGATCTACTATAAGCACAACGAAAGAACTTGATTTACTTCTGTGAACATATTAATCTGTGGACATTCACTGTGCAGTCAAGGAAGGTCCAGTTGTCCTTTTGGTAGTCGACGAACAGACTTCCTTTTAAACAGTTCCCTGCTTACCTGGCTCCTGGACGAGAAGCAAACTCAAGGCCACAAGGGGTTGGGATGAAATAATCCCTTCTCTAGGAAGTTCAGGCAGGGCCCCCCTGCCCAGAGTTTGCATTCACAGCCCTTCACTTTGACAAAAGACCCTGCGTTAGTAATGGCCTTTCTTCCTCTGAAAGCAAAAGTTTTCTTCGGATTTCCTTCAGTTTGCAGAAACAGGTACAAATGTAGGTCTTCTGTAAATGTGAAGAGGCATCAGTACAAACATTAGGAAAGCAGGTGCATACTTTTAGAGCCATTTCGGCCTATGAAAGGTTTCATGGGAGCATCCTACTGTCAGATAGTGGGGGAAAACCTGCGTAGGGTCCAGACAATTGGTGTTCTTTCCGTACAGGACTGGAAGAGAGATGGTGAGGTTGTGCACTGCAGTACTTTGACCTGTTGACCGGTTTCGGCAGGCTTACATCAGGGATGGGGGCCAACTCTCATAGATTATTTTCTAAACTTTGAATCTGTCCAGTAGGGTGGATGAATACTTTGAGTGTCTTTGTGGTTGCTTCAATCTCTTTGTAAACTAAGCTTCTTATTACCATTTTGAAGAGCTCGGACATAGAACCTGTTCAGTTCCTATCAGTCAGGCCAAGGAATCTCATTTCTAATGCTATCGCCCTACACACTTAAAACGTTAATGTTCCGAATCTCTTGGAACAATAAAACAAATTCAAGAGTTTCTAACTTAGAAAAACTGAAAGAGAAATAGAAATACCAAATTCCTTTGAATCACCTCTACTCTGAAAACATAAAATATTTTTACCAAAGGGAAAGTGGGGATGTAAACTTCACAAATGAATGAGGAAAATCTGAGAGCCCTTTTCTGGAAATGTAATGTATTTCCATGAAAGTGTTAAGATTGGGAACAGAGGTCCCCAGGGCTTTAAGAAGAATTGTATTCCCGTCAGTGTGGCAGATTAGCTAGCGGCACGCCGGAAGTCCGACCAGAGTCAAGATCTGCTAATCAGGACTGAAAACAGAATCACTAGGGGCAAAATCGAGTTTATTCAAGAGCAGTTTTATCAATGAATTTCCAGCCTGAAATGAAGTCGTTACATATATGTATTTAGGAGGATTCTTTTCTCCGATGAACGTGATAGCCATCTAGCACATCAAGTTTGGAAGTGGTTTCCTTGACTGGGCAGGGAAGGGGAAAACGGTTTCAATGCATGTAGCTGGATGAAAAGCCATCCTTTGGGGTTCCGTTTCCTGTAACGTGTGTATGTGAAAGCTTCTGGAGCCCACGCTGGTGGGGCGTATGTGACTAATCAGTGTGAGATAGGGCATGTATGACATCACGAACCGACAGAAGAAACCCATTAACTGCGTCATGTGCTCTTCCTCTGGGGCTCCAGAGATAATTATTTATGTTTAAAACAAAACAAAACAAACCCTTTTTACTCTTTTAGCACTCGGGAGAGCCTGGCTTCCAACACGTCAAGCATTGTTGAAAGTAACCGCCGTCAGAACGTTACCTTGAGCCCGGTGCACGGTGGGGCCGGACCGGCTTTCAGCTTCCGAGCGAGCACGGACCCCGCGACAAACGAAGCTGAGAAATTACAGAAACCTTCCAGCTGCTTGCAGGCTTCTGTCACTAGCGTGTGACGGTCACTCTGCCTCAGATCTCCCGGCTCCTTCCGACACAGCCAAGTTTACGACACTGGGACTGATGTTTACATCTTGGGAAAGACGAGCATCTCGACCACAGTTTTTGTGTTTACTTAAACTGTGCTGCTAAGTAGGCTAGGGCAAAAACACACAAAAATCTTTCTTTCGGAGTATTGCTTTTCACATGTATGGCTCTGTAGCAACCGACTAGCAGTGGTAGGGGTGATATGTAACTTTTGCTTCACTACTTGTAACTGAGCACACAAAGGAAAGTCTAGACACTGTAAGTGTGATACGCATTCCAATGTCATGAAGTTGCCAATCCCGTTTCTAAATGCCACAGATGTGTGTTGCTCCCAGTCTGTGGTCAGAGGGTGCCACGGAACTGATCCTTGCCACTTCCAAAAAGAAAAAAACAAAAAAAGCATAAGCCACCACAAAATGTCAAATGCGAGGGTCCACCTTGAGGGAGGTTCGTGTCGGACCGACCAGAAGGGACCCCAGCCCCGTGTGTGGGAGTTGGTCATGCACCAGTCGTTTCTCACTGTGAGTTTTCGTGACACGGTTTTGCAGGAGCCCGTGGAAGTGTGTCAGAAAGGGTCATGGTCGAAATTCTGGGAGTGTCTGTTTTCAGGATTTTGTTTTTACGTGTAACAGATGCTTGTCTGATTTTTTTAACCTTCCATCATCACAAACAGGAATATAGGCCTTTGATTCTGAAGCGGACGAAGGAAGGGGACCCCCAGCCCGGCTGGGGCACGGCACTGGGGGATGGAAGGGGGAAATGTGGACTCTTAACCGGTGTTAATCAAATATTCAAGGGAGATAATTTCCTCCTTGTGATACTTAGGATGATCCTATCTTACTATAATAGATAACGATAATTAGTTTGTTTAAAAGCAAAATGTTCTTTGTGATACAAATGAAGAGAATGGCCTTGGGGGTGTTATTCTTTCTAATGGAAGGACATTAATCTATTTTATGTAGTTTTAAATAGAATGCCTAAATTAGGCTGCAGGAGATCATTTTTAGTGGTTATAGGAAAGAGCAGATTTAAGGAGAGTTGAACTTCAGGCCTTTTATTCCTGGAAAGATATCTATAGAGAAAACTTTAAAAAATAATTTTTGATGAGAACTATACATGTGCCCACATACTTACCAACGGAATGTGCTCATTCTGCAAGTACGGTCTAATCCGAACTTGGATCCCCTGAAATTTATCAGAATGACAATTATGCATACATGAACTATGCCAGAGTGTTGTTTACAGATAACTTTGTAACCAATTGCAGGAGGCCATTTGAGGTGGATGTATAGTTATCAGCCGAACTTATTCCAAAATGGTTTGTCAACATTTTGCTTTGGTTTATGATGTCACGTTGAATACGAAAAAGACTCTAAGCATTAAAGGGATTACAAATAATCGGGCTTCCACTTTACAGAAAAGAGACACTTCAAAGTTCCCCCCCCCCATTTTATTCTTTGGGAACCCTGGACTAAATGTGTAGATGATGAAAAGGTATTTGCAGAAAGGTTACATATGACACAAGTAAAGTCTGGCAGGAAGGTTTATTTGGTTTGGTGGCATGTGATGGTTTGGAGCCATATAACATAAAATAATGTATCCAAAAATAAATCTAAAGTCTTTCCACCTCAGACTTCAGTGAGCGGCATAAAAAATGTGTGAAACATTTCTGCTTCAGCATTAGCTTCAGTCACTAAGGATCTGTGTAAAGAACACAGCCCTGGCCATAGTTGGACTGATTCTTGCGTTTTCAGGTATTTGCAAGTTTCATTGGGTCAAATTTGACCCATAAGGCTTAGATACCTTTTTTTTATGCTTATAATGAAACGTAAGCACGTTTCTTGGTAAGCCCCTATACCACTAAAATGTTTAAGTCAGTTGGCTTTGAATCTCATGCTTTATTTCTTCCAAGGCATGCCCTGATTGCTCAGAAATGAACTATTTGTCTCATTGCTTAAATATGTCCAGAAGGAATGATAATGTATCTAATAGACTATACACAGAGTCCATTTCCTTGGGGAATTGTATACCATACGATTACTAAATTCTTCTGTCTAAATTCGTTTTTCTTCCCCCCCCCCCCAGAAAAACCTGCTCGCAAGTGTTGAATCATACTATCAGCTCATAAATAATGTAACCATTGAAACAATACATCAGCCTCTAGTTGATCCTCTGAAAGTGGCCATTATTATAATCAAATGCTGTGTGGACAGGAAAAGAAAGCATTACCCTTTAAGAGAAGCTTTAAAATATGACTTTATCCATAGTTCACAAGAAATAGGTTTACAGAAGACGTTATTCAAATAAAACGTGTATGCTATTAGCCCGATGCTGTTGGGGTAACATGATTTTAAAAACAACCAGAAACTCCCTTAGACCTGGAGCCATTAGCGTAGAAAAGATGGGCTTTAAAAACGACACGATGTTAGGCAGACGTTCCATGCGGAAATATCCCCGTCTGAATCTAATCAGGATTCTCGGATGGCGGAGGAGTGAGGCGGCAGGAAGCGTGATGCAGACGTGACCCGAGATGGTCAACGGCGGGCTTCTCCGTGACCCCAGTGCTCGGCTCGCGCCAAGGTTGCCCGCACCCGTTTCCCCCCTGCGCTGATAGCTTTGTGTTCTGTGGCTGCTTATCTAGTCTCCGCTTAGAGTTTCTCAGCTGAAAGGTTTACAAAGCTGAATCTGGTTGAATCTCTGTGTAGCGTTCAACCTGAAAGGGTCAACCCATCTGTCGGCATTTTGCACACATATGTATTATTATGATACAGCATATTACTTTATGGTAATTTTTATTTTTACATAGAACTACCTCCATAAATTTGATGAAGCGGCAGCAGTGTGTTCAAGTGTGTTGTTCAGAGAAGCAAAGTTGAAAACTTTCGTAAACATTCGGCCATAGCGTTCTGTGTGTGTGTCAGTGACTGCCCCTGTGGGCTCGTGACTTTTCCATGGCCGTGGTTTTGTTTTACGGCATTATTTTGCTTTCAGATGTAAACCTGTCTCTCCTCCTCTCTTTCCCACAAAAGCACACTCAATTTGGTTAGGAACGAAAGGAAGTTTAAATTTCTTGTCTTTCCACCGCCCTCCCCCTCCCCCCTTCTCTGCTAAGAGTTCTCTCTGGCAAAGAGCAGATCAGTAAACATAGTTTAGCAACCTCTTTACTCCTGTAAGAATCCGATTGGAATTCTAGGTTTTCGGTAACAGAAGTCTCACCAGAAATGTGGACCGTGCCAGCTCTGAAGTACTTTGGGCCTCGCTGCCTCCGCGCGCTCGCCACCATATCAAGCCCAAACTTCATATTAATTAAAAGAGCAGCGCTGCGGACTCGCCTCGTGTGTTAAATCACTTGTATCCATTTTCTCTATTTTGCACATCTCAGGGGACCTTACTGAGCATATGAGAAGGGGGGTGCCACCAAATAGAGAAAACAAACAAAAGAGCCAAATGGGGACCAAGCAGGATAAAAATACCAAATTACTGCTTCTCTGATATGGCAAAGGGCAAGTTCAGGAAGCATACATTGAAAGTTAATCTAAAGTAATGATGATCTGAACACCAGCTGTTCCCAAGTCTCCCTTTCTTAGAGCCCAGCCAGCAGTTTGAAGACGTAAATTTAAATTATATCGCAATCGCCATGGGGAAGGGGGGAAAAACCTGTTTGATGAAAAGGAAAGGAAAGCACTGTGCGCTTTTTTAGGTTGGCACAGCTCTGTAAAACCTTACCCAGGACAGACCACTTATTGCCACCAAGTGTACTTGAAGATAACGTTTTTAACTTAAATTATAGGCATATTGCTCACAATCCAATAGGGAACCTATTTTGAAAAGTCTCACCATTTGTAACATGGGCAGTATTCGGAGCTTGATTAAAAGCCAACAATAAACTATCATGACTTTGCCCGCTCATTTTGGGATCTCAAAGTGCTTCCAAAGCATTCAGATTGGCAAACAATTAACAAAGCAGGTCCTATTTGTAATCCCCATACTTGAAATGGACAAACAGAAGGAGTGACTTAAGGTGACCCAGAAACTCAGTGGCAGCTACCCGTGATCTATTTTCTATCTGTTTGATAGACCATCCTGAGAAATCACTAAATACAATGCTATTTTTTTCTGATGTGTGCTAATAAAGTTGAAGAAAACATACAACTGTACACTTTTGTCCATTTTCATTCAAAAAGTTCAGGGCGTTTGAAATTTTACAAAACCCACCCAATGCCATTGTGATCAGAGGAAGATCCCAGACAGACACTCTTGTTTACAGTTTCAAACTGGGCTTCTGTAATTCCTGTGCTGAAACACCGTCTTTCAGGCACACGCGCTCCTGGCCGTGGAAGGTGCTGAAACAGAAATCGCAATTTAAACCTTTATCAAGTACTCTTCACAGTGCTGCTTTGAGCACAATAGAAATTCAGTACAATGTATTGATTCCTACCTGGAAGAATCTGGATTTCCCAGGGAGCTCGTCTAGTTCCAAGGGTTTTCTCAAACTAGGAGATATCAGATCAGATCCTTGCTGGGGAACCTTCCCCAATGCCACGGGCCAGTCACAGAACCAGCCAGCATCTTGCCGTCAGGGGACAGCGGCCCCCAGGCAGAAGTGATCCCTTCTTTCCTGTCCCCATGTCCCCCTCCCCAGTACTGTCTTGCCCATTCTCTTCTGTCCACGAGCCATGCTTCTGCATGTGTTTGGGGCTCAGGAGGCCAGGACACAGGAAGAACAAATCCAAAAGCATGGAAACCATTGTTTTGCTTTGGGTTAATAAAATATGGGCAGGAAGGAGATTACAATTGGTCTGATCTTTGCCAAGTAAGATAAAAGAATCAGCTGTCACTCTGTCATTCTCCCAGAAGGTTCTACAGTTTTAAGGATACATCTAATATTTTCCCATAGATTTTTATTTAGGAGACATTTCATAAATTATATATATGAAAAAGTTCATGATTAAATTTCCCGGTGTGTTGAAATAGGCCTTGGCATCTCCCTGATTGAGTTAATCTCTGCGTCATCTTCAGCAGCATCCCAGAGAGAGATTCCCCAGTGACTGCTCCTCCAACACATAATCCGGTGTTTTTACAGTTGTCCTATGACTTACAGTTGCTGATCTGCAAGGCTGAGAATTCTACAAGGCTCATGGGGGACCAAACCTTCTTACGATTGTATATTATCAGTTATAGGGCTTTAACTGATCATTGTTGGCTTCAAAAGTGAACATACACACACATACACGCGTGCGCACCCACACACCCTGCCAACGAGGGAAGGGGGAGTTCCCAAGTGAGGCAGCGATGACTCTGGAAGCAAACAGAAGGCCAGAGGCTTGGCTGGTTAGGGTACAGCCTACACCTCCCTGTCCAGAGGCTGACCTTGGCACCCCCGTTCACTGCTCCCACCAAAAAGAGGTACCAAATCTGAGATCCGAGAACTCCTCCAGGGTCAGTCCTCTGCAGTTACGGAAAATTCATGAAGTACGTACTCAGCAGCTCCGTGCCCGCCTTTCCTCGGAAGCCCTCTCCCCCTGTCCCCGTCCCGTTCCCCCGCCTGGATACTGAGGCACCACCCCCGTTTCCACACTGGAAGGGCAAACTAGTGTGTGGCATTGTGCACACATGATGGGTTAAGACTAGGGCTGCCCTAGGGTCACCTTCATGTAAGTATTGACAGCTACAAATTAAGGTCCTTAGAGTAGTTGACATAGATACTACTTTCTAGAAGAGAATTAAATTTCAACGTTCAGTTTAAAGGGATCATAATTCTGCAGGTATCTTTCTCTGAGTGACTGAATGTGACTATTGCATTAGGGTAAATGAATTAAGAAGTGCAAGTGGGATTTACTGTATGTTAGAAAGGAGTTTTGCAGCCAAGACTGCCTTGAATAAAATGTGTTTGCACTGAAAAAAAAACTTTAAATTACTTGGTCTCTGGTTGCTGTAAAGGTCATCCAAGATGGATGTTCTGTTTATATTGTATAGTATTTCATATGAAATAATTACAGTTCATGAAATGTCTTCCCTAATGTTACTGATTTATGACAGCACATTTGTAACTTGGTTTCTATCGTGCCGGTGTGCCATATTGTAAATGATGGTGACTGTCATGCTTAGTATAATAACTTAAAAGGAAAAAAAAGCACAGGGATTTTTGTAAGTCTATATTTGAAAGTCCCTCCATATGGTAATATTGTGTTCATGTTGTTTATGTAGTGTTGTGTGAAATATCCATTTTGGATTGTGTTACTTTTTAAGATATTAAATAACATTTGGTTATATGTCTAAGTGGATTTTTTTTTGGTACTTGAATGAAAATACTTGAGGTGAGACCAATTTATTGCTCTCCGCAATTAATAGGGGTTCGTAACAAAATTTTTATTGCGCAGCCTTTGTGATCAGAGCTTTCAAATGAAAACAACGGACCTGGCAAATATCGAGTCAGAATCTTTTTCCAGGAATGTTGAAAAAGAACACATTTGGGAGCAGCTATTCAAATTTAAGAGTCAGCCTTAGAGACACAAAGAATGATGTTTTTTGTGAAATTAGAAAGCAATGTGGTTGGTTTGTGTTGTCAGCCCTCAGATCACAGCTTCTGTCCCCAAATAAACGCGATCCCCTCTCCCGTGAGCACTCGGAGTCTAGTCACATATTTCTGGGGTGCTTATATAAGTTCTGAACTCCTCCGTGTCTCACTGCCTTCTTCAGAATCTACTAGATAGCTTTTGGCTGTCCACATGGTACACCTTTGTCCTTGGAGAACAGACTCCCTTTTTTCAAATGCAAAGTAATCTTAGGTCAAGCAAAAGATGAAGTTAGGCAACAGCACTGGTAGTCAGAAACTGTCGGAAGCTATCATGTTGAGCCTGATTTTCTTGTAAAAGCAATTACCCAAAGCAGACCTCCGATGACAGAGCCCTTTGGGTAAGTGTGGGGAACCCAAGGGGACCATGATGAAGGACAGGTCCTAGTTTAGTTTGTCTGTGTATCGTATAAACTGTCTCTGTTCAGACACTCCATTCTTCAAGCACAGAGTTAGGAAGAGTGGAATACTGGAATAATAGAGGTCGTTGTGCGTTCCCTTCAGAGCGAAGCAGTGAGCCAGACACATGGAGGAAATGTGACTTCAGAAGATGGAAGGCAGGATTCTGACTCCTTTGAGAGAATGGTCACAGTTCATAAAAATCTTTTCTTTCCAAAGGAAATGGTATGGCTTTCACTTATTTTTAAGCATTTAGAGTGGTAGGATTTTTTTTTCCTCCATAAAGAAAAGCCAAGCCGGGTACTGTGCCTCTGTTCCCGCTGTGAAATCGAGAGCCACTGAATAATAAAAAGAAGGTATTCACCTGACTTTAATAATTTATTTAACTGTGAAATCATATCCCTACTGTGGGGATACTTGGATTTCATGATATTCCCCCTGTTTGGGCCCAGTGGCTCCAGACTTCTCCCATAAGCAAATAGTCAATCATGTAACACATGAAGTAAGTGTGTGTGATGACTCTTTAGAGGCCACATTGCACCAGACACCAGTTCCAAGAAAGATCAAGGCACCTGCATTCAAGATAGGCTGGGCAGAGTTTTCTGGTGAATCTTCTTAAAAGAATTGCATTCGAAGTGCTACTTCAAGAGCGAGAGGCAGACACAATGCGCTAGACGAGAGAGGTCAAGTCCGAGGTGCTAATGTGGAATCGCAAGGGAAAAACAGACCTGGGGATGTTCAGTGAAGAGCAAATTCTCCCTCCTCGGATCTGGGACTTTGGGGCCAGTGTCTGTGGCTCAGGTGGAGTGAAGGCCGGACTTCGAACCAGCCTTGGCCTAGCCAGGTGACCCTTAGATGGTTTCTTAGGCAGCCCCAAATTGCACCCCGCACACCCCTCTCAGGTCAGGTCTCCCCTGTTTCTCTGCCTTTGTTGCGAAGCTCCTTGCATTATTTTTCTTTCCTGTTTCCTTGGGTTTATTTTACTTTATTACTCTTTTCTCTACGCTGAACCAAAAATTTTCGTTTGTTTGCTTGTCTGTAGTTCTGCTTTCTTGTCTAATGTTTGGACTCCTTCCTGGTCTCAATTATTTATATAAAATATATAATTTTATATTTTAAGTTATATATTATATGTACTTACATATTATCTATTATATATATTACAGATACAAGATGTATGCATTATAGTATATAATATGTGACATTATATACATGATCCATACGTAGCTGTGATTGACGACTAGTATTTTTAATTTTGTATTTGCATCGCTCTACCCTCCTTGGATCCACAGCCCACTGTCATCCCTCAATCTCATTTCCTCTCACCTTTGCACTAAAAGCTGTTTGTTCTTCAACATTTGGATAGAATCTGCCAGCAGCTGATTCATCAGGGGTCTGATAGATCACTGGCAACTTGCAGAGATGAGAGGTAGATAGATGATAGGTAGATCGATACATCGATAGATGACAGATATTGCATTAGACCAAAGATCTCTGTATTGTTACAGTCTGTAAATGCCAATGAACGAAAAGATGTCTGCCAGAGGATATAGGTTGATTTCTGTGTCCCCTTTTAATGACGAGACTCCCTTTTAATGATGTGTTGAGAATTTATGATCTTGGGAAATTATCTTTGAACATTTTTATAGCAATGCTTCAAGCCAGCATCTGCCATTCTTTACTATACCCTATATTGTGTGTGTGTTTGGGGGGGTGGGAATCTCCCCTTTAAAGTTAATAAAAGGTCAAGGGTGCATGGGTGGCTCAGTCAGGAAGCTTCGGCTCAGGTCATGATTTTGCGGCCTGTGGGTTTGACCCCCCCCATCGGGCTCTGTGCTGACAGCTCAGAGCCTGGAGCTGCTTTGGATTCTGTGTCTCCCTCTCTTGCTCTGCCCCTCCCCCTTGCCTGCTCTGTCTCTCTCTCTCTCTCTCTCTCTCTCTCCAGAATAAATAAACATAAAAAAAAATTTTTAAGTCAATAACGGGTCAGTGATATCTAGTATTTAAAACCTCATTCTCAAATATCTTCCAAGGTAACACTTCCCCATTCGCCACGCCCTAGACTGCGAAGGTATCAGTGGTCCGTCCTACCCCGCCTAGCTTCACGTTGTCTGTTGCTGTTGACAGGACATGCGACCGGTTAACAAATACTAAATGGATTGGAGACAACAGGGTTTTGTGTTTTGGTCCTTCTTCCCTTGCTGTGTAATTTGATGGCGGTTTGTAAGACTTCTGTGTTGAATGTCAAAGGGTCAGTATCCAGATGCAGAAGGTACGGGGATTCCCAGGGACGGAGCGATGGCCTTGGAGACAGAAGATTCCATTTCCGCGGTTAGTGTCCTGCCATGTCTCCTTGAGTCTTTCAAAGGGACCAAACTGGGCGGAGCAGGGGGTGCCAGCCGGCCTCAGAAGTCAGGCAGATGGTGTGGTGGAGGTTGTTATCTTTTACACTTGACTTTTGTTCTAGCCAGTTGAGTGGGAGAACCACTAATGCTTATGCTTCCCTAAAGATGTCGGCAGTCAGAATATTTTGTGGAGAGCTGGTTGAGGGGGAAGCTCTCCCACTGCATTTTTAATGCAAACATTTTAGGACAGTTTTAGAATTACAGAACTACTGTGACAGCAGCAGAAAAGCTCCTGTGTACCCCATCCCCAGTGTCCCCTGTCATTAACATCTCACATCACGTGGTACAGTGCTTGTGATAAACGAACCAGGATTGATATGTTATTGGTAACTAACTCGGCCCTTGATTCAGATTTCCTCAGTTTGTCCCTACTATCATGGAGCCCAGCCTGGATACATTACATTTAGTCACTGTGTGTCTTTAGTCTCCTCTGGTCTGAGACCGTTTCTGCGACTTTCTCAGTTTTCGTTGACCTGGACAGTGGTGAAGGGTATGGGTAAGGAATTTTGTACAAGGTCCCTGGATTCGGGTATGTCCCTGCTTTTCTCATGGTCAGGTTGCAGTTGTGTGTGACTGGGAGGGGGTCACAGCAGGGAGGTGCCCCTCTCCTCATACTGGGTCAAGAGTAAACACTATCAATGGGACTTGTCACTGTTGACGTTAACGGTGACCACCTCGCTTGAGGTAACGTTCGTCGGGTCTCTGCGCTGCCAAGTTACTCTTCAGCTTCCGTGCTGTACTCTTCGGAAAAAAGTCTGTATGCTCAGCTCACACTTAGGAACGAGGACTTACACACTCTGTCTCGTAGCACGGAGTATCTAAATAGATTACTTGGGACTCTTCTGTGCAGATTTGTCTCTTCTTCCCCATTTACTTCTTCAGTCATCCATTCCCATCAGTATAGACTCATGGATATTCTTTTCATCTTTGGCTTATAGTCCATTACTACTTTTTGTTATTCCTTGAATTTTCCCAGCAGATGCTGTTGATTGCTGGGCCCCTCTGACACACCCCCATTATTGCAGTTGATTGTTGACTTGGCTTTGAGCACCTCCTAACTTTCCGGCACTGTAAGAGCTCAAGGCTTAGTTTGTATATACTGCCCCAGGCTTGGAATCAGCCTCTTCTTCTAGGAGCCCTGGCTTATTTCACTGGATGGTATTAGGAACCAAGACCTAGCGGTAGTCGGCATGCTCACTGCTGCAGGAGAGCCATTGTTCCCAGGACCTCGCTGCTGACCCCTCCAGGAGAGAGAGGTGTGTGTGCTGACCTAGGAATATTTCCATCTGTCACCATCTGTATCTCTGAGAAGCTAAATGTGGGTTCCTATGGATGTGTCCAGCTCTACTCCATTATGTACGGATCACCGTAGCCCCTTCTCCAGGGGTGAGAAACTTGGCTCCCAACGCCATTATTTACTCAGTTGTTCAACTGCAGTATCCATGGAGACCAGCTCATCTATTTCATTTTGCAAAACTGATTAGGTATCTATGGACGAGCATGGAAGTGAAAAAAAAAACACGTGGAAAGTTTTCTCAATTTACATAAGTAGGTGGCTTACTTACTGTGACAGTGCAGTGAAGATCACAAATGTATTGGGCTTACTCGGTGTGATGGGATTGTTCTAGAACTTTTAAAGTTCAGAGGGGAAGAAGCCATTACTGATGATATTTAATGTCTATTTTTGCTCGTGTCCCATCATCAGTACTTGGAGGGAAGGTGCCAAGCTGACTCAGTAGTAGCACCGTGTGTTTGGTAAGCCCCTCCGCCCCCCTTCTCCACTTCCAGTCTCTGCGTATCTAAACTGTAACCACTTTTCAAGGCGCAGATCAAATGCCTTCTCTTTCACAAGGGCTCCTCCGAGCACCCCTCTCTACTCCCGGGCGCCAGCAAAACACGGCCTCTTTCCCTCTCTTACAGTACGACATTTATCATTCCCAACCGTGTGTTCTCAGTTTGCGTCTTCAAGTCAGGACCTCAGACTCCTGACCCGCCATGACCTCAGCTCAACAACGATGCCACTTTCATGCCACCTCCTCTGGGCACTTTTTTCTCGGCAGCCCTTAGGAGCCCTGTGATGTGTGGCAGGCTGTCTGTGCGAGCGGTGGGCTCCGTGTGGTCACGCTGAGCACTTGGCTCTGGCCAGCCTCGAACCTAGGCAGCCTTCTGGAAATGTGCTCGCCGGCCGTGGTGCTCTGCCTCAGTGTGTCTTCTCTCTCACAAACGAAAACCAGCAAGGAAGGTATGGCTTTGGAAATGTCAGAAAGCTGTTAAGAGAGTAACAGCTTGGTGGGAAGCTTCAGTCCCTTGTTGTGGTTGAATATGCTGTGAAGTTCTGTCCTCCGTCCAGGGCTCTGACCCCAGAGCAATAGGCTTCCTGCTCGGTGCTTGCAAAGATGGGAGAGGGGAGGGCAGTTAAAAGAGGTGGTCAAGAGCCACCGAGCCTGCCGGGCAGGGGAAGCCACTGGCTGTGTGTAAAGGGCCAGACCGTTCTCTGTGAATGTGCAGTCGGCTCGCATCTCCGTGTCTGAGGCTGTGATTCCGCAGGGCTCCCCAGAGCAGTGGGAGCGTTTATGACTGTGGTCCACAATATGTTTCCTTTTAACTGTATCTCCAACCTAAGACAGCTATTGTTGATGCAAACTTTCCATCGAAGTCAAACAAAAAATTTATTTCCTCTGTCTTGATGTTGAGTTTTTTTCCAATCTCAGCCACATTTTTCTTTCTGTTTCTTGTCATTTCTTCCCCCAATCTCCTGCCCCTTCCCTTTTGGCATCTGTGAGATTTTGCCTACAGCTAATTTTTCATTTTAATGTTCTCATTTCTCTCCCCCTGCCCTCTCACATGCTTTTAAAACAAGTCCTTGGTTTTGGTATCTTGATAACCTTTTTCTTATCTTCCCACAACAGTGTCCCTAGCTATGGCTGACTCACTCAGTAGCTGTACTGTGGACTGTTTAAAAACTTAACCAGGGGGGCACCTGGGTGGCTCAGTCGGTTGAGCGTCCGACCTCGGCTCAGGTTATGATCTCACGGTTCATGGGTTCGAGCCCCGCATCGGGCTCTGTGCTGACAGCTAGCTCAGACCCTGGAGCCTGTCTTCAGATTCTGTATCTCCCTCTCTCTGACTCTCCCTCGCTCATGCTGTTTCTCTCTGTCTCTTAAAAATAAATAAAAAACATAAAAAATTTTAAAAACTTAACCAGGGGACTCTACTAACAAACTACTTGCTATTACTTCCAGATACTCAGGTTAGCTGGAAAAATAAAATAAAATAATCAATCTTGACCTGGGTTGACGTGACACTAAAAATCTCCCAAGTTCTAGTTAACCGGCAGTGTTGGGGATGGTGTCTTCAGCGGAAGTGTCTGTGATGACATTTTCCTCTGGGCACCAGGGTTCAGTAGCCAGCACTGGAGCCCAGTCCTGGGGTGTGGTTTGGGTCAGGGTGAACTGAATGACTACAAAGTCAGGTTCCCACTAGGAGACATGGTGTTCTACAATGTCTTCCAAATCCATGCTTGAAGGTCTTGCCTCTAGGAGCATACACCTCTTTAGTTCTCCGTACATTCCAGTTTTTGTACAATAAGTGCATGTGATTTGAGGGTCAGAACGACATTGGAGAATACAGGGAAGGGCATGCGTCATCTGTGTCAATACTTCCGTTCCGGCCACCTCATCTCGGACGAGTGCCGAACTGCAGGTTTCTCTTAAGTGTAAGAAGGCTTGCTGAATTTTCAAGCTGCAGAGCCATATGCTTCTTGCTTTCCAGAGCAGAAAAGGTTCTCCTGGTCTCACTAAAGTGCAAGCCAAAATTTCTCCATTACAAGGTAGGGTTAGGAGAGAAAAAACTAGGATTAAAGGTTAAGGGTGTTTCTTTGGGTACCAAGTAAAGGCCACACTGAGGGGGGAGACCAATGAATCTTCGTAGCCATTATAAGCTGGTGCTTCGTTTGTTCTGCTTACTCATTACTTCATAACTTAAACGTTCTTCCAAAGTGATCTGTTACAATGAACTCATTCGTCTTCAGAATCTAAGTGGGAATCTTTGGATCGTCCTTACTGTGCTTGGAAATCTAGTGATTGTCAATTGGTGTAGTGCTTAAGCCGTATCATAATTTGTAGTCAATCTATGTAAATCATAGACCCTAAAAAATGTTGCCCCCCCCAGAAGGCGGTCCATTAAAGGGGATGCATTTTCAAATTTAGGGCCCACTGTTGTAGACTGTGTTTGTTTTGTTGTTATAGATTAGGTTTTTTGCAAAGCTGGCTGAATGAATGAAGGTTAAATTTAGTAGTACCCTGAATACTGCTGCCCTAAATTCAGAAATTAGTAGTACACCATTTGAGGAAGGAACCCAAGTCAGAAGAAAGGGTAACACAGATCTACCTGCATGTACTGTTGTATCATTTGAATGTTAATTTTGATACAGCAGATATTTTGAGCAGTGAATGTTCATTGCTTTCATCTTGACAGCCCGGCATCCCTGTGGGTTCTAGGAGCACAAAGGGAAAGAGACGATCACTGTCTTCTAGAAGCCAAGGTCACCCCTACACCTGGAAAAGCAGCAATGCAGCCAGGGTGCGCAGTGTTCACGGTAGCGTGGGAAAGTGTGCCCACCGGAGCAGCCCCGGGTCCCAGGACCGCCTCACCTGCTCACCAGCTATGGGATCCCACAGCCCGCCTCTCTCATCTGACCTCTCAGGTCCAGTATCGTGGTCTGTTAGGAAAATGGGGATAGATCCTGCCTTCTCCCCTCACAATGGCATCTAAGAGGATTACGATGCCCTGAGATCCATGGAAACCACACCCACTGGACAAAGTACAAAACCAGTGCTGTGTTATGGATGCAGGTTCTTCTATAGATGGCACACATTTGTCATACTATTCTGGCAGATGGGTGTTTTTTTCAAGTTTATTTATTTTGGGAGAGATAGAGAGCGCACATGCGAGGGGCAGGCAGAGAGAAAGGGAGAGAAAGAGAATCCCAAGCAGGCTCAAGGAGCCTTGTATGGGGCTGAAACCCATGAACCATGAGATCATGACCCAAGCCAAAGGCAGAAGTTGGACACTTAACCAGCAGAGCCACCCAGGTGCCCCTGGCAGATAGATTCTAACAATCAGGATTTAAGCTGGACCTTTAAAGAATATAAGAACAGAGGGGTCTGAAGAGTATTCCAGGCATGTTAAAAGCAGGAGTGGCAAAGATATTTGCAAGACCATATATATAATTCATCTTCCTTTAGACTTAATGTTTATCATCATAAATGCTGTGAGTGTATGTTGGGGAAGGGGGGCTAACATTACATATAAATTTTCAAACACGCTTTTGCTGCAGAATGTTAAAGCCGATCACGGGAAGGTGCCACACCGGAAATTTGTCGTGTGCCTCTGTCTACAGATATATATATATCCACCATACATCCTTGCTTCTAATTACGGTCTTCAGTCTAACTCTGAACAGTGAGCCCCGTCTTAGCCCATTCCCCTCCAGTCTTTGGAACAGTCATGTTCTTTGCTTTTCTTCCCTTCCCCGTGTACATCCATGCATGTCCCCAGCTGGATTATAATGGTCCTGAAGTTGGGAAGGTCCTTTGCCCCTGCCACCTCACAGTTCCCGGCAGGATGGTGTGTCCATTTTGCTTCAGTGGTGTGATACCAACAGGCCATTCTCCCTCCCTCGTGTTGACATGGCCCCTGCATTCGACAGTCAAACCCACTTGCAGTTCTATCGGTAGGTTTCAAAGTGTCCTTCCCAAATAATACACTTGCACTTGGGTAGAGAAGAAGGCAAATGTATTTTTAAGACTTCAAAGAACCTGTAATTTTGTGCCGAGTTACCATATCATAGATGGTAAAGATGCCAGGACCTTACTGTATTTTGTTTGATTTGAGATGGTTAAATGCCAAATTCAATTCTTGTATTCCAAGAATGCAAGTCTGTAACCCCCTGCTTCAATCCTTTCATTGGTCAAAATTAGTTAAATCAGATTCAGCTCTTTCCTAGCGCTTGTGCGGTGTCTCCTGACCTGGCCTGTCCCTCCCATCCCTGCCCGCCGGTGTCCCAGCCGGAGCCTTTCGCTGGGCTCCTTGCGGCCTCTGGGTCATTTCAACGCCTCTCCTGCCCCCCTGCCCTGTCATGGCATGGTGCCCGCTCACTGCTCAGCCTCCAGGTTCCACTGATCTGGATCATTAAGATGCTTCCCTGCCTTGCAGACCATGGGTCTTCTCTGGGTTCCCCTGGCCCAGACACTTCTTGCTCAGGGTCAGGGGTTATTGCTTGTCACCGGTTAGGTCCCCCTGGGATGGAGACTCTGAGACAAAGTTCTCTATTGGAGGGAACGCCCTTGAGATCAATCCCCATGAAGACAGAAGGGAAAGAAACGAGCCTGGCCAAGGAGCGGTTGGGCTGTGTCGATCCTATTCAGCTAATGACCACCCGGAACATACCTGGAGTTCCACAGATCGAGTCCGTTACTCCCTGCAGAGAGTGCCTCACACCATGGGGAACCACGAGCCGCTCAGTACAAGTGTTAGAAAGAAGCTCGGAGGGCATTTGGGCTTCAGGTAGGGGAGGTGGGAGAAGACCTGAGGTTCTCTCTAGACTGGACGCTGCTGGTGCAGTCTAGAAAACAAAATGGCAGCCTATCTATGGTGGCCGTCTCCATAAATCTTACCCCTAGGGAGGGAAGAGTAGGCTGAGGATAAGACTGTAGCTGGTCATCAAGTAGCAGCCACTCATTCTGGCCAAGAAGGGGTGAGGGGAAGGTTTGTTACTGCTTGAGTGGCACAGTGACCTTGACTTTATGCTTAAATGAAACGCTGAAGAGCCCTTGCGTCATCCTGTTTTATTTTATTCTGTGAAGTCGTTTGTGGCCAGTAGGCGAATGACGTGACCCAGCTGTGGGTGCTGGGCTGGCTACGGTTATGTAGGCCTGGTCCTTTCTCCTTTCGCAGCTGTGACACAGGCTCAGCGAGTGCCTCAGCGGACCCCCAAGAAAGCTCCCAACCTGGGCGACCCTGCGGAGCGGTCTGGTCTCCGGACACTCCCACGGCTGTCGCCTACTGGATGCAGGCCGCCCCAGGAAGGCCGGGCACCAGGGACAGGTGGGCTTGCCAGCTCAGGCAGTTCTGGAAGAGAGCCTGTCTGCAGCCCGAGTGACAGCCACCACCCCTCGTTCACGGGGCCAGCGGGTGCATGGCACTGCCGCCACACCACCTCTTGGCTTCACTCTCTTCCCAGTTTGACAGTGAGCTCTGGGACCAGGACTGGGCCCTCCTGGTCTTCCTTGTACCTGCAGAGCCCAACATGGCGCCTGGTCTGTACTCGGCCCTCAGTAAATATTTGTCAGATAAATCAGTGAGCTGCATGTCATGAGATCCTGATCTTCTGCTTGACTAAATGTTCGGCTCCTGGTCTTTGAGTGTAACCTTTTCTTTTCCGGTTGACCGCTTATTTCCTGTGGCCTATCAGTCACCATCTAGAACATCTGGAGCAATCGTCCCCAGCAGTGACCAGGTGGCATCAATTAAATTACTGGAGAAACTCTCTCAAAGTACCCCTGCTTGGCCCCCGAGGAGACCCTCTTCACTCAAAACTGTGATTCACTGAAGTCTAGAGTGGGGCCTAGGATGGGTATTTTGCAAAATAGTCCCTAAGACTGAGTCTGTTCCCCTCATGACCTGCCCTTCCCCAGCTCTCCCACAGAAGTCTTCATGTTTGGTGGTAATTTCTAAAATGGCCATAAGGAATCAGGGAATTCTTTTCATTTTTTTCCCCTCAAACATAGTTCTGAAAAGCCAAACACCAAGTTCTATCACCACCAAGCTGAAGAACATTCTACTGAGTGTATCTTATACAACTAACATTTTCCAAGGACATAAAACCTAATTTAAAAGAATTCCATCTTACAGTTACAAGAATCCTATTTGAACTGAAAGCCTCATCCTTGGGTCTTCCAATGACTATCCGAAGATATGAAGATTTCTGCTACATACAAATAACAGGCCAGCCCATGGCACGTTCTCTCCACCATCACAAATCACCTAGAGCCATTGCTTCTGGGTTCAGTGTCACATTCACCATCACAAATACGCTTCTTTAGAGGAGGAAGCCATTCCCAGGCCTGCCCCTTGGCAACATGGGAAGCAGGTGAATTTGTCTTGAGCCACTTTTCTGTTTCCTGCCCATCAGCTGTCTCACAGCCTTGTCTCTCATGCTCAGGAAGAAAGCCAGTACCTAACTGGAAAACCTCTCCTTTCCAAGGGCATTTATATTAAAGAACGTACAATGGGAGCATGCTGGTGATCATGACCTTCTATGAAGTCTCCCGATAGCCTCCTTTGGTGTCTTTCTGCCCCATCAGTCTGTAAGGAGCCTCTCGCTGGTGGGGAGTAGAAGGGGGTGGAAGCACGGTCTCTTCGTCCTCTTTGCAATTTCCGTGCTGATGCAGATGCGTGTTTATGAATGAATGAGTGAGTGAACAAACAAGTGAATGCATGCAAAGGAGTAGTAGGGGGGATACAGGTGTGTGCATGACCCTGACAAAGTCTCAGATGCATCCCCGTCACCTTGCTCTCAGTTGTTGTTCTGTTTCAGACTTCAAATAGCTAAATGAAGAGCCTATGAAATAGAGGTCCCTTCTTTCAAGAAGCTTCTAAGCGAAATCTTACAGCTGTGGTGCTGATGCATTCTTGGGGTGGGGGGCACTGTTACTGGTAATTTTTTAAAGAACTGAAATTTGAAAAAGTATTTGAGCTCGAACATATTTGTATCTTTAAAAAATAACTTGAGTAAAATTTGAATGAGGCTTATACTACAGATCTACCCTGAACCGTCTCTAGCCCTGCCCTTGAACTAGATGCGTGTACCCTCGGTGTTAGACTACGTGTGTGAAGAACTGGGGAGCCAGTCATAGGTGGGGAATAAACACTGGGAATGTCTGGTATCTTTGTCATGCCACCTCGCTGATACTAACATTTATTCTTATTTTTTGATTAAAGACTAATATGTGCTTATTCTAGGAAATCTGAAACTTACAGGAAAGCAAAAAAGAAGCAAAGAAGAACCAAGTATTGGGTGGATCCACAGGTTATGCGTCCAACTCTTGGTTTTAGCTCAGGTCATGATCTCAGGGTCGTGGGATCGAGCCCCATGCTGAGCCTGGAGCCTGCCTGAGATCCTCTTCTCTTCTCTTCTCTTCTCTTCTCTTCTCTTCTCTTCTCTTCTCTTCTCTTCTCTTCTCTCTCTCCCTCTCTCCTGCCTCTCCCCTGCTTGCTTGTGTATACTCTTTTTCTCAAAAAGAAAAATTAAGCCCCATATCACCCACAGATGATCACAAGTATTATTTTGATACACTATTTCCTTTTAACATTTTATATATATATTTAAAAGCCACATGGGAACCGTACAGTCCAATCTCCTTTGTAACTTGCCTTTTCCCCACGTTCTTCCACGTTGCTCTGAATGTCTACATGATGATTCTTTCCTTGAATCATTTTCCTTCTGTTCCTCATTGTTGGAAAACTTCTTTAAACATTTTCCTGATGTTGAATTTTTAGGCTGCAGCGAGCATCCATGAAGAAATCTGAATGTTTGCTGGAATTAAAATGCCTAGGTCAGGACAAAAAAAAAAATGCCTAGGTCAAAAGCTGTATGCACGCTTAAGGCTTTTAAAATACGTTGTCAAATTTCCCTTCACTATTTGCCGCGTCCACTATCCTCCTGCAGTTATCATAGAATATATTTCCGAACACATCACTTTCTTTTTTTTCTTTATTTTTTTTACATTTTTATTTATTTTTGAGAGAGGGAGAAAGAGAGAGACAGCGTGAGCAGGGGAAGGGCAGAGAGAGGCGGAGACACAGAATCGGAAGCAGGCTCCAGGCCCCCAGCTGTCAGCGCAGAGCCCGACGTGGGGCTCGAACTCACAAACCGCAAGATCATGACCTGAGCCGAAGTCTGGCGCTTAACGCCTGAGCCTCCCAGGCGCCCCAGAACACATCACTCTCATCTGGTACCTTTGCGACTGTATCCATTCCTCGACCACTTGCATTCAGGGGCTGGGTCCCAGGGTGTAACCTGGGAAATTATCCTGCCTATTGATGGAGTCTTTAGCAGTTAAGGGTATCACGCATCTCCTAATTAAGCTTTAATAAAACAGTATGATAAAGGGTTTTGTGACCTTTTCACCTCCAGAAGTATACCATGGAAAAGGATCAGTCATTTCTAATCATAAATATTTTGAGAGAAACTATTTTGCTTGCGTATCTTTTTCATCCGGATGGCGCAGAACTGTATATTCCAAATCATAATTATTTCCATGTCCCCGTTCTCAGGCGCCCAAGCACAATGCAAGTAAGATTCTGTCTCCGGCTTGGTAGGGAAACATTTACAATACAACCCAGATATTTTCACCCTATTTGTATGGGTGGAATGAAAGCATGTCTAATTCCCACAGGATGCAACCCCTCGCGTAAGATGTTTTTCATTTTAGCCCAGAGTGAAAGCCGCATAGAAACTGCTTGATAGTATTCTCTCTGAGTAACATTAGATTCCCAAGATGCAACAGGTTTTCAGATGTATCCTTCTCCTCTAATGAAGAAACTCAAGGATGCTTAAACGTGGAGGAGCTTTTTATTTGACGTCTTTCCTTCAAGGTAACAGCTTTGCCTTGGTTTTAGGATGCACCTGCTTATTAGTGGTAGCTTTTTGGGAAAATACGACTATCAACAAAAGGATGATATAGAGTGGCGAGCAGATGTTCCAAATCACAAACTATTCATAAATAGCTTTCTCCCCACTGGAGGATGGCCCTCGATTCTCAAGTTGGAACAGTCAGCAGAAAATTAAAACCCCATAGGATGATAAATACTTTAAAAAATATTTCTCCCTAGTGTTTCAAGTGTTGTCTTGTAATGCAGTGCACTTTCACTGAACCAGAAATTGTCTGTAATAAAAGAATACGGGGTGGGGGGATGTTTAGTCCCATTGAATTCTAGAACTCAGAAGGAGTGTTCTGTTTTCACTGTTAAAGGTTAATAGCTGAGTATATGTCATAAGCTTCACCAAAAGCTGAGGTTTTGGTCCCGTCCTCCTCGTAAATAGTTATAATTTTGTGTGTGTGTGGTTTTTTTAACATTTATTTATTTTTGAGAGACACAGAGAGACAGAGCATGAGCTAGGGAGGGGAAGAGAGAGAGCGCAGGAGACACAGAATCTGAAGCGCACTGTTTGCTCTGAGCTGTTAGCTCAGAGCCCGATGCGGGGCTCGAACTCATGGACCATGAGATCATGACCTGAGCCAAAGTTGGACGCTTACCCGACTGAGCCGCCCAGGCGCCCCAACAGTTCCAACTTTTAAAACATAAAACCTGGAGACCTTTTCCTTCCTAGTTTAACATAACCATCAAATGAAAGTCTTGGTGATAAGCAAATGACTGATTTTTAATTCTGTATTTCATTTTTTAACATCATTCAAAAGAAAAGACCAGTTTCTTTCGGCTGCCTCTCAACTTAAAACCATCTTTTCTATCCCTACAGGGAGCGAATGTGATCATTCCTGGTAATTATGCTGATGTCTTTCCTGGTTATTAATCATCTCTTTCTATATCGCCCATTCGCTCGCAGCTTTCCTCCTTGTAAAAGGAAATTGAGGCATCACAGAAATAATTTCAGAATCTTCCCAAGACCCGTTGAGATCGAAGCGAACTCTAAACGAACCGTGCCAGGAAAGTCATTGTCAGCTCCAGACACTGATTTTCTACTTGAACCAAACTGTTTGCGCTAGAGGTTAATTGAATGTCTGTCTTTCCTGTAGGTGATTCTTTTTAAACTATTAGTAATCATCAGTATCTGCAGAAGACAATCTCAGTTATAAACGGCTGGACTGAGTGTAGAAAATGAGACTTTGTTCTTCTCCCAGCTGACCGATGTCTCAAAAGTCCTTGAAATTGTATCTGTTCGTTCCAGGGTCTGTGCAAAACAAAGAATGCGAGCTTGTTTTCCCAGTCCGCGTCCTCCCTGGGACAGATGGAGCCTGTGCCTATCTGGGTGAGAGGGTCTGAGGACTCCCACTTTGACATTGCAATGAAAACTTTCCCTCAAATCTCTAAATTCTCTCATCGGGCACAATAAATTAGAAAAGCCTGCCGTTGCCTTGGTCGGCTTCTAGAGTGGCCGCGTGTTAGACCCGTCCCTTCCCTGGTGCTGCGCAGGCGGATGATGAGTCCCAGATGTTTCTGCAGGACTGTCATTCCCAGTCATAACAGATTATAGCAGGGAGACCAGCAAGAGAGACTTGTGTACTTTCTTGTTCTTTCTCTTTTTTCCTCCTTCCTTCCTTTCTCTTGTTTCCTCCCTCCCTTCCTGCCTCCTCCTCTGCCTCCGCCTTCTTCTTCTTCTTCTTCTTCTTCTTCTTCTTCTTCTTCTTCTTCTTCTTCTTCTTCTTCTTCTTCTTCTTCTCCTCCTCCTCCTCCTCCTCCTCCTCCTCCTCCTCCTCCTTCTTCTTCTTCTTCTTCTTCTTTCTTCTTCCTCTTCCTCTTCCTCTTCCTCTTCTTCTTTTCTCTCTCATGCACACACACACTCATCTTTTTCTTTCTTTTCTATGGGATTCAGAAGGTTTGAGTGTTGACTAATAACCTCACGTTATGGAATAACTTGCTCCATATTGCAGTAACCAGAACTGGCACTGAGGGCTACAGACGTTGGTGGGTTGGAGATATTCTAGATGTGGCAAACGTGGACATCACGTCCTCGTGTGGAGTGGACCGTGGGACGAACAGCGTCTTGGGGCAATGGTCCACTG
Source organism: Suricata suricatta (assembly GCF_006229205.1). Classification (NCBI taxonomy): domain Eukaryota; kingdom Metazoa; phylum Chordata; class Mammalia; order Carnivora; family Herpestidae; genus Suricata; species Suricata suricatta. Next base: position 13,889,286 of record NC_043700.1, read on the forward strand.
GCCATTTGTAGCTCTCCTCAAGGCTGAGCCTCTTGCAATTCCATTTTGGTGATAAGAGCTGTGGTTGGTTCCTTCCTATTCACTTTATCCCTTGTTGCCTTCAGATCATGGGGACCGCCAACAGAGCTCCTCACAAAGTTCCAGAAAGTCTTCAGCTGCATTGGGGCAAGTGAGCTTTTTTCCTTTCTTGGTTTTTTTTTTCCCCCAAATGATTATTTCTTTCGGAGAGACAGCATACGAGTGGGGGAGGGGCAGAAAGAGAGGGACCCAGAGGGTCTGAGCAAGGCTCTGGGCTGACAGCAGCCAGCTGAATGCAGGGCTCCAACTCAGGAACTGTGAGATCATGACCTGACGCTAGACTAACCGAGCCACCCAGGCACCCTGGGAAAGTGAACTTAATAATAATTGAACTTCCCTTATTTCTCCGGGACTATGTTAGGCATTTTTCATACCGATGATGACCTTGAAGTTGAGTAGCTCGCCCTGATTTCATAGATGAGGGGGGTCTAAGATTGATGAGAGCACATGGTCCTTACTCATGGTACGGAGCTAATAGGACTGGGAATCCAGGCTGCACACCCATGCATGTCATGGTCTGTTGGTGGTAAGTACCACCAGCATGGCAGATGTCAGGCTCCCAGCATGGGGTCACCAGTCCTGCAGACCTGGGAAGAGGTATGCACCATCTGCCCTGGGGACTGTAGTGATGGCCCACAGCACACACTGCCTGTGCACCTGTAGTGTGGGATTCCACAAGCCTCAGGGTAATGTTGGGAGGAGAACACAGACAGGGTCAGAGATGAGCTAGAGGACCTTCTTGAGGCTGCGGAGTTTAGCAAGGTCTTTCCTATCTGACTGCAAAGCAGTCTCTTTTACTGCTCTTAAGCGTCAGCCACCCGGGGTATGCTGGCATTTATCTTTCTCAAGGCAGTCCCCAAACTAGAGAACGGGGGGGTGGGAGGCAAATGCCACGCAAGAGTGCTCCCTAGGTTGCTTTCGCTCGTGTAGACTTGCCTCATAATCGTATAAGTCTGTACACACCACATGCCTATTCTGTGGTTTCCCATCTAACTGTGGGAGTCGATGGGGACCGCAGATTCAGTCTCACTCGTATTTGGAGGAATCGCGCTCTGAGAGAGAAGTGTGGAGCTTCCCAGGATGCTCCTCCTGCCTCCCCCCAGCCAGCCCACCTGTGGTCATGACTTAATCGTGGGCGGCTGGGCAGAAGGTACTGGTAGATAGACACCTTACATAACTTGCCACTTTACATTATTTTGGTCAAGCTCTAGGCGTAGCATAAGGTGGTTGGCCTCCTCTCCTTTTCCAGAAGAGGAAAGCTGTACTTGGAGGTCAGTTGTATTGTCCAAAGGCACGTGGCTCTTAAAGAGCCAGGGTTGGGAGTCAAAGGCCAGCCAGCCTTACCCCAAAGCCTTGAGCTCTCATTGATGCTTCTTGTCCTTTTGGATCAACATAAAGCTGCTCCTGCTGAGTTCCATGTATATGACTGACTCAGGTCTCCTGAGCCCCCTGTCTGGTCCCTGGCATGCCAGAGCAGGTTCACAAAGGGTCATCAGGGGACATGTTCACAGACCACCCACGATGTTTCTTCCAGAAGACACACTTCAGAGCAAAACCAACTGCGCTGAATGTTTAGGAAGCCAAGTCAGAGGAAAGTTTCTTTTTAAAATGACATTTAACTTTTTTGCCACTGTTTATAAGAATACTACATACTCGTTAACAACCATCTAGGAAAATGTAAGGAAGAAAATAAAAACCACCCGTAATGTTACATTATGATATACATGGTCTTAATTTTACAATTGCATATAATCCTATTTAATGGAATCAGACTAAATATATACACAGTTGTGGGTTTTTTTTTTTTTAACCTTGGCATTCTCTCTGACCCTGTGGTCAACCATCAGCCACTCCATGGATCCATGCAGGGTCTTATCCCAGGCCAGCTCCCAGGTTTCCTTTCCTCAGTGCTCAGGGCTACCCATGAGGGGGGCCGTAATCACTGCAATAGTCCACTGTGGGCTTGTGGCTCAGAGCCACCTAAATCAGGCCTGAACTGTAGTCTCTGCAGTCAGGCGGTCACTGGGGATCTGCCACGAGGCCCTGGGTACAGGTGAGCTTGCCGGTGTTGCCGGGGTATGCAGGCTGGGGACATGAATGACTTGGTTCATGGACCTTATTTGTACCTTATTTGTTTGGGATGGGCCTGTATAGATCAGTAAGTCCTCTTTCTGTATAGTAGTTGAGCACTTCCTGGAATTGCCAATTCTATGGCCGAGTGGGTCCGATCACACCCAGTGCGTGAATGGCCAGGGATCAGGTATCTGGTCACCTGGTGTCACGTGGTCACTTGTCTCCTCCAGGGCCCAGAGCAAGCTGGGAGATGCTACTCTCAAAAGAAGAGTTATTTGTTGGAGGCCTAGCTTTGCTCATAAATCTTAAAGTCCGTCCCTTCCAAGGCTCCCACTGAAGCCTGCGATGGCCCCCAAGCCCCCTCCTGCTATGCCTGTGTCTCTGGGTCCATGAGATTTGGCAGCAGCACCCACTGCTCTGCACCTGCCGAGCAGAAGGACTTTTCCTGGCTTGGATCCCCTCCAGGCGGGCAGCCCCTCATGTCACCGGCCCTGCATTCTCTCCTGTGACACTCATAGTTACGGGTTTTTGTGTGTCTCAACTTACTCTTCACCAATTACCAAAGTCACCATTACCCATTTTCCAGACTGCCCCACTTTAAAATGAGCAAATTAACCATATTTCCCCTTCCACCGTCTTCTCCCTCACCAATTTTCCAGACCCTGTTAATAAAAATCCAGCTTGTGGCTTTTGACATTGCTTTACGTTACATATCTTCTTAACTCTGGACTATCTAAATTCATGTACACTGACTTATTTGCAATGATTTCTTGAGGTTGAATGTTGCTCATTGGTTTTAATGACCATTGGCCAGTTCTTTTATTCAATAACTCACTGGCACTAGAACTGGAATTACAATGGTTTGTCAGCCTGCTGCAATGCATCTTCAGCGGAGTTTGTAAGAAGGACACATAGATGGTATGTTTTCTGAGTTCTTGAATGTACAAGACAGTTTTTCTGATGCCTTCACAAAAGAAAAATAACTGCTTGACAAAGAGTAGAAATCTTACTGCATAAGTATAGTATCCCAAACTGATATAATCCTTATTTCATTTCTTCCTATACCTAATGTTAACCCCCAAAATCAAAATCCAGTTTGCTAATCCAGTTTGACTTCTGTTCTCTTTTGAAGGATTCTCTGTTTTATACCTACATATGTTTAGAATTGCTTTGTTGGACTGCTTTTACAAATGCTTTTTTTTCTTTTTTCTTTGTTCTAAATATTTCTGACTTAGGAAAAAAGTTGCAAGAATAAGATTAGCACAGAGATCACCCAGATACGTTCAGGGGAGGTTCATCCCCTCACTGATGTTCCCTCCGTTCTTTGTTCTCAATCTCTTCTCCCATAACCTGCACGTGCATGTGTGCACGCCCAACAGGCACGCACGTGTGCGCACACGTGCATGCACAACACACACAGACGTGCACAGACACACACATGAACATTTTTGCACAGACACGCGTAGGTGTGCACAGAACTGTTTGGAGGTAAGTTATGTACCTTTTACCCCGAAATACTTCATCAAATTGCCTGAGACTAGGGAGACACTATTTTCTTTTTTTATTATTTACTTTTTTTAATGTTTCTTATTTATTTTTGAGAGACAGTGCAAGCAGGGGAGGGTCAGAGAGAGAGGGAAATACAGAATTGGAAGCAGGCTCCAGGCTCTGAGCTGTCAGCACAGAGCCTGACGTGGGGCTTGAACTCATGAACCATGAGATCATGACCTGAGCTGAAGGCTGAAGCTGGACGTTTAACTGACTTAGCCACCCAGGCGCCCCGGGATACGCTCTTTTCAATTTCAGTAGACTTAACACCGTAAACATTTAAAATTCTATCCTAACCATCCATATTGTCAGTTGATCTAATAGTGCTCTTTTTATCATGTGTTTTCCCTTTGCTGTATTTTCCTTTCTTGATTTTTTTTTCCCCGGAATAGTGCTTCTTTTCTTTTAAAAATCGTATGTTTTCCCTTTGCTGTCTTCCTTCCTTAATTTTTTTTTGCCCCAGCAAGAGTGTAGGGGGAGACTTGGAACCAACTGACTGCCATTTTTCTCAAACCTAGATCTCTCCACAGATGGCAGTATCCTTTTATAATTAAATTTTGAAAAGGTTTTAATGTTTATGTATTTTTGAGAGAGAAACAGAGACAGAGCATGAGCGGCGGAGGAGCAGAGAGAGAGGGAGACACAGAATCCGAAGCAGGCTCCAGGCTCTAGGCTCCGAGCTGTCAGCGCAGAGCCTGATGTGGGGCTCGAACTCAGGACCTGAAGGGAAGTCAGGTGCTTAACTGACTGCACCACCCACCCGGCGCCCCTTAAAAATTTTTTTAATGTTTATTTATTTTGAGAGAGAGAAAACAAACAAGCAAGCAGGGCAGGGGCAGAGAGGGGAGGAGGAAGAGAATCCCAAGTAGGCTCTGCATTGTCTGTGCAGATCTGACATGAGCTGAAATCAAGAGCCAGATGCTTAATGGAGACCAAGCCACCCAGGCTGCCTGGTGTCAGTATGTTATTAATTATGCCTGAAATAAAGTTTTTCAAATTTTATGCTCAGATTAATTTTTACTGCAGAAACTTTTATTTAATTATATCTTTGATAATTAATTATTGATTCCGCTTTTTAAAAAATATTCTTTCCATTTATCACTCAAATAAAAACTTATAAAAAAGAATATTCTTTCTAACATACAAATGTTGGGATCTTTGTTCTTTGTCCTGACTGTCCATCATCTCTTTTATATATACTACCTCTTTCTTCTTTTTCTCTGCAGTCAGAGAGAATGTCTTACCTTTGTCCTCCGTATCACTGCTCTGGTTTTCCACTATACCATTTTGTAATATTTAGCGTAACGAGACCCAGATCTCAGTAGTTTAGCATAATAGATGTTTATTTTTTTTAATTCAACTTATTTAAGCAAAAAACAAAAAGTGAAGTCTATGTTTCACTAAATTAAAATTTTTAAAAAGTATCTATGAACGGAGGGAAAGTTACTCACAAGTGGCGATTTCGGGATTTGGGCCTCCGTTCATCTCTGAAATGCCGGACCACTAGGATCTCAGGAGTTCTCTGTGAGATCCTCAGCCTCTGATTGGCACAGACAGGAAAGAGAGAGGACGGAGGAGGGCTCTGCGGGCCTGACCTGGAAGTAGTGACTGTCCCTTCAGTCCGTGTGCTCCTGGCCGGACCTCAGTCACAATGCAGGGGGGACAGGAAACATCCTTTTGTGCTAAGGAGGGAACAAACATGTGGGCGGAGAGAGCGCGGTGTTGGTAAAATGTCTCTGTCCAGTTCAGAGTTTCACTCTACAGTTGTAATTGTCATCTTGAAATCACGGCTGGAAGCTATTCGTTTCCACTTGATTTGCAGCTTGTTGCCTTAGCAGCTTATTTTGTGGTTGGGTCTTTCTTTTGTCGTTCTCCTTCATCCCGCTCACTCTTCTCGCGCCATTTTTCTGGTTCCTGTAATACATTCTTTTTCTCCTGGATCATTAAAAATCACATTCTGGGGGTGCCTGGGTGGCTCAGTCGGTTAAGCGTCCGGCTTCGGCTCAGGTCAGATCTCACGGTTCCTGGGTTCGAGCCCTGCGTCGGGCTCTGTGCTGAGAGCTAGCTCAGAGCCTGGAGCCTGTTTCAGATTCTGTGTCTCCCTCTCTCTCTGACCCTCCCGTGCTCACACTGTCTCTCTCTGTCTCTCAAAAATAAATAAAAAGCATTAAAAAATTTTTTAAAAATCACATTCTGTCCTGGTGTTCCACAGTTATTTTCCATAGAAACTGTGCTTGTTATTTTCTGTTTATTCGTCCTCAAATAGAGAGTAAGCTATGCAGTTTTGAGTCTTGGATGAGTGGGTTTCTCTCAGCTCTACTTAATGTTCTTTCAGGGACTATTTCTGGAGTGGTTTTGATGCATACAACTTCCAGCTCAGTTTCTGTTGTCTGTTGTTTGATGTTCTGCTGTGTGACTTTGCTCCCCTCATCTGTGGTCAGTCATGTGCCTCCCCTTGCCTCTTGCCTCTTGTAGAATTTCTCAGGAGGGTCGATCAGCAGGCTCAGACTTCAGGCCAGCCTGGCATGTACCTGTGCAAGGGTTTCTATTGTCGTGAATATGTTGTTACTGTCCATACAGAGTCACAGAGTCACCGAGCAACACTATAAACCAACGACCCTAACGGACACATACAGAACACTCTACCAACCACAGCAACAAATGCATTCTTTTCAAGAGAATATATAAAGATTCCAAGCATCCCTACCAAAATCACAATGTATCCCTCCTTTTTCAGAAATGGAAAAGCTGATCCTAAAATGTATATAAAATGACAAGGGATCCTGAATAGAAAAAACAATATTGAAAAAGAACAAAGTGTGGGAACTCAAACAATCTGACTTCAAAATTTACGACAAAGCTACAGTAATTGGGAAAGGTTGGGGTTGGTGCAAGAATAGACACTGGTCAATAGAACAGAATGGAGATTCTGAAAATATATCCATACATCTATAATTAATTGGCTTTTGACAAGGCAGAATCACTATTTAATGAAGGAAGGAATAGTGTTTTCAACAAATGGTACTGGGGCAAATTATATCCACAAGTAAAAGAATGAAATTGGACCCTTACCTAACACCAGGTACAAAAAGTAACTCAAAGGGAATCAAAGACCCAAATGTATGAGCTAAAACTACAGAACTCTTAGAAGAAGCCTTCCTCCCACTGGATCTGGCAATGTCTTGGATATGACAGAAAAAGAACAAGTAACAAAAGAAAAAAAATAGGTAAATTATACTTTATCAACATATCGATATTATGCACTAAAGAAAAATATTAATAGAATATAAAGATAACCCACAGAATTGGAGAAAATGTTAGCAAATCATATGTATGATAAAAATTAATATACATAATATGTGAATAACTCTTATAACTCAACAACAAAAATCCAAACAACCCATTTCAAAGATGGATAGACAACTGGAATAGACATTTTCCCAAAGGAGATATACAAATGGCCAATAAGTACAAGAAAAAGATAACATCACTTGTCATTAGGGAAATGAAAATCAAAACGACAATGAGAACTTACTTCAAATTCATTAGGGTGACTATTATTTTAAAAATGGAAAATAGCAAGTGTTGGCAAGGATGTGAAGAAATCAGAACCCTTGTCCTTCTGAGGTGGGAATGGAAGATGGTCCAACCACTTTGAAAAATGTCTTTGTAGATACTCAAAAATGTTAAACATAGAATTATCATTATGATCTAGCAATTACATTTCTAGGTGTTTACCCCCACAGAATTGAAAGCAAGGACACAAAGAGAAACTTGGACATGACTGTTCATAGTAATACTCTTCAGAATAGCCAAACAGTGGAAACAACCAAATGGCCATCAGGTGGTCAACAGATACAGTGTTTCCATACAGTGGAATACTATTCATCCCTAAAAAGAAATGAAGTACCAACACATCAACACAAAGTGGATGAACTTTGAAAGTGTGCTAAGTGAAAGAAGTCATACATAAAAGACTATGTATTCTATGATTTCATTTATACGAAATATCCAGAATAGGCAAATCCATACAGACAGAAAGCAGAAAAATGGCTGCCAGGAACTGGGAGGAAGGGAGTTGGGAGTGACTACTTAATGGGTATGGGGTTTTCTATTGGTGTGTTGAAAAAGTTCTGGACCTACAGTTGACCCTTGAACAATGCAGGGGTTAGGAGCGCTGATCCCTGCACAATTGGAAATTAGTGTGTAACTTTTGACTTCCCCAAAACTTAACTACTCATAGTCCAATGTTGACCAGAAGCCTTACAGATAACATTACCAGTAGATTAACACATGTTTTATATGTTAAATGTTTTTGTACTGTAGTCTTATAATAAAGTAAGCTAGAGAAAAGAAAATGTTATTAAGAAAATGGTAAGAGAAAATACATGGACAGTGCTGTACTGTATTTGGTGATAAGAATCCACACATTAAGTGGACCCACACCATCCAAACCTGGGTTGTTCAAGAAGCAACTATGGATTCAGGTGAAGCTTGTACAACTTTGTGAATATACCAAATGCCAATGCGTTATGGTTAAAATGGTGGCTTTTATGTTTTGCGCATTCTACTATAATTTTTATAGTCACAAAGTCACACATGAGATTTCTTTTTGTATATGACCTTTTGTTTTTCCTAGAGTTTCTTGTTACTATTATTTTGCGCTGCATGCCTTTATTATGTTCTCAAGGTTTTCAAATGCTCTCAAATGTTTAAGGGTTCTGTTGTACCCCACATTCTCAAAAAAAGAAGAAAAAAAAAAGTCCTTTCTTTCACAGCCCGATTCTCCTGATCCAAGCTAGGTTAAGTTCTCTGCTACATGAAAATTTCCTTAATCTCCCTCCCTCTGCACCTTGACTGAAACTGTTACCCTCTTGCCTTTTCTTTTTCAGTTTTTTATTTAACATTAGCATACCTTCAAGTAATGCCAGATTGTTGTGTTGTGTCTGAAAGTGTCTATGATTCAACCTGAAAACTGATTATTTGCCTAAATCCAGATTAAATATACTTAACCCTCACCTGCAGTGTTGCTTCTGATTTTTCATATTTTGTATGTCACTGGATTTTTCTCGAGTTATTAGATTCTTTTTACTATTCTCATAGTATTCTGAAATTTCATTATGTGCCAAACACAACTCTTTTTATTTATTCATTTGTTCATTTATTGAAGTATGCTTATTATGTATTTGTTTTTACAGTTTATTTATTTTTGAGGAGAGAGAGACAGAGCATGAGCATGGGAGAGGCAGGGAGAGAGGGAAATACAGAATCTGAAGCAGGCTCCAAGGTCTGAGATGTCTGCATGGAGCCTGATGTGGGGCTCGAACTTGGGAAAGGTGAGATCATGACTGAGGCCAAAGTCAGATGCTTAACTGACTAAGCCACCCAGGCGCCTCTAAAGTGTGCTTCTTAAATGTGCAACTTCCATTTTTCAACTCATAAATTTTCCTGTATTATATCTTTGCTGATTTTCACCCCTCCATTTCCCCTATTCTTTCTTCCCCAAACCCTTATTTGGTAGATATAGGACATCATGCATTATTTCTTTGTTTCTTATTATTTCTCTCATACCATCTCTTTGTGAATCAGTTTTATTTTTTAGAGGATTTTCTTAATCCTTCTTCCAATTACTCCATTGATTTATTTCCTCTTGGGTCTTGTATTTTTAATTTGTAGAATTATTATCTTGTTTCATCCTCATCCCTTTATCAAAACGTCTGCTTTCATTTTATAGACATGATAGAATTCTTCCATTTCTTTAAGAATGCCAGGGTTTTTGTGTTTATTTAGTTCTTTCCTACTCCCCACATTATCCCTTCCTTTTGGGATCATGTTTTCTGTCTGCTTATCATAAATTCTCTTTTCCAAACTTTTTATTGATCCCACGTCGGCCATTAATACGTAAGAGTTAAGATTCTAAACATAGCGTGGGAGCTTTGTGTATTTGGGTAAGGTTTTGTTTCAGGGCCATTGGGTTGGGAGGCGGCTGGCGTCCTGGGGGTGCGCCACAGCCAGAACGTGGAGGTGGCCACTGGCTTTCCTAAAAAAGGAGACTCATTTGTCAGCCTTGGAATGCCTGGGCAATGGCACTCCCCGTAAGAGGCCAGGGACCATGACTGCTGCATGTTCTCATCTTTAAAGACTCCACTTGTTTTCAGCTCAGGTTTCCTTCCACTTTTGCAGCACTGGAGTCTCCAAGTGCTGAGCCTCTGAGGAGCCCCGGGGGGCGGGCGGCCTCTCCATTTGGAGCACCTGCGCCCGAGGGAGCACCTGCGCCCGAGGGAGCACCGAGCCACGCCGCCTCCCTCCCTCTTCACCTCTTCTCCACAGGCGACCGCCTCCCAGAACTGTGTCGAAATCACTCATCTACAGATAGCCCCTCGCTACTCTCCGTGACATCCTAGGTTAATATATTTTTAATCTTTTATTATCCTTACATTATAGGGTCTCTCAAGAGAGAGAAGAGGGGTGTTTTTTTTTTTTCTTTCTGCTACGGACTTAACCTCTCACTTTCTTAATTTTTCTCAACTGCAAAATGATCGTCTTTAAAGTCACTTAGAATTTTACAGTTGTTGTAAATCTCTCCCCTACTTGTGAGTTGACCTTCTCTCCCCAAAGCCTGTGCTTCACCAGTTCTCTGTAAGTCTCCTCGGACTTCTTGTTGAATGAATCATTTCACTTTCCTCCCCGCCCCTCTAAAGGAGCTGACTTATTTTTACCTGCTGCACGATGTCCCCAGCGTTGCTTTGCACAACTCTAACCATTATCTCGCAGGTCCTTCTCTCTCACCTGGCGGTGCTGGCCGTGGAATCGCGTGAGAAGAAGCTAGAAAGCCACTCAGCAAAGCCACTCAGTGTCCGCACTGAGGAGCGCTTGGCCTGGGGATTTGCAATTTCAGGCTTCGGTTCAAAACGTCTCTGATGTTCTCTGTCTGTGGCATCTTCATATTTGGAGCACGTCTCTCTTAAATTTTCTGTTCAATGCAACTTTTGTTACACTGGGGTCTCTGCTGGTCCGGACAAAGGCTGCCTATCGTTCTGAGGTTCCCTTTGGTGTTTTTCCAAAGCGAATTTTCACCATGCCTCGGAGTCTGTATTTCAGTCCGATCATTTCACATTTGGTGAAAACCTGTCCAGTTAGTGTGATGCAGAGAGACAGGACTTTTATTTTTGTTCCTGCTTTATTTTTTGGTTAGGTTGATTGGTACAGTTTAAAACCAACTTACAGTAATACAGTGTAGATTTCACAAACCAGTTTCTTCGTGATACAATAATATTGAGAAGAAAAGGAGCTAAGACTTTGATAGTTCTTATTATATGCCTGGCACTGTTGTAGGGACTTTGCATTAATTAGCTGCTTTAATCCGCATGTGGCCACATAGGAGAGCTACTGTTCCATTGTGCACATGAGGAAAACGAAGCCAGGGCACAAATCCAGGCTGTCCGGCTCCAGAAGGGTGTTTTTGTGGAAAGTGGTTTTCTTTCTTTTTTTTTTTTAAACTTTATTTATTTTTCAGACACACACAGAGAGAAAGAGAGAGAGAGAGAGAGAGAGAGAGAGAGAGAGAGAGAGAGAGAAAGAAAGCACTAGCAAGGGAGGGGCAGAGAGAGAGGGAGACACAGAATCGGAAGCAGCTCCAGGCTCTGAGCTGTCAGCGAAGAACCCTATACGGGGCTCGAACTCACAAACAATGAAATCGTGACCTGCGCCGAAGTCGGACGCTTAACTGACTGAGCCACCCAGGTGCCCTGAAGGTTGTTTTCTTTCAGCAATTGTCCAGATAATAACCTGGTCCTAAGGAAAAGACATGAAACCTGGAGTTCCTAAGATGGATAAAAAGGATTGGTTGTTTTATCAATCAGAAAATGAAACACTAGCTTGTTAGGATTTATAAAAGTTTTATTTAAAAAAATAACCATAGTGCTCACCTCTGCAGCGCGTGAACTAAAAAAAAAAAACAACAACCCATAAAATCCTCCATATCCTACATTAAATACCACTTTCCGATGAACTGTTGAAAAGAATGTTGTGCTTTTCATTCACTGGTCTAGTCATTTATTCAACAGGTACTTAATAAGCGCCAGCTGCGTGGCAGACCTGAGGCAGGTAAGCAGGGTACCCTGGGGAGGCGGAGCTTGCGCTGAGCACGGCGGGTGGGCGGGGCCAGCGTTAGTACTGTACTTAATAAGCAGGCTGCCTGGTAGAGGTAGAGGTGGGAGGAGGTGGGAAGTCCAGGCCAGGTCTGGAGTGGGACTGCCCCAGGCCCAGGCAGGCGCAGTTACCAGTCTGTGGGAGTCCAGATAAGCCCCTTAGTGAAGGTTGGCGCTGAGCTGAGGCTGGGAGGGGGTCAGGGAGTCCCCCCCCCACCCCCCGCTCCATCTAGGGGAAGACTGCTCCCAGCAGAGGGGTTGTCCAGGCAGGAGCACCCCAGCACAGCAACACCGCGAGGAGGAGCGCCCTGTGACAGGCAAGGGGACGAGGGGGAGCGCGGGCTGAGAGGGAGCAGGAAGCCAGAACGCTGTGGGCTGGGGGGGGAGCTCGGTTTGCTGGAGGGCTCTGCTGCTCTGTTGAGGAGAGACCATAGGGGGTCAGAGGTAGGAGCAGAGAGACTGCTGGGAGACCGAAGCACGCATCACTTCCGTGAATGCGTCCCTGTAAGTAATTTTTCTAATTTATAGTTGGACATAATTTTTAATGTTTGTTTATTTTTGAGAGAGAGAGGGACAGAGAGTGAGTGGGGGAGGGGCAGAGAGAGAGGGAGACACAGAATTCAAAGCAGGCTCCAGGTTCTGAGCTAGCTGTCTGCACAGAGCCCTAGGCAGGGCTTGAACTGAAGAGCAATGAGATCATGACCTAAGCCAGAGTCTGACGCTTAACAGCCTGAGCCACCCAGGTGCCCATAGTTGGGCATAATTTTTAAAGAATCATTGGGAACACCCGAAGATTCTTATAAATGAAGAACTTTTAGCCTACAAACTGTTTCAAGTAAATGAAAGCACCGGTGAATTCTCAACATCGTCATAAGGACATGATGCATTATTTTAGAAATATCACAGACTGAAGCATGTGCCCCCGAAGTTCATATGTTGAAGCCCCAAACCCCAGGACCTCAGTATGTGACTATCTTTGGAGGCAGGGCCTTTAAAGAGGTAATTAAGGTAAAATGAGCTTCTCTGGATGGGTCATAACCCAGTGGGACTGGTGTCCTTATGAAAAGGAGAAATCAGGACCCAAACACACGCCGAGAAAATGGTGGTGGGGACACGGGGGAAGATGACCATCTGTAAGCCAAGGAGAGAGGTTTCAGGAGAAACCCGTCCTGACCCCGGGGTCTCAGACTTCTGGCCTCCAGGGCTTTGAGAAGATGCACTTCTGTCGTTTGAGCCCCGCCCCCATCTGGTACTTTGTATTGTATTAGCAACTGATGTAATAGATATATAGTTCAACAGGAATTAATTTCAATTATGTGATTGTATTTGTATATTTTTAGGGCAGTTAATTTTTTTTTTAACTTTGCAGTATTTTGTAAGCACTGAAATATCTGTGGCTTGAGCTTTGAGCCCAGGTCCCAAAGGGCCTTGGTGTTGTGAGAAAGACAGGAAGGATTTCACAGAAGACGTGGAAGTTTAAATTTTGCCCACAGGAGGATGGGATTTCCTGGCTTTTGATGTGTGTCTATTGCGAGGATATCTTGATGGTTCATTTTCAGGTTCCTCCTTTTCTTCCACTCTGTGTGTCGCCTTTCAGAGGGAGTGCTAGAGGAAAACTATTACTTTTTAGCTTGGTCTTTCAGAAGGAGACTTTCTTAGCATATTTATCTTACCATAGGCTAGGAAAGTCATTGTAATGTAATATAAGTCATTACCCCAAATCTGCTGCGTACGCTGTGTCAATTAAAATTTGTTAGTGAGCGAGATAGCGTTAGAGTTGTTAGGAGATTCGAACTTGGTGCAGTTAAGAGTGTGGCAGGTGGGCGCTGCAAGTTTCTGCCTGTTAATCTCCGCGCAGGTAAACACACCCAGTCACCTGGGTCTGCGCTAAATACTATCACCTGAGCAGCTGCAGAGGCATGAAGAAGAATATGGCCAGCTGGGATCCGTGCCCCAAACTGCCCTTGCGAAGACCTAAGGGTCCAGAATGCTGGCCCCAAACTGCTGCTGACATCAGATATCTCCGTAAGGAAGGGTAAAACATTTCCATTTGCAATCGGAGATAAGTCTGAAGCTAGAATTAGCACTCACCGCTGAGAGTCCCGCTCCCTGTGGGCAGGACTGAATCGTAGCCTCAGGAACGTGGCCCGGAGCTGGGGCCCACTAAGCCTTATATACATGTTTGCTCAATAAACAGTTCAGATTCCTCCCCCCTCCTCTTAGGAGCAGGTTTTGTTAGGAAGTAGGGGAAAGAGGCTGAAATGGAAGATCACCACTTGCCTAATAAAACAAAATCCAGAAGCAAGAATCTGAATCCCAAATCCAGAGTCAAGGCTTGGTCCCAGAGCTGTGTTGCGCACACTTAAAAGTCCTTGCCTGAGCCTGGACACCTCCGTGCCCCTCAGAGACAGCCGCAGCAGACTGGGGCCCTTCCAACACTGTCACAAAGTGAAGCAGATGGAAAAGAAAGCAAAGTACGTGGGAGCATTAGAAGGCTGAGCTAATCCCTTTCCCACTCCAGAGACCGGACCCCACCTGGGGTCCCCCTGTCTGGGTCCTTGAGGCCTGGCTCTTGGCTGGTTTTCAAGCCACCCTCATCAAGATCCCTGGCCCGGAGAACTGGGGCCCCTTCCTCTGTCCGACCTGAGGCTCTCCCTGCAAATTCCAGCTTCGGAGTTGGAAGACGGGCTCCCTCCCCTGATGACTGACCCCGTCCCCCAAAGTGACTCCTCCTCGGAGGAGTGCTCCACCTGCACCTGCAGAGAGGGGCCCCGGGCCCCCACACGTGCCTGTGCACACACCATGACCATGTCACCTCCGTTTTAGGCGTCACATGCAGACCCCGACACGTTTGGAGGCAGAGAAGAAGGACACACCGTGAAGGCAGCTCCCATAGAGACGCTGGGGCCACCCAAGAAACAAGCCGCCTGCTTTGCGGTTCTGGTACATTCTGTGTTTATGATACTTGAGCTGGTAATCTGAGGAGCAGAACCGAGGGACTGCGTCTTTAAAGTGGTCACAGGAATGTCAGAAACAAGTAGCAACCGTGTTTGAATGGTTTGTCACGGGGAGGTACATGCTTGGCTGCCAGGACCCCAACCTTTGTGTGTCCCAAGTCCGGTCGCCTCTCCAGAGAAGAAGGCGGCCCCTCGCACCTGTCCTGCCTCCCTCAGCCTGACTGTTTCCCTAGACCTCGATGGAGCTGTCATTGGTGAACGGATGCCAGGTGGTTTCATGTTCTAATCCCCCCTCTCCCACCTCCCTTCAGCACCACACCCACCTTCCTAATGAGCCTGAACTTGCTGCTGTCCAAACAAGAGCTACTGAGCTGAAAACTCAACTTTATGATTTAATACACAGGGTTTTGTTTTTTTTTTTTCCTTCCACAGATCAAGAAAACTTATCTGATCTTGGCCAGGTTTTAGTCTGTCATTATGCGGCATGCATTGTTCTTAAATTAATCTTCCCTCTCGCTCCTGGACTTTGGCTTACATCAGTCATACCATGTTCAAAACTCCCTTATATTATATTACATATTCTGATTACTAATATTTCCTATAGACAGTCTCCTCAAACGGGTCACAGAATTTTCACATAGCCAGGTAAGGGATTGAAGAGAAAGTGTCTTCTATAATTTATAAGAAATGTGCTTCTCTGAGGTTTTTCCTTTTTTTTCTTTCTCTCTTAAAAAATTTTTTTTAGGTTTTATTTATTTTTAAGAGAGAGAGAGAGAAGAGAGAGAGAGCGAGCTCGTGTGTGTGAACAGAGGAGCAGCAGAGAAAGGGAGACACAGAATCTGAAGACAGGGTCCAGGCTCTGAGCTGTCAGCACAGAGCCCGATGCGGGGCTCGAACCCACAAACTCTGAGATCATGACCTGAGCTGAAGGCTTCTCAAGTTTGAGTAGGTCTTAGAACAGATCTTGGTTTCCTTGTGGTCTGGTACTTTCATCTTTTACTACTTCCTGCCTTGATTCTATTCCATGTGGGGAAGAAATGTCCACACACAAGTGTCAGGCAACAAATCCACTTTGACACAAACGTTCGAGGTGAACTCTTTGTTCTTTGCCAAAACATAGGAAAGAAAGGAGAGCTAGTATTTAGACTTTCCTCCACCTCCTCCATTAGAAATAGCAGCTCTTCCCTGGAAAGGACTCAGCACCACAGATTCTTAATCACAATTGTCTTTTAACCTTTCTGAGCCTCAGTCTAAATAGAAGAAATGTCTCTGCTTTCAGTTCAGTTTCCAAATGGGAAAACCATGGACATCGTCCCTCTGTGGGATCTTTTGTTCAGTTTTAACCTTATTTTTTTCCCTCCCGAATTCTGACTGTTCTTGATGAGTCTTGACAATAATTTCTAAATTAGCCCTGCCTGAACTTGTGTTTGGTAATCTTAGGTATTTAATTGTAAGTGTCACGGATTCCTAGCATTTTCAGCACAGGTGTCGGATTAAGAAAGACAGTTTGACATCCTCATTGTGCGGGTCATTTTAGTATTTTCCATGCCAGGAGCAAGGTAATTAACATCGCTCTCTCATTGCCGGGCCGGAGCAGTGACTTTCCAAATGTTACACGTCACACACACACGGACTGTGATGCGTGTCCTACTTCCTGCTCCTCTGAGGCCCAGACTGCTCAAGGCAGTGAGGCAGTTTCTCTCAAGGAGCAGGAGAGAGCCAAAGCCTATACAGTCCCATCTGCTGAATGTTTATTTTACCCAGTTCTTGAAAAGTGAACAGAAACCGCGATTTTAAATTGGATTAAGGGAGATTATGTCATGGAGGAAATCAGATGCACAGAGTGTTTAAAGAGGAGCAGTTTGTGGAGTTTAGAGTCAGATTTTGTGTTGTCCTGCATCTTGCTACAAATTGTTTCCCAAAGCTCACAGCTACATTTGAAATGAATAGGCGTTCTGGGTGGGGTATGAAAAGAGACAACAAGGAAGAGAGAGTGATTTCTCGGTACTGATTCTGAAGTTGTTTCCCAGTTAACATTTTTCAGCGCTTCCCCAAAACTTACTTCTTTCCAGGGATCAGAATGCTTATGTCTGCTTTCTGGTTGGAATTTCCCCTGGGAATTTAAATAAACCACTGGCAGATTGCTTGGTGGGCAGAGAACTGAGAGCCAGAGCAAGAGAATTGTTTGGGAGGAGTTGTGTCCGGGCGAGGCGGGGACATCTGGACCCCGGGCCTGCAGAGAGCAGCTGCCCCCTGTCTTCGGACTGCGTCTCTGCGCCTCATTCCCTGCCTCACTATGTGTCCTGTGCCCCGTCCAGCTCCTCAGTCCCTGGTGGCCTGGCCTTCCCCTTTGTCCTGAGTTCTGGGCTGGGCGTGTGCATCTTTCTCCGTGGATTGCATGCTCCCTTGTTAAGTCCGGTTCCTGCCTTCTGAGATTGCCCGTGCGGATTTTAATCGGGTTGCGGGACCTTTCTGACTCAGTCCATTGAATACAAGTTTATGTGGAATATACTGGAGACTGAGAAAAATCAAATGTCTTGGGAGATCCTCAAAGGAAATCAGTGAAGACTGGTAGAACGGAAACCTGTTTTTCAAAACCCCTAAGTGGTATTGCTTGCTTCCTGGAACCGTATAATTACTCTGATTTTATGTTACAGAAATTTCCAGTCCATCACCTTTCCTAGTGAAAAAGGAATCAGTGGTTTATTTCAGAATTTGAAGTAGATGAGTTGCTCTTTTTCTGGTCACCTGCCTATACACTTGTTTGTTATCAGATCAGAGAAATCAGAGGCCAACTTCAGAACATTCTAAATTAACGTTCTCCAAAGGAGGAAAAAATAAGGATCTGAATATGTGTACAACTTTATTCAGGTATAATTGACAAAATTGTAAGAGGAAGTGTACAATGTAAAGATTTGACATACATGTCCGTTGTGAGAAGATCCACCCCCCCCAGACTTAATGAATGCATCCGTCACCTCTCATTTTGCGGGGCGGGGGGGGGGGGGGGGGGGTGAGAGTACTTATGTTCTCTCTTAGCAGATGTCAATCATTGAATGTAATGTTACCAACTGTGGTCACCGTATCGTACATTAGGTCTTCATATCTTATTCATCAGCAGCTGAAAGTTTGTACCCTTTTACCAGCCTCTCCCTATTCCCCACACCCAGCCCCCAGAACCACTTTTATACTCTGTTTCTATAGTTAATCCTCCCCTCCCTCCTCCCCCCGCCTGCCCCCCCTCCCCTCCCTTCCTCCCTCCCTCCCTTCCTTCCAAATTCCACATGTAAGTAATGTCATGTAGTAATTGTCTTTCTCTCTCTGGCTGATTTCCTTAGTATCCACCACGGTCATCCATGTTTTTGCAAATGACAGGATTTCCTTCTTTTTTTAAGTCTGAATAATATGCTAGTGTGTGAGTGTGTGTGTGTGTGTGTGTCCGTCCATTTTCTTTATTCATCTGTCTGTGTACACCCAGGTTGTTTCCATTTCTTAGGTATTGTAAATAATGCTGTTGGGAACATAGGAGGACAGATGTCCTCGAGATGGTGTCTGCCTTTCCTGTGGGCAGTCCGGAAATGGGGTTGCTGCTCTTACGGCAGTTCTGTTTGAATTTCCTGAGGACCCTTCATAGCGGCTCTACCGATGTACGTTCTCACCCACAGTGTACAAGGGTTCCTTTTCCCCTCTGTCCTCGCCAGCATTTATTCTCTTTTGTCTTTTTGATAATAGATACCTTAACAGGTGTTATTTGCATTTCCTGGTTTTGATTTGCATTCCCCTGAGGGAGTGATGATCAACACCTTTACATGTGTTTGTTGGCCATTTGTAGGTCTTTGGGTAAATGTCTATTTCCGTTCCTTGCTGTTGAGTTGTACAGATTCCTAGTGTAATTTAGATATTAGCCCCTTATCAGATATATGGTTTGCAAATCTCTCCTTCCCTTCCATAGGCTGCCTTCACATTTTCCAGATGATGTGCTTGGTTGTGCCAAAGCTTTTTAGTTTGATATAGTCCCACTTGGTTATTGTTGCTTTTGTTGACTTTGCTTTTTGTTTCAAAGCAAAACAAAAACATCATTGCCAAGACCAATGTCAAGGAACTTACTGTTTTTTTTTTCTTTTAGGAATTTTATGGTTTCTGGTCTTATCTTAAAGTCTTTAATCCAATTCAAGTTGACTTTTGTGTATGGTGTAAGACAGGGGTCCAGTTTCATTCTTCTGCATGTGACTGTCCATTTACTGAAGAGACCGTCTTTTCCCACTTGTATATTCATGGCTGTTCGGTCAAAAATTAATTGACCATATTTGCCCAGATTTATTTCTGAGCTCGCTATATGGTTCCATTAACTTATACGTCTGTTTTTATGCCAACGCCATACTGTTTTGATTACCATGGCTTTGTAATATAGTTTGAGATCAGGAAATGGCATGACTTTAGCTTTGTTCTTTCATAAGATTGCTTTGGTTATTTGGGGTCTTCTGTGATTCTGTACAAATTTTAGGATTTTTAAAAAATTCTTGTGAAAAATGCCATTGGAATTTTGACGGGGATTATATTGGACCCATAGATTGCTTTGGGCAGTATGAACATTTTAATATTAAAAGTTTTCTCATTCACAAACACTGAATATTTTTCCATTTATTTGTGTTTCTTTTCATTTTTCATCAGTGTCTTATAGCTCTCAGTTTACACTTCTTTCACCCCCTTAGGTACATGTAGTCCTAAGTTTATTTTACTGTAAATGAAGTTTTCTTTTTGCTATTTTTTAAACTTTTTAAAAAATATTTATTGATTTATTTTGAGAGAAAGAGAGCAAGAGCAAGGGAGAGGCAGAGAGAGGAGGAGACAGAATCCCAAGCAGCCCCCACACTGTCAGTGCAGAGCCCTACACAGGGCTTGAACTCATGAACTGTGAGATCATGATGTGAGCTGAAATCAAGAGTCAGTACTTAAGCGACTAAGCCACTCAAGTGCCCCTGGATTGTTTTCTTTATTTCTCTTTCTGAAAGTTCATTGTTGGTATCTAAAAATGCAACTGATTTGTGGGTATTGATTTTGTGTCCTGCAACTTTACTGAAATCGTTTGTTCTAACAGTTTTGCAATGGAGCCTTTAGATTTTTCTATATGTAATATTATGTCATCTGTAAATAGAGACAGTTTACCTACCTCTTCCTTTCTGATTTGCAGGACTTTTATTTCTTTTTCTTGCCTAATTACTCTGGCTAGAACTTCTAGTTCTATGTTGAATAAAAATGGTGAGAGTGGATACCCTTGCCCTGTTTTTGATCTTACAGGAAAGGTTTTCAGTGTTTCATCACTGAGTATGATGTTAACTATGGGCTTGTTGTATGTGACCTTTATTATTCTGAGGTATGTCTATACCCACTTTATTGAGAGTTTTTATCACGAAAGCATGTTGCCTTTTCTGTATGGTTTTGATCTTTCATTTTGTTAATGTGGTGATCACATTGATCAATTTGTGGAGGTTGACACCTCCGGGCATCCCTGAAATTAATCCCACCTGATCATAGTGTGTGATCCTTTTAATGTATTGTGAGTTCAGTCTGAAAATATTTTGTTGAGAAATTTTGCATCTGTGTTCATCAGGGACGTGTTCTGCAATAGTGTCCTTATCTGGTTTTTGTATTCAGGTATTGCCTTGTAAAACGAGTGTGAAAGTATTCCTTCCTCTTCTATGTTTTGGAAGAATTTCAGAAGGAATGGCACTAATTTTTCTGTAACTGTTGGGGAGAGTTGACCAGTGAAGCCATTTGGTATTGGATTTTTTGTCTGTTGGGAGGGTTTGTTTATTTATTTGTTTTTAGAGAAAGAGAGAAAGCACACGTGCGTGAGAGTGAGTGCACAAGCATGCAAGGGAGGGGCAGAGAGAGAATCTTAAGCAGGCTCCACACCCAGCATGGAGCCTGATGTAGGGCTTGATCTCACGACCCTGATACCATGACCTGAGCTGAATTTGAGAGTCAGATGCTTAACTGACTGAGCCACCCAGGTGCCCCTGGAGGTTTTTGATTCTTGATTTAATTTCCTTACTAGTAATTGGCCTGTTCTGAGTTTGTTTCTTTATGACTCAGTCTTGGTAGATTGTATGTTTCTAGGAATTTATCCATTTCTTCTAAGTTATCTAGTTTGTTGGCATATAACTTTATAGTAGTTTTCTTTGTATTTCTGTGGTGTGGATCTGAATATTTCAGACTTACATTGAAGGTCAGTTGCTTCAGAAACATTTTGGCCATGCCTCCGAACCTCCTCCCCCTTGAAAAATGAGACCTAGTGCATTTCTCAGGTAATGAGTGTGCTTTAGGTACATATAAGATGCCTTTGGTGTGTGCCAGCTCTCTAGCCCCTTCCGGGAAGTTTAGAGAAGCAGAACCAAGGTGGTGAGCAGAGCTCACAGTGGACGCCTTGGGTGAGTAGAGGCAAGAAGGAGAGTCAGCTCTCCATCCATGGCCTTGGAATGGCCGCATCCCCAGTGTGATGGAGCCCTAGTGCCTGGAGCAATGGCAAATCCCACCGAGGTCACTGCCCAGGGCATCTCCGCAGCTGTCTTGCTCTTTGGCTTCTCCACCAGGGCCTGCTGCTACCCATGGTGCCCTGGTCCCTGCAGGATCACTGCGCGTCCCCACCCCTGATGTCCAACACTGGGAGAACCTGAGTACGTTCTGCTGTTTAGCAGCGGGCCTCTCCCAGCACACGTCAGGAGCTTCGGGCATCAGGGTCGTATGGGGGAAGGTTGGCCTGTGCTGAACCCTGTCCTGTCACTGAAACCGTGGGGCTTCCTTTTCTCATCTATAAGGAGACTTTTTGGGGAGGACCCCTCATCTGTGGAGGGCTCACTCTTGTGTGCGACATGGTCTGAGCACTCAACATGGTTCTCTCTTTTCAATAGTCGCAGGAGCCCTGTGCAGTGGGGGTCATTGTTGGCATTCACAGGTTGGCATTCACTGGAGAACTCAGTGACCTGTCCAGAGTCACTCATGACTGAGTGACAGAGATGGGTTTTACATTCTGATCTGATTATATCCAAAGTCGGTATTTTTCACCACCCTTCTGGGTTGCTCTATGATTTTTTTCAGTCACTTATGTTTATTGTAGGTGTTGATATCAGAAACCGCCAAAGTGATGCAAGGATGGAGAATGTCAAATGTGAAGCAAAACACTATTTTTAATAAGGTCTCTCCCTTCCTATATGAGGACAGGGCTCTTTACCAGGACAGCGCATGCTTTGAGCCTTTTTTTTTTTAAATAGCAGTAAGAGAATTTTGCTTGTTAATTTATATTCTGAATAGGTTATACTTGTCTTGTGCCTCGTAACTCACATTTTGCACTTGGCATTTAAAGAGTAGCTTCATGAAATAAAGATCAGAGGTAGGTGGCCTGAGGAGAGAGTTTGGAAGGACTAGAAAAGGAAAAGTTCTCAGACTGTGCAGTCGATGTGATGCTTTCTATTCTAAATAGTAAATCTAATTCACTTTGTGGGTCAGAGTGATTTGACAAAGACTGACGGAATCACTGACTGTCCCACACCAGTGCTGTGTGTGTGTTTGTGTCTCTGTGTGTGTCTGTTACACATTCACTCGTGCAAACCCATCGTGTCCAGTTCCCATGGGTGGGAGACGGGTGGCAGGATGAGAGTCACAGGCTAAAATGTGTGCGATTTTCAGGGACGAATGATTGGCTTCACAATTGATGGAGATGGAAACTCCTGTTTAACTTGACTTTTCTTTTCTTTTTAAAAACTAAAGCCAGGACTTTCTAATCTTACTATAAAGGCAACATACCTTCATTTCAAATAAATTAGAAAATCCAGAAAGCCCCAAATTTATACAGAAATAAAGACCTTGCCTTTAATTTTCAGTCTCCTTATTTTTCATCCTTGGATTTCATATGGAATTTCCAAAAACTGAATGCCCAGATCTAAATCCTGCCTGCTCAGCACGCCCTCCCTCACCGGGCGACCTCCTGCTCTCAGTCAGCCTCCCCTGTGCTTGCCGAGGGGCAGGGAGGCCCTGCCCGCACTCCTTCCCCCCCTGCTGGCAAGCTCTCTGGTTTTACACTCCACTTCTTGACTCCAGAATCCGGATTCCCAATCCTGACCCTCCGTGAAATTCATCTTCTTCAGAAAACGTAATGCTCGTCCCTGTTCTCACCTTGCTTGTACGACGCGGCTCCTGTTACTGAGGGCCGGGACTGCTGCCACAACCTCTAACCTGGCCCTCCCCGCTCCGTGCCTTCTCGAAATCCATCTTTACCACTGGGATTAGCTTGAATTCTCTAAAGCAACACTTTAAATATTGGTCGTTCCTGGGGCGCCTGGGTGGCTCAGTTAGTTATGCGTCTGACTTCATCTCTGGTCATGATCTCATGGTTCGTGGGTTCAAGCCCTGCGTCAGGCTCTGTGCTGACAGCTCAGAGCCTGGAACCTGCTTTGGATTCTGTGCCTCCCTCTCTCTCTGCCTCCCCTTGGCTCATGCATTCTCGCTCGCTCGCTCGCTCGCTCGCTCCCTCGCTCTCGTTCTCTTTCAAAAATAAATAAACATTAGAAAAAAACTAGTCTTTCCCAGGGCCCCTCTGGCCCTGCAGGGTAGGGCAGGCACTACACCTGCACCTGGGAGCCGAATGCCTTGCATCCTCCCGTATTTACTAGATCGGTCTGTTTTCCCCACCACAGCCCCGGGTTGGCAGAAACCTGTTGTGGATCCTCCAGATCCTCCCCCGCTGTTAGCCGGGCCTACGTGCCCAGTGTGGTAGAAGGAGGGTGGCCACTGCTAGGCGCAGCCATCACTGCCCCGGGAGGCCCTCAGGCTTTCCTTGCTCTCTTCAGAGGTGCAGCTCCAGCCTGGGCCCCTGAGTGACCGCGTGGAGGGAGCAGGGTGGGCGGGTAGCAGGGGGAGGAAGTGGGAGCAAGTCTGCTTCTGCGTCCAGCCTTGGAGGGTTCGGGCTAACTTGGTGCCTGTGGCGCAGCCCTTGCTGTGCTGACGCGTCCATGCGAGCGCATCTCTGGAACCTCATAGGCCTGGTCTGCCTGTGACCGAGGAAAGAGACAAAACTGAATCCAACGCAGACTCCAGCCCCCGAGTGCACTTGAACTAACGCGGTGACCCGCACACCTCGCGACTCCACCCATTAGTGAGAGTTCGGAATAAAAACCAAAAGCTTGGCAGAAATTACCAAATTATGATTTTTGTCCTGAAGAGGCATTTAAAAACTCTCGTCCTACAGTCATCTTATGAATTAAAAGGACTTCCCAGAAGGGGAAGCCCGTGCTGGCAACATCGAGGGCAAATCTTTAAACTGAATCTATTTAGCTTCATTAGAAAGGAGATTCTGTGCGTCGTCCCTGTTTGCCTCCGTTCGGCTTTTCCCAGCAAGCCCGAGGAAAGGCGCCCACGGAGGGAGCAGGGTCAGAAGGGGCTCAGGGTGGGAGGTCGAGGTTCGCTCCAAGAGGCCGCTGGTCCGGGGACGCTGCCTACTTGCTGACTCTGGCTTGGGGACCATTCGCGCCAGTTCTGGGACAGATAGCAGTTACACGGAGACGCATGCGCAGGGTGGGAATGGGGGAGGGCTCATCGGAGCAGGGTTCGGGTCCTAACCAAGCCTCGCTCGGCCGTGTGAGCGCCCCGCTACTTACTGGACACTGAGGACTCAGACCTGCAGGGCCACCAGACAGAGCCACCTGAGGTCCCGGGACCGCCTTGGCTCAGGTCTTCCCGCAGTGCTGGTGTGGCCTGCTCTGCTCGCACGGCCCGGCGCTGCCTCGACCTCCCCCCTTGTGCTTGATTAGATCCTCCTGGCCTCAGCCGGGTCCCTTCTCCTGGGCAGGTCTCCTGGGCAGGACTCCTGGGCCGTGGGAGGACTTGATCTTTCTCTTCCGTGCTCTCCAGCATCGCCCCGTTAACACTGTCTTGCATTGGAAGAAAGGTCTGCTAAATGCTCGACGTTTCTTTTTATTATAACTTACTTTAAAGGACCAACATTTTCTTGCGTTTTCTTACATTTTCCCTTGATAATGGGAATTGTGCGAAGGCATGGGGAGGGGTAGCATGTTTTCTTGCTTCTGTTATATCTAAGGCACGTTTCCCAAGTGGGTTATAAATACTCCTTGCTCGGCTTCCTAAATAGGCACCAGACCCAGATTCTGCCACGCTTTCTGTTACTGCTTGTCATTGTCGAGGGCGCTATTTTAAATTTCTTGACCCTTTCCCAGTGGCAGCGCTGGTGCTGGGACTGAGTGACAGAAGGGGGAGCTCAGAGTCAGGTAATCGCTGTCATTAGTGGGGAGGCGTGGCCGTGCCTTAGGCCTCAGTG